>NW_020951427.1:0-147026 GCF_900497805.2 Vombatus ursinus | reverse complement strand
GGAGGAGGAGGGAGACAGGAGGAGGGAGGGAGAGAGAAGGAGGGACACAGGAGGAGGAGGGAGGGAGAGAGAGAAGGAGGGACACAGGAGGAGGAGGAAGGGAGAGAGAGGGAGGGAGGGAAGAAAGGATGGATGGAGAGAGGGAGGGAGGAGAAGGAGGGAAGGAAGAAGAGAGGGAAAGAGGGTATCTTCATACAATTAGTAACACCGGAACCTACAGCCTGCAGGAACACTGTGAGGGACAGGACAGAGAGAAGTTTGTTTAGCCACTCTCATAAATGGTCTCCATGATCATTTAGAATCCCTCAGGTTCTGTGGACCACTTAGACTATGTGAGCTCCTTGAGAGCAGTGACTAAATTTTGCCTTTTTTTGTATCCCTAGCACTCAACATAGCACCCGGCACAAAGTAGGCACTTAATAAATGTTTATTAAACACAGGTAGATGGCACAGTGAATAGAACCCACTGGCCTACAATCAGGAAACCTTGAATTCAGATTTGACCTCAGACACTTCTTAGCTGTGTGATCCTGGGCAAGTCACTCAACTTCTGTTTTCCTCATTTTTTTCTCATCTGCAAAATGGGGATTATCATGGCACCTTTCTCCCAGGATTGTGGTGAGAATCAAATGAGATGATATTTGTAAAGCACCTGGCACATAGTAATCACTGTACAAATGTTACTGTTATTATTGTTAGGATAGTTTATTTATTGTTAATAATACTCCTTTTAAATACATAAGAATTTCTTGATACCACCATAGTACTGAGTTAGCATTATAAAGTTCTCCTGTAAAAATTAGGAGGTTGAACAGAAAAGAATCTGTGATCCATTCTTTAATGTTCTGTAAGTGATCATTTATAACCAGTGCCCTTGCTTCTGGAATCAAACACCCTGGAATGAGGTCCATGGAGTAGAAGAAATGCTCTATTATAGCAAACAGGGTTGCAGTGAGGTTTTGGTTGACCTTGAGAGGTCAGTGGTACAGATAATTGTCCCCATTTTACATCTGTGAAAATAGTCTTATTTTAGGTGATTTACCCATAATCATAGGATCATAAATGTAGGACTGAAAAAGGCCATAGAAGGTGTATAGTCCGACTTCTCCCCTTCCTCATTTTACAAATGTGGAAATTGAGAGCTAGAGAGGTTACATGACTTACTAGGATCACACAGGTGGTGACAAATGCATGTTTTAACCCATATCCTTTGACTCCAAAGCCACCATTCTTCCACTTTCATATTGACTCTCAATCACACAGTTAACAAGTGTCCAAAGGAGAGATTTGAGTTCCAGATCTTGTTCTCCTGTACCATACAGGACAAGAATGGGGATCTGCTGTTTCTTTTTCCACCACAATTGTGATGAATGTGGAAATATGTTTTACATGATAGCATATGTATAAATTATATCAGACTGCCTACCATTTGCAAACGAGGGAAGTGGAACGAGAGAGGGAGGAAATTTTGGAGCTCAGAATCTTGTAAAATAAATACTAAAATTTTTCTTGATATATAATTGTGGGAAAAATAAAATAATATTTAAATTAAAAAAAAAAAAGAATGAGGATCCACATTCTTGTTTGAGGTTTATTTATCCACCTTCATATAACAGAGTAGGCAAGTCTGGAATTTGTGTATTCCTGTTCTTCCTTGCCCTGGAAAAGTGTGGGTTTGCCATGTGCGATGACAGTGCCATTAAGTAGATGGTTTAGTCCCTGTCTAGGGAAATTCAGTGGTCCTGTGTTTCAGAAGCTACATTGCCAAACAAATATAAGATGGCAAAACATCTGAGTTAATAAACGCAATAGAAATGTTTTCAGTACTTGTTAGAGTTCCAGTGTAGTATTCAAATAGGTCATTGCCCACCAGGAGTTTCTGATTTATTTATTTATATGATCGTAGATTTAGAGCTAGAAGGAATGATGGCCAAGGATTATTAGGTGTTAGGCATACTGAGATAGAAAAGCTGACCTCATTCTCTAGGAACTTAGAATGATAAAGAAATGATAATAATAGTAAAGAAATTAAATGGCCATGCTTTTTTTAAACTGTATACATTCTTTTTTTATTTATTTAGTTTTAGTTTTCAACAATCACTTCCATAAGCTTTTGAGTTTTAAATTTTTCTCCCCCTCCCTATGCACCTCCTTCCCCAAGATGGTGTGAATCTGATGTAGGCTTTACATATACGTTCCTATTAAGCATATTTTCATATTAGTCATGTTGTAAGGAAGAATTACGACCAATAGGAGGAACCACAAGAATGAAGAAACAAAACAAAACAGAAGAAGAAAAAAGAGCAAATAGTATGCTTCAATCTACATTCAAACTCCATAGTTCTTTCTCTGGATATGGATAGCATTTTCCATCATGAGACTATCTTAGATCCTTGCATTGCTGAGAAGAGCTAAGTCTAACAAAGTTAGTCATCACACAACATGGCTATTAACTGTGTACAATATTCTAGTTCTGCTCACTTCATTCAGCATCAGTCTATACAAGTCTTTCCAGGTTTTTCTGAAGGCTACTTGCTCATCATTTCTTATAGCACGTAGTATTCCATTACATTCATAATACCACAACTTGTTTGGCCATTCCCCAATTGATGGGCATCCCCTCAATTTCCAATTCTTTGCCACCACAGAAAGAGCTGCTAAAAATATTTTTGTACATATGGGTCCTTTTCCCATTTTTATGATCTCTTTGTGATACAGGCCTAGAAGTGGTATTGCTGGGTCAAAGGATATGCACATTTTTATAGCCCTTTGGGCATAGTTCCAAATTACTCTCCAAAATGGTTGAATCTAAATGACCACGTTTTAAGGGAAAATGGTGTTACTGCAAAGAAGAGGTCTAAGTAAAGTTCTGTGAGAAATTTGAAGAAGAGAAAGATTACTTTTGGCTGAGGGTGTCAGAAAAGTGTTCATGAAAGAAGTGACATCTAAGTTGGACCTTGAAGGGAAAGAGAGACGTTAACAGATGGAGTTTGGGGAGAAGAAATTGTGAAGGGTTAACATAAACAAATGTACAAAGGTGGGTCACAACAAAATGAGAATGGCGTATAGAAAATAGTCAGTTTTGACTGGAAAAGTAAAGTGTATGAAGAGGGAAGTAATATGAGATAAGCCTAGAAAAAATGTGTTGGAGCTACATTATAGTAGGTTTTGACTCCTAGGACCTGTAGTTTGTTTTGCGGGCTAAAAGGCAGTACTGAAGATTTTTGTTTAATGAAGTGACTTGATCAAAGCAGTACATCAGGTAGATTATGCAGACAGTGTTGTCAAAGATGGATTGGAGAGATGGCATACATGAGGGTCTGTACAGCTGAAGTGGACAGAGAGATAACACCAAGATAGAAGCAATAGGACTTGGCAGCTGGGTATAAAAGAGAGTGAAGGCTCAAAAATGGGTCTGAGGTTTCAGGTTTATTGATGAGGACATAGTGATGCCTTTAGTAGAAATAAAGGGGAGGGGGGCAGCTAGGTGGCGCAGTGGATAGAGCACCGGCCCTGAAGTCAGGAGGACCCGAGTTCAAATCCAGCCTCGGACCAAACACTTGACACTTACTAGCTGTGTGACCCTGGGCAAGTCACTTAACCCCAATTGACTAAAAAAAAAAACAACAAAAAAAAACCCAACAACAAAAAAAAACAGAAATAAAGGGGAGGGCCAACAATTTTATATGTGTTGTTTGAAGGACCAATGGGACATCCAGATATAGACAGCAAATCAGTTGAAAATGTGGGGCAGGATCTCTTGGGGAGAAGTAGATGTAAGTTGTCCTCATATCAACAAATATTTCAACAAA
The DNA here is from genome assembly GCF_900497805.2 of Vombatus ursinus. Taxonomy (NCBI): domain Eukaryota; kingdom Metazoa; phylum Chordata; class Mammalia; order Diprotodontia; family Vombatidae; genus Vombatus; species Vombatus ursinus. Next base: position 143,214 of record NW_020951427.1, on the reverse strand, counting down.
TTATTAGATAGGAATATAAAGACAAAAATAAAATAGTCACTGCCTTCATGGAGCTTACAAGTAAAGGAATAGCCTTTTCATCAGAGTGGTCCACATTTATCATCTACATAAATGTGCAATATTCTACACTCCTTGAAGGCCAGAAGTCTTCTAGTCACTAGCTAATAGAGTGCCCAGGTTAAGAACCTTTGTCTTCTAGGCAACAGGAAGCCCTGGGTTTGTTTGTATAGGGGAGCTGCATGATCAGGTAGGTGTTGAAAGAAAATTACTTTAGCAGTTGTATTCATCTGGCAACATAATGGATATATGGAGTGAGGGAGAGACCAGGAAAATGCCTACATTAAGAACCTGAGATATAAGGATGGTGGTAAAGTAAATATACAATTTTTCCAAATAGGAAGATATATTGAATGGAAATTATGAAGCACATGGGCCATCCAGGAAAATCTCTAGCTGAGTATATAAATGAGTCTATCCAATGGTTTCCATTCACAGATAATAGAATCCTTAACAATAGTACTAAAAAAATTGAAGCATAAAATTTCTTCATATATGTGATCATTGAAGACATGGTATCAAGAAAGAGAGTGTAAAGAGGAAAGAGAAGAGGCATCAGTACAGAACCTTGAGGGAGAGTAAAGGGATAGGAAGAAAGTGAGGTAGCAGAGGAGCTTAAGGAGTGGTAAAAGAAGAAAGAAAAGAACCAGGAAAGTGTCGTGGAAGCCAAGGGAAGAGAGAGTATGAAGTGGGAAGGGCTGCTCAGTGGTGTCAAATATTGCAGAAAAGGTCAACAGGAAGGAGAGGAAAATAAGCTCATTGGATTTAGTGATAGAGAAGTTATTAGTGACCTTGGAAAGAGCACTTTCTATAGGATAGAGGGGGCAAAATTCAGATTGCAAGAAGTTAAGGAATAAATGGGCGGTAAGGAAGTTGAGACCAACTGTGAACTTTTGCTTTTTTTGTGACAGAGAAATATGGGGGAGAGAGAATTAGGATGCTACATTCAGGATGGGTTGGAGGGTCAAGGTTTTTGTTTTTGTTTTGTTTTTTTAAGATATGGAAGCTAGGAACTTATTTGTAGGCCAAGGAGAAAGAGCTTAATGGTGCTTGTGATGAGGAATCATTGATAAAGCAAGATAATAGAGGAAACAGGAGGAAATGGAATCAGGGGTATGGTGGAGGGGTTAGCTTTGGAAAATAGTATGACCTGCTTTTCCTTTGAGATTGAGTAAAAAGAATGGAAGAGGAGGACACTGAGAACTTTAAAGGAATACTAGAAAGGGAGCTGATAGAAATCATCTGCTGGGGATGGGGAGGGAATGATATTATAGGCTTAAGGAGGGAAGAAAACATTAACAGCTGAATAAAAGGATTGCCACATTGAAGTTACATAGGGTAAGTTTGTTGGTCAGCTTACTTTTGTGATTTTTCTCCTGCATTGTTCAATTGCTAGGGAATTGGAGTGGAGTAGGCAGGTAGTTGAATTGGCTAGAATTGAGTTAGCAAGTTAGGAATGCCAGAAGGTCAAGGGAGCAAGAGATTGAAGTATGGGTAAGAGGACATTATTGAAATGGCTGACTATAGAATCAGTACTGAGTATGAAAAATTTCCATTGATCTCTTAATTATCAGATCTCATGGTCTTAGCCCTCATCCTCTTCATCCTTCTCAACCTATCTGCTGCATTTGACATTTAACCATCTTCTCCTTTCTGGATTTTCCTAACATTACTCTCTCCTTTTTCTCCTTTTACCTGTCTCGCTGCTTCTTCACAGTCTTCTTTGCTGGTTCGTCCTCCATATCACACTCCATAACTATGGGTGTTCCCTAAGATTCTGTCCTAGGCCCTCTATATTTTTTGAGTAGCTGTGTCAGCTTGCATGAATTTAATTATCATCTCTAAACAGATAACTCACAGATATATGTAATGTATATATTAAATATATAATTATATGTATTTAATATATTAAAAAAAACCCAAAAACCTTGACCCTGCAACCCATCTCCAATGTAACATCCTAACTCTCTCTCCCCCCCACATTTCACTGTCACAAAAACTCACAGATATATATATAGATATAGATATAGATAGGCTTCAGTCCTGTATCACAGATTGTCTGTTGGACTCTCTGGATGTCCCAGAGATATCTCAAATTTAACATGTCCAAAACTGTACTCTTTATTTTTGCCCCTCCCTCTCCAACCTTCCCTTCTTTCAAACTTTGCCATTCTTGTCGAATGCACCACCATCCTTCTGTCGTCTCAGGTTCTTAATGTACGCATTTTCTTGGTCTCTCCCTCGCCCCATGTATCCATGATACTGCCAGATAAATATTGCTGCTAAAGTAATTTTTCCTTCAACACCTACCTGATCATGTAACTCCGCTATACAGCCAACCCCAGGGCTTCCTGTTGCCTAGAGGACAGAGGTTCTTAACCTGGGATACGTGAACTTTTAAAAAATACCTTAATGTCTTTACTAATTGATTTTTTTATATCAGCATAGTTTCTTCTAGTATCTTTCCCTCTTCCCCTCCCAAAGAACCATCCTATATAACAAATAGTATGTTTCTAAAGACCAAGTGGGGGAAAGGAGCAACCATAAATTAATTAATGTTTCAGGCACTCTGCTAAGCACTTTACAAATATTATCTAATTTGATCCTCACAACAATCTTGGGAGGTAAGTGTTATTATCCCCACTTTACAAATGAGGAAACCAAAGTTCACAGGTTAAGTGACTTATCCAAGGTCTCACAGCTAGCCAGTATCTGAGTCTGAATTTGAACTCATGTCTTCCGTTCCAGGCCTTTGACTCTATCCATTGCATCACCTAGCTGCCTAGGGGGGGAAAAAATGGGAAAAAACTGATCAGTACATGAGAAAAATTTGAAAATATATACATTGTACAGCATTTGTGACCTTTTACTTCTGCAGAAGGGCGGGAAGGTACTATCTTCTCAAATCTATTCTTTTGTGTTCTTTGCACACAACACTACATCTCCTGTCTCCCTGCCTTGGTACTTGTCTACCCACATACCTGGAATGTATTCTCTCCTTATTGCTTCATGGTGTCTCTCTCTTCCTTCAAGACATAGCTCAGTATTCCCCAATTGATAAATGGACAAATGATATGAATAGCCAGTTTTCAGATAAAGAAATCCAAGCTATCAAAAGCCATATTAAAAAAATGCTCCAAATCACTAATAGAGAAATGGAATTTAAAACAATTCTGAGGTGCCACCTCATATCCATCAGATTGGCAAAGCTGACAGAAAATTAAAATGATAAATGCTAGAGGGGCTATGGAAAAACAGGTAAATAAATGCATTATTGATAGAGCAATTTGGAAGTATGCCTCAAAAGCTATTAAACTATGTATGTCCTTTGACTTACTGATATCACTTCAAGATCTATACCCCATAAAGATGAAATAAAGAGGAAAAAGACTCATATGTACAAAAATACTGACAGCAGCTCTTTTAATTGGAAACTGAGGGGATACCCATCAATTTGAGAGTGGCTGAACAAGTTATGATATATGAATGTAGAATATTACTATGCTGTAAGAAATATGGAGAGGGTGATTTCAGAGAAACCTGTGAAGACTTGTATGAATTATTGATACATAGTGATAAGAACCTGGAAAACAATGCATATAGTAACAACAATATGGTAAAGACAAATAACTTTGAAAGATTTAGGAACTCTAATCAACCCAATGATCAATTACAATTTCAAAGGACTCATGATTAAGCATGCTACACACCTCCAGATAGAGAGATGATGGACTCGAGAGTGTAGAATGAGATGTGTTTACACACACACACACACACATACACAAACACAAACACAACCAATGTGGCATTTCTTTTAGTTTTTTATACATGTTTAGGTTTTTTTTCCCTTGATTTCTCAGTTGGAAGGGGGTAGTAGGTAGGAGGAAGAGTATAAGGACCTGAAAATTAAATAAAAAAAAATATGGCTCAGATACTACCTTCTGCATCAGGCGTACCTTGTAATTTAAATGCTTTGTATATATTTGTGTTCATTTTCCATTTAGGCTATATGTATTAATATATGTACTTGTTTTATTCTCCCCTTAGATTGTAAGCTCCTTGCAAGAATTGTTCATTCTTGTACTTGTACCCCCAGTGCCTGGAACATAGTAGATACTTAATACTGTTGATTAATTGAAGAGAAGTGACGCCAGAATAGGATTTATAAAGTAGAAAATAGGGAAAAATTGAGGTACTGACAACTCATGGTAAAGAGGAAGGAAAAGGAGGGAGGGAGGCTTTATTAAGCGGCTACTCTATGCCAGATACTATGCTAAGCACTTTTACAAATGTCTCATTTGATCCTTACAACAACTCTGTGTTATTAATAATCTTTATTTTACAGTTGAGGAAAACTGAGGCAGACAAAGTTTACATAGCTAGTTGCATACCTAGTAAGTGTCTGAGGCTTTATTTGAGCTCAGGTCTTTTTAACCCCAGGCCAAATGCTCTATCCAATACACTACCTGGCTGCCTACAAGAACAAGTATGAGAGAAATAAGGGAGCAGGAGAAACAAAAGTACAGCTGGTTATGGTCAGAGAGGGGAATTTCAAAGTTAAAGATCTTGGAGACTTAGCAGTTTGGTGTAATGGTGAGATCTCAAGTTGGTCATTGCAGTGTGTGTATGGCTGCAATAAAATGAATGGAAGATGAGAGTCATAGGATTTAAAGGGTTCAATGAATTGTGAGGATATGGTGTTAAAAGGCCATTGAATATCTTGTGAAAAGTCATTAAAAATGAAGAGCTATTTAAAAAAAAGTCATTGGTGAAAATATTGGAAGCCTTCCAAGTTGATGGCAAGAGAATAGTTGGAGGTAAGGACTATGAAGCAGATGCCAAAGTAGTGGAGAAAGGTGGAAGAGTATCCAGGAGGTTAGTTGATGACAATAATAAGGACCTGAAAGAATGCTGTGTTTGGCGTTAGAGGACCCAATTTTCATTCTTGACTTACTTGATCTTGGGCAGGCCACTTCTCCCTGACTCTCAAATTCCTCACCTATAAAATGGGCTAGGATCATAATATCTGAGAGATCTACCTTATTACCCATCATAAAGATCAAATGAGATGATATATGTAAAATACTTTGTAAACTTTAAAGTTTACAGAATAAGTGTGTTCCTTTTTCTGAATAGGCCTTTAAGTATTTGAAGATGACTGTCATGTTTTCCATTGATCTTCTCTGAGCCTCAGTTTTCACATCTGAAAAATAAAAGTGATAATATATTTTATGGAATTTTATAGAACTTTATAGAATTGTTTATGTTGTTTATGAAGTGCTTTGTAAATTTTAAAAGTATGTTATTTTTATTGTTAGCTTCATCCAAACTAAACATTCCTAGTTCCTTTATTCTTTATTTGAATTAAATAGTTTAGAGTCTGTCAGTGGAGACCTGGTCTGTGGAAGCTTCATTATATTTACCTCTGGCCCTTGTACCTATTAGGGTCTTCCTTAGAGGTCAGTGAGCCTAAGGGGAACCTGGAGGGGTGGGGCTGGCACATCTTGCCATGACATTTCAGTTTGACAAGCACAGATGGGGTAATGATGACTTGAGCCTCCTGAGTATCTCCAGAAGATACCAATTGGTTTTATTTCCCATCTTACTTAGTTATCCTAAATTAATCCCAAAGATGATGATGTTATCCCTAAGTATATTCAAATGCAAATGCTATATTCAGATGAGGACTTAAGGAAATATCATTCTTTATCTGAACTTGGTCATCAAGAGATTTCACAGAGTTTTGGTTTTTACTGGTATTGCCCCTAATGCTCATTGCCATATTCTTTTTCTCCTGGCAAACAGATTCCAGAATGGGAATCAGAATGTACCACTTCACTGCAGTCCCTCCCACTGCCAAGTGAGGCCCACCTGCAGACAGCAGCCATTTCCCTGTGGACAGTTGTGGCAGCAGTTCAGGCTGTAGAGAGAAAGGTGGAGGTGCACAGCCGGCGGCTTCTGCATCTGGAAGGGAGAACAGGGGCAGCCGAGAACAAGCTGAACAACTGTGAAAAAACAGTGGCAGATCTTGGGAACCAGCTGGAGGGAAAATGGGCTGTGTTGGGGACCCTGCTCCAAGAGTATGGGCTGCTGCAGCGGAGGCTAGAAAACATGGAGAACCTGCTGAGAAATAGGAATTTCTGGATCCTCCGGCTTCCCCCAGGTATTAAAGGAGATATCCCAAAGGTAATAACATCACATCTGTAACCACAAGTATAATTAAACCTTGTACTAATAAGGGGTGTTCGTTAATTTTGGTCTGTCAGTTAATTGAACTTTTAAAACTGTTTCAGTGTTTTGTTGTAAAAAAATACTAAACTGAGGGAATTATGAAGTCATTAAAATGTGTTTATCTCACAGATGTTCTCCTGGGGCCTGTGCTAGTGTCCATTTGAGTTTTAGAGTCTCAAATTGGGGAAACCCTTCATAATATTAAGCCTGATTTTGCAGCTGATCTATGGCTTGTCCCTTTCCCCCCCAACTCTGAGTCATTTTGCTATCTATCAGCAGGCTGGGAAAACACAATGGAGAGAAATTACAAGTCAGCCTCTTTGAACTTGACAGTGTTGTTGAATGATTGGATAGGCCACCCCATAGGTCATGGGTTCAGAGTGCAGACTAAGACATATTTTTTTAAATAGGTCTGACTGAAATTTGTTTTGCTTGACTGTATATTATCATTACAAGGGTTTTGTTTTTCTTTCTTTTTAAATTTTCATTAATTGAAACTAAAGAATTAAATAAATAATTTTAAAATGAAAGTTTAACAGGAAAAAGATAAAACCAAACTAAGGAACAGTTGTTTTGAGCCTCTGAAAGTAAATTGTTAGAACACTTCTTCCCCTGGGGAAATTTTTTTTTTTAATTAAATGATTGGGAGAGGGGCAGTTAGCTTAAAAAGACAAAATGAGGTGTTTGTATTAACTGTGAATCTTCATATTTCCCATCAGCATCTTCTTACAAAATAAAAGATGGTAAAGTGGTCCAGTGATAAGAGGTCTGGATTTGGAATCAGTGGCTTTTGAATCTCAGCTCTGCCGCTTGCTACGTGTATAACCTGGAAAAAGTCACTTAACCTCTCTGGGCTTAAGTCTCCTGATCTATAAAATGAGGGAGCTGGACTAGATGATTTCTGAAGTCCCTTCCAACTCTAAATTTGATCTTGTGACCCTAAGAATTCCGCTGTAATGAGTAACGTGCTAGAAATCATGATGCCACTGCACAGAAGGCCACTACTGACAAATCCATCTATGAATAGATCAGTTAATTAACAAGGAAAAAGAAATCTCTGACATTAAGATGTTAGGCCTATATTCTATTTCTTTTTTTTTTTTCAACTTTTTATTTTTTTTTATTTTTGGTGAGGCAGTTGGGATTGAGTGACTTGCCCAGGGTCACACAGTTAGTGAGTGTCAAGTGTCTGGTCTGAGGCCTGATTTGAACTCAGGTCCTCCTGACTGCAAGGCTGGAGCTCTATCCACTGTGCCACCTTGCTGCCCCTTATAATCCATTTCTAAACCATGCGCATTTCCAGGCTCAACAGCACAGTGTACCAGTTCTTTCTCCTAGCAAATTAGGTAGCTATGAAGCCCTTAGTATAAAGATTTCAGTTTTTTTTTTTTTTGGCTGGGCAATGTGGTTAAGTGACTTGCTCAGGGTCACACAGCTAGTAAGTGTTATGTGTCTGAGGGCAGATTTGAACTCGGGTCCTCCTGAATCTAGGGCCGGTGCTCTATCCACTGCGCCACCTAGCTGCCCCTAAAGATTTCAGTTTTAATGGGTGGTGGTAGAGAAGTTCATCTGGAACTAACTTTCTGAGAACCTGAGAGGATGAAATACCTAGTAAATTATATCCAAAGGAGGGTGGGGAGGTGGGGCAGGGTGCATTCAACAGAAATACAGCTAGGGTACCTTTATAGAGAACTTTCTGGGAGTTGTCTAGGAAAGATCAGTCAACTATAATTCTGCCTTGCTTCTGTACCATCAGAGGTGAGTAGGAGGAAAGGACTGGGAGATTTCTTAAGTTCCCATTGCTCCAATCATCTACCAATATCTGATACCTTGTCCCCAGAATACATTAGGGTGATGCAGAAAGAAAAGCACTTAACTCACCAAACATTTATAAAACACTTACTAAGTGGCTACAAAGATAAGAATGACCTTATCAAAATGATTACATTCTTCTGGGGTAATCTGACATGGAATGCAGATAAGTAAATGGAAGGGGATTTGAGAAGAGAGAGCACTGACAGTTGGGGGAATCAGTAAGGACTTTGAGCAGGAGGTGACCTGAGCCAAGCTGGGAAGGAAGGTGAGGATTCCAAGAGGTTGTTCCAGGAATGGAGACGCATCCAATGCAAAGGTGCAGAGAGAGGTGAAATGCTGTCTTTGGGAAATAGCTCGTAGGTGAATTTGGCTGGAATACAGAATGTATAAAGGGGAATAATATGAAATAGATCTAGAAAGATTAAGTTGCACCTAGACAGTGACATTTGGGGAAGGAGGGAAATCAGCCTTTCTTCAGTCAGTTTAACCAGAATAAGGGTTCTAGGACACCTCTCTATATGGTTCTCTGGTTTCCTCTTAATTTTAAGAGCAAAAGTCCCCAGTTAATGACTACCCTTAGATGACCTTTCATATTACCTTTTTTCTGGCTCTGATTTGGAGACCCTACCTGAAGTTTCTTGGGAATAATTCTAATTAGTATTTCCTCTCAAAAAAGTCTAAGAATACTATGAGTTGGTTTTTGCTAATTTGGACATGTATGCAGTCTTTAGTCTTTGTTTGGGTTGACTTTCAGCTAAATCTGTTTTAGATATTAGTTTAAAACTTTTTTACATTTTTTTTAACATGTGAAATTAACTAGGTAGTTAGTAGGTAGTAATTAACTAGTTAGTTTAATGGATACAGTGCTGAATTTGGAATTAGGAAGACCCAAGTTTAAATTCAGCCTCAGTCACTAGCTGTGTAACCCTTGACAAACTTTTGTTTGCCTCAGTTTCTACAACTGTAAAATGATGATAATAATTTGTAAAGCCCTCAGGACAGTGCTTGGTGAATAGTAGACACTTAATAAATACGTATTTCCTTCCTTCCTTTCCTCTTTCTCTGGTTCCCAGTTTCTTCCTTTGTAAAATGAGGGGATTGGCCTCTAAGGTCCTTCCCAGTTCTAAATCTATAAACCTATGAAATCATAGCCTCTTTGACTCTGAGTCCTCCTGGTATGGCTGAGGCAGTAGATCCCAAACTTTTCCTCCTGCTATATCCTGTTAAGTTCCTGAAGTTACCAAAGCATAATATGTCTAGGAGCTTTGGGATAGGGTTTGTAAGCTGCCCATTGTTTAAAGGAGGACAGGCCAATCTGAAAGATTTTAGGATTGATATTAAGATGTACAGGGCTGAAATATGCTACATTAACTAGAGAAAATTTCTTAATATTAAAAAGGTAAATAAACAAGTTAGGAAAAAAATTGACAGCAGTAGAAAACCTTAAATTATAATCATGTCTAAGAAGAAATTATTTGTTTTCATGTTCTTAATAGTGACTGTTAAGAGAAGTAGGAACAGGGGTCCAGAATGGAAGTAATCACTCAAGTATTGTGATTGAGAAGCACTTAATCCTGGGCAATCTTTTTTTTTTTTTAAAGAGCAAATAGTATGCTTTCATCTACATTCAAACTCCATAGTTCTCTGGATGTGGATAGCATTTTCCATCATGAGACTTTTGGTGATGTCTTAGATCCTTGCATTTCTCAGAAGGGCTAAGTCTCTCAAAATTAGTCATCGCACAACATGGCAGTTACCGTGTACAATGTTCTCCTGATTCTGCTCACTTCACTCAGCATCAGTCCATACAAGTCTTCCCAGGTTTTTCTGCAGTTCACTTCCTCATCATTTCTTATAGCACGGTAGTATGCCATTACATTCATACCACAACTTGTTCAGCCATTCCCCAATTGATGGACATCCCTTCACTTTCCAATTCTTTGCCTCCACAGAAGGAGCTGCTATAAGTATTTTTGTACATGTGGGTCCTTGTCGCATTTTTATGATCTCTTTGAGATACAGCCCTAAAAGTGCAATTGCTGGGTCAAAGGGTATGCACATTTTTATAGCCCTTTGGACTATAAAATTCCAAATTGCTCTCCAAAGTGGTTGGATCATTTCACAACTCCACCACCAATGTATTAGTGTTCCAATTTTCCCACATCTTCTCCAACATTTATCATTTTCCTGTATCATGTTGGCCAATCTGATAGGTATAATGTGGTACCTCAGAGTTGTTTTGATTTGTATTTCTCTAATCAATAATGATTTAGAGCATTTTTTCATATGACTGTAGATGGCTTTAATTTCTTCATCTGAAAACTGCCTGTTTTGTATCCTTTGACCATTTATCAATTGGGGGATGACTTGTATTCTTACAAATTTGACTTAATTCTCTATATATTTTAGAAATGAGGCCCATGGGCAATCTTTTTGTTGGATACCAGTAACCCAGTCTGGATTCAGGGACCATTATGCCCAGTAATGAAATGTGTTAGATGCAAAAGGAAAACTGTGGTGTGAATTTAGAGGTAAAAAGGGAAGATTTGAAAAGAATATGTTTGACTCTGATAATGTAATGGAGGAGAGAATGGAAAAGAAGATTTATAAGCCTGTGCAGAACCCAGCCATGAACCAGGATTTGAACCTAGGTTTTCTGACCTCAAATCCATTTCTTTTTCCATTATGCCTTGGGGAGAAAGGAGGGAACTCTAGAAATGAAACCATAGTATCTGTAAAGTAGTAGGTAATGGGAATATTTGCTGTGTATGCACAGGACAGTGGGGAGACTAGTCTTATAAAAAGCATTTTGTTATTCATTTCATTTTTACAGACATTTATTTTAAGTACCTACTATGTGTGAACACTGTGACTACGTTGTAGAAATACAAAGACAAATGAAATAGTAGCTGCCCTCAAGGGATTTATATTCTATTGGAGGACACTACTTATATTTCATTATTTCAGCACATTCTGATCTTATCAATTTGGGTACTCTCTCCAGCAGTGCAAGTTGCCACCCAAACACACCTTAAGAACTGTATACCTCTGCAATTGGCATTCTTCCATTTATCTTCCCTAAAGAATCCCCCAGTGCACTAGGGAGAGGCAGTTTAACATGGTACAGGTACAGTGCAACTCTCTGGGTCTCCACCTGGAATTGTAACACCTGGTATATATTCCTATAAACCAGCCCATTTCCTTTTCCAGTCATATATTTCCTTCATGATAACTTTTACAACCCTTCTTGCATGCAGGTGATCTTTGATAATATGCCACGGTATATTTAAAACCATTTTATTGCCCTTTGGATCATCCACAGTTTTGATTCTTTAGAGATTATGGCTTGACTGTGTTTGTTATAAGGGTTTTGTTTTTCTTTTAAATGAGAATGGGAGGGAGAGAAAAATAAGTGCTTGTTTTTGAAAAATAAAGTAAAATTTTAAGAAATATATAGGTCATGGGAATTGGAGAATTTTATGGACTTAAAGAACAGAGTGTTCAAAGGGACATAAAAACATTTATATTGGAATTCTCAAATATGAAAGCAAGGCACAGCTGGAGAGATAGACTCTGAGCTAAGTCCTGAACTCCTTAAGAAAGGAGAGTTACCTGGACAACAGCAGTACGTATCTGGACCTGGTGATGTAGATGGATGAAATAAGCCTCCAAGGAAGAGAGGTTGCTGAGGGATAACAGCAGAGAAAGAATTGGGAGTGTGGGGCAAGGAGTGTACGAGGGAGCATAAGAGAGGGAGCAGCCAGAACTAGTAAAGGTTGTTGGTGATGATGATAATGATAAGAGCTAGCTAGCATTTGTATAATGCTGATGTTTGCAAAGTCCTTTGCTTATGTCATTTAGTTCTCACAACTCTGTGAGGTAAGTACTACTATTATCATTCCCATTTTATAGATGAGGCAACTGAAGCTGAGAAAGGTTAAATGATTTGCCTAGAATCACACAACTAGAAGAGACCTTAGGAATCATCTGCTCTAGCTCCCTTTTTTACAGATGAGGGTCGGAGGTAAAGTGAGTTGCACAAGGTCACACAGGTCGTGAGTGGGTTTTAGATTCAGATTTGATTCCACATCCAGCACTCTTTCCCTTTTCCACTGTCTCTGATACAGTCTTTCTTAAAATGTGGTACTCAGAACCAAATACTATTTCAGATGTGATCTGCCCAAGATAGCAACAGCCTCTATCCTTCTATGCATTATACTTCATTAATGTAGTTTAAGATTCTATTAACTTTTTGATTGATATACACATCACATTGTTGACTCATATTGAGATTGCAACTGATTAAAATCCTTAGGTGTTTTTCACATGAATTCTTGTCCAGCCACTTGTCCAGCACTTTTTTTTTTTTAACACAAAGTATAACTTTACATTTATCCTTATTAAACTCCATCTTATAAGTTTCCACCTACCATTTTGTCTAGTTGAAATATTTTTAAGACTTTATGGTGTTAACCAACGTTGGTTATTCCTCTCAACTTGATGTAATAAATATTATATCTGTCTTCAAATTGCTTATAAAATTTTTTTTGCAGTACAGCCCCAAGGATAGATCCCTGGGACACATCTTTAGAGACTTCAATCCATGGTGACCATGTTTTATTATTTACTACACTTTGGGCATCGTTATTCCATTCATCCAGTTGTGAATCTGCCTAATTGTACTGTCATTTGGTCTAAATCTTTTTGTTTTTTCCATCTGGCTTTTGTGAGAGACTTTTATTAAATGTCTTACTGAAATCCAGATATATTGCTTCTATATATTTCCATGACCTACCTTGCCAGTCTAGGAACTATGTCAGTGTCAAATTAAAGAAAGAATGGTTAATCTGGCTTAACCTTTTCTTGATGAATGTACTGGTTTTTCGTGAATACTCTTTCCCTTTTCTAAATACTCAAAAACCTCATCCTTAATAATATGTTCAAGAATTTTTTCAGGAGCTGAAATCAAAGTCACTGGCCTTTAAAGAGTCTACCTAATTCTCTTTTTTTTTTTTAAAAAAAAAAGGTCATATTCATTAATCTCCAGTTTTTTAGTACCTCTTATGTTTTCCATTTTTTCCAGCAATTACCTACAGCAACTTAGCAGTCAAATCCTCTGCTTCTTTCAGTACTGTTGACTCTTGGTATTCATTTCCCTAGCAACAAAGTAGAAATTCTGAATATTAAAGAAGATATTAATAAAACTGAGAGCATAAAAGCCATTAAACTGATAGCTAGAACTAAGACTAGGAGCTTTTTTTTTTAACTAATAAAATAAGCAGTCTAATTTTTAAAAAGAGAGGAAAACCAAATTGTTTATATCAAAAATTAAAAAGGAGAATTCATAACAGTTGAAGAGAAAATAAAGAAAATTGACATCTATTTTGCTCAGTTAGATGCTAATAAAAGTAATAACTTAGAGGAAATGGATGAATACTTAACAGAAATGTAAAATATCCAGATTAATAAAAGAAGAAATAGACTACTACATAACCCAATATCACAAAAAGATGTTAAACAAGCCATAGACCCCTAAAGAAAAAAAACTCCAAGAGCAGATGAATATACAGTATATTCTATCAAACATTCAAAGAATAATTATTCCAATATTACATGTACTGTTTTCAATAATAGTAACAGAAGGCACCCTTCCAGTCTCTTACTCTAAAACAAATATAATCTTGATAACTAAACCAGGGAAAAACAAAGCAGAGAGAGAAAACTGTAAAATAATATCCTTACTGGATACTAACCCAAAAAATTTTAAATTAATTATTAGCAAATAGGCTACAACATATTAGAAAAATTATACAAAATTACTAGGTTGGATTTATACTAGGGATGCAGAGTTGGTTTAGCATAAGGAAGACTGTAAATACAATAAAATTAATTATATAAAATTTTTTAAAACCATGTTATCAATAGATACTGAAAAGGCTTTTGATAAAATCCAACACCCATTTCTGTTAAAAAAAAAAAAAAGAAAGAAAGAAAAAGAAAGGATAGAAATAAATGAACCTTTCCTTAGCATAGTAAAAAATAGCCATCTGAAAACACTTTGCAGAAATAAATACCTGAATAATTGGAGAAATATTAATTGTTCATGGGTACATTGAACTAGATAATAAAAATGACAATATTCTACCTAAATTATTTTACAATGAAATTTATATAGAAGAATAAAAGGTCAAGAATTTCAAAGGTAATAATTTTAAAAAGGAAATAAAAGGAATGGGAAGGAATGAGGTCTATTAGTATTAGATGTTGATAAGCTATATAACAAAGGAGTAATCATTAAAACTATTTGGTACCAGTTTAAAAACAGTGAGGTCAATCAGTGGAACAAATTAGGTACACAACATACAGAAGCAAACAAACACAGTAGCCTAGTATTTGTTAAACCCAAAGACCTCAGTTACTAGGAGAGGGACTCACTATTTGAGAACACTGCTAAGAAAACTGAAAAGCGTTTTGGAAGAAATTAGGTATTGACCAATAACTCATTCCATATACAAAGATAAACTTCAAATGGATACATGTCCTAGATATTAAAGGTCACATCATAAATTAGAGGAGTAAGGAAGAAATTACTTTTCAGATCTGTGGATACAGGAAGAATTCATGACTAAATCATTAGAGAGAATCATGGAGAATAAAATGGACAATAAAATTATTTTATTATATACAGTATTATGTACAATTATATACAATTGAAAAGTTTTTGCACCCACAAATCTAATGCAGTTAAAGCTAGAAACGTAACTAGGGAAAACTTAGCAGCAAATTTCTTTGATAAAGGTCTCGATATATAAGAAACTGATTAAAATTTATAAGCCTGAAAGCCATTCGCTGGTAGATTGAAAAAAAAAATGAAGAATATGAGCAGGCAGTTTTCAAAAGAAGAAATGTAAGCTATCAACACCCATGTGAAAAAATACCCCAAATAACTAATAGAGAAATGCAAATCAAAACAACTCTTAGGTTCTACCTCACAGCCATTAGATTGGCAAAGGTGACGTGTAGAGAGGCTCTGAAAAAACAGGCATACATCTACTCTCTTAATTGGCCCAGCCATTTGCTCCTGGAAAGCAATTTGGAATTATGCTCAGAAAGTTACCAAGCTGTTTAATAACTGTTACCAAACCTTTGACCCAACAATATCACCAAATGATCCAAAGAGATCATCGAAAGAAGAAAAGGTCTTATGTGTACAAGGATATTTCTAGTAGTTCTTTATATAGTAAACAAAAACTGAAACTAAAAGTAGTACCCACCTATTGATGGCTACCAAATTTTGGTAAGGTAATGTAATGTTATTGTGCCATAAGAAATAACAAGATAGTTTCAGAGTAAACTGGGAAGACCTCTGAACTGATACAGAGTAAAGTTAGTAGAACCAAGGATAGTAATTTACACATGATAATCACATTATAGAGAAATATAATTTTGAAAGACTTTAGAACTCAGATCAATGCAATTATAAGCCACAGATCCCAAGAATTCATCCTGCCAAATGAGTTTTACTTCCTTGTAAACCAGGAGATTTTTCTTCTATCTATCCTGTCCTCTCTGTGATCTTCTTATGGTCCCCAGCATAACTAACTAAGCCCTTTTTGTTGTCCTTACCATTCCTTCCCAGACTTAGCTTTGTTTGGACGTTTAGCATTTGAGACATTATTCCTACAGGACTGTTCCACTCTTGTATTCCTCTTCTGTTATCTAGCTTCAATTCCATTTTCTTTCCATGCCATTTGAAAGTCTAGGTTGATTGAGGAATTCCTTGTGTATCTATATTAATCACTTTGGATAACTGTTTTTCCTCCTTTCCTCTCCCCATCCTCACACCATCCCACCCCCAACCAGTTCTTCCTTGGAATCATTCACATGTGTATTACAAAAGTGATTTCCTTGTTAACAGGATCCCATTTCCTTTGGACTTTCTTCCCCTGCAGATTTTAAGATATGAGAACATACTCTGCTTTATTTTCCCTAAATTTTTTGAAATCCATGCTTCCTAGATCCAGGGTGTACATTAGACAATATCCAGCTTTCCCTTCCCTATCACAGACTTAAAGATGAAGTTGTTTGCTTCATCTTAAAGTACTTGTTACATTCACTTTGCTGCCAATTAGTTCCTCTAGAATGGAAATTCTCTTTGTTACTTCATATATCTCTTATATGAAATTACTATTGAAGCAAGTCAGGAATTTATCATCTGCTCTCATTTTGGCAGAGAGAGATCCAGCAGGTGTCCAGATAGTTGAAGCATCCAGTCATTGCTGTTTCCTGAGTCAGTTACCCATTTCTTTCTCCTTACTGGCTAAATCTGTAGTATGTTTGTATCCTATTACTTTTTTTTTTCTGCTTTCACTGATCCATATGCAAATACTCTTTGACATGCTTCTCTCCAGTTTATGAATTTGGTCTCTCCCCTTAGGGTTCTAGGGGTAATCCTGAGTATTTGCAACTTCTGCTACTATACAGAGCCTCCATCTAATGTACTCCCCCCAATTTTGACTATCCAGTTTATATCAATGAGATTTTTCAAAGGGATTATTTACTAAGATGGTATAACAAGGACACAAGTTACAAAAATTCACCCTCACCCTAACGAGGATCCCACTCCTTTCTTTGCACACCGTTGGTTTCTTGGGAGAATGGGCTCAAACTTAGAGCACAAAGTTAATTTCCTACTTCATGTAGGGAACACGTATGACTGAAGGGTATCTCCTGGCCCTAGGAGTATCCTTTCATGGAGTACCCACTAAGTTCATTTTTGAGAGTTGCTAAAATGTATGAGTCACTCTCTTACTAGTCTGAGCTAGCTCCTTATAAGACTTAATGTTTCTGTTGCCAGGTCATTTCACTGCTGGGTTTGGGTCAAGCAGGTCAATCTCTATGGTTAGCCCATCGCTAAACTCAGCTACTACAGCTGCAGGCTTCAATGATCTTTGCTACCAGTTCTGATTACGGAAGGAACCTCTGATAAAACTCTTCTGAACTTTTGGAGTTCATAAGGGGATAGACCTAGTCTATTCCGTCTCTAGATACTCATTTACCTATGATTAGTAAAGAATAAACTAACTCTGTCTCTCTCTCTCTCTCTCTCTCTCTCTCTGTCTCTCTCTCTCTCTCTCTCTCTCACTCACACACACACACACGCACGCACACACATTTTGTATGTGAACTCTGTTCCAGCTCTGTCATCAGTTTTTCTATCTCAGAAGAAAATTTGAAAACTCACCGTGATACAGCACCATCCCATCAATTACTCTTGTCTGGAAGGCTTACCAAGCCTTCCTGTGTTGAACTGATAGCAAGCAAAGACTATTGTAAATACACTAAGAACTGGGCCCCCATTGGCCCAGTCTCCTCTTAAACTAAAAAAGACAGAGAAAGATGGAAGGAAAATGACTAAATGTGGCAGAATTTAAGGTACACTTGCAGAGGGAATAAAAACAAAAGCACTTTTTTGCTTATTTGTTTCTGCCTCCTGCGAATAGGTTTTGGGTAATATATATCAGCTTATGTTTGTTTTTGTTGATTGTTATTTTGTTTATAATAAAAATTAATGTATGTTCTTGCATTAAGATTTTTAGTATACTTTATTATCCCATACTTTGTGAATTTTTATATAAATATCCAAAGCCCTAAGTTTTATTACTAATCCTTCTTGTAGATGTTATCTCCTATAAATTGCAGATAATTTTCACTGATATTTTTCCTGTATCATATGTGCTACTTTGCTTCTGGTATAATGGATGTATGTGGAAAATTTTCTCTTTTCTCCCAATTTTCTACTTAAAGCCTTCCTGAACAGATTTTTACTGTCTAGCATTAGATGCATTCCCTCTTTGGCCAAGAGCCAGTCATCTCTACATCTTAAGCTGTGGTCCAGAAATCTGAATCCTGTGCTTGGACAGCATCATCTTTGCCAGTTGTTCACTTCCCAAATCTTCTTTCCATTTCTGAAATGTCTTTTAATCACTGTGCGCTAAGTTCTTCATTTCCTTGCTAAGAATTTTATAATCCCTATCAATGCTTTCTAAGTCCCTTTTGTGGATCTCATTTATTGCCAGTTGATTAACCAGATGTAGATATTTTTGGTGATTAGCTTTGATAGGTGTTAGTAAGCAGTCCCTCTGTGATGTCAAAGATACGGGAAGATGAGACAACACATGACTTCCTCATTGCCTATCAGTAGAAAACCATCCAAACTCATCTCTTCCTCCAGTACAAGTTTTCCATCTCCTGATAGAATCTATATCCTCGTCATCATTCTTTAAACTTCTTTGGAGGGTCAGGTACTTCTTCTAAGGGTCCAGTTCTACTCTACTCAGGTTAATACTGCTATATAATCTGGTTCCCACTTATTTTTGTAGCTGTAGTTCATATTATTTCCCTTCACCCATTCTGTTCTAATTAAACTGGCCTGCCATACTGTTCCCCACAAATGGTAATCAGTCTGCCTCTATTTGTCATTGGCCAAATGCTTCCTCCACATCTGGAATGTCCTCCCTTCTCAGTTCTCTCTCTCAGATTCCTGAGGCTCTTCCAAAGCCCAGCTGAAGGGCCAGTCCTTCCAGGAAGTCTTTCAGATCCCCCCAGTGGTGGTTCTTCTCTCCCTCTTGAAATTGCTGTGGATATACTTGGCATTTACTTGTGTGGATGTGGTATTCCCTCAGTTGAAATGAGCTTCTTGAGTGCAGGATCTGTTCAGTTGCTGTCTTTAGATCTCCAACACCTGGCATAGCACCTTACACTGGTAAATGTTTATTGGATTGAATTGTCACTCCATACTTAATTCTTCCAAACTCCTAGTAGGTTTTCTGCTGCTTCCTCCTCTTGTTCATCTTTGTCTTCTTTTTTTTTATGGTAATTTTTATTTTTTTTTTTGTTTTCAACATTTACTTCCACAAGATTTTGAGTTCCAAATTTTCACCCCATCTCACCCCTACCCCCACCCCAAGATGGCATGCATTCTAAACACCCCTTCCCCTAGTCTGCCTTCCCTTCTGTCTGTCCCCCCCTTCTCTTATCCCCTTCTCCTTCAATTTTCCTGTAGGGCAGGATGGATTTCTGTACCCCATTTCCTGTATTTCTTATTTCCCAGTTGCATGTGAAAACATTTTTTTTAAACATGTGTTTTTAAAACTTTGGGTTCCAAATTTTCTCCCTTCCTTCCTCCCCACCCACCCTCATTGATAAGGCAAGCAACTAAATATAGGTTATATACGTGCAGTTACGCAAAACACTTCCATAGTAGACATGCTGTGAAAAACTAACTCTATTTCCCTTAATCCTATCCCACCCACCCATTCTATTCTATTCTTTCTTTTGACCCTGTCCCACCTCAGAAGTATTTGCTTCTGATTACTCCTTTTCCCAGTCTGCCCTCCTCTGTGTCATTCCCCTACTCTCTCGTCCCCTTCTACCCCTATTTTCCTGTAGGGTAAGACAGATTTCCACACCCAATTGACTGTGTATGTTATTTCCTCCTTAAGTCAAATCCTATGAGAATAAAATTCACTCATTCCCTCTCACCTTCCCCCGTTTCCCCTCCACTGTAAGAGCCTTTTCTTTTCTGTTTTTTTGTGGGATAATTTACCCTGTTCTACCTCTCCCTTTCTTCTTCTCTAAGTATATTCCTCTCTCACCCCTTAATTTTATTCTCCAGATATGACCCCTTCATTTTCAACTCACCCTGTGCCCTCTATCTATCTATCTATATCTATATATACATTCATATAATTTTTTCCCCTCCAACTACCTTAATACTGACAAAGATCTCATGAGTTACAAATATCATCTTTCCATGCAGGAATGTAAACAGTTCAACCTTAATAAGTCTCTTATGATTTTCTCTTTCCTGTTTACCTCATCATGTTCTACTCAAGTCTTGTATTTGAAAATCAAATTTTCTATTCAACTCTGGTCTTTTCATCAACAATGTTTGAAAGTCCTCTATTTGACTGAATGACCATTTTTTTCCCTGCAGGATTATACTCAGTTTTGCTGGGTAGGTGATTCTTGGTTGTAATCCTATCTCCTTTGCTCTCTGGAATATTATATTCCATGCCCTGCGGACCCTTAATGTAGAAGCAGCTAAATCTTGTGTTATTCTGATTGTGTTTCCACAATACTTGAATTGTTTCTTTCTGGCTGCTTGCAATATTTTCTCCTTCACCTGGGAAGTCTGGAATTTAGCTACAATATTCCTAGGAGTTTTCCTTTGGGGATCTCTTTCAGGAGGAGATCAGTGGATTCTTTCAATTTCTATTTTGCCCTCTGGTTCTAAAATATCAGGACAGTATTCCTTGATAATTTCTTGAAAGGTGATGTCTAGGCTCTTTTTTTGCTCATGGCTTTCAGATAGTCCAGTAATTTTTAAATTCTCTCTCCTGGATCTGTTTTCCAGGTCAGTTTTTCCAATGAGATATTTCATATTGTTTTCTAATTTTTCATTCTTTTAGATTTGTTTTACAGTGTCTTGATTTCTCATAAAGTCACTAGCTTCCAATTGCTCTATTCTAATTTTTAAGGAAGTGTTTTCTTCAGTAATCTTTTGGACTTCCTTTTCCATTTGTCCAATTTTGCTTTTTAGGGCATTCTTCTCTTCATTGGCTTTTTGGACCTCTTTTGCCATTTGGGTTAGGCTATTTTTTAAGGTGTTATTTTCTTTATTATTTTTTTGGGTCTCTTTTAGCAAGCTGTTAACTTGTTTTTTATGATTTTCTTGCATCACTCTCAGTTTTTCCTCTACTTCTCTTACTTGCTTCTCAGAATCCCTTTTGAGCTCTTCCAAGGCCTGGGACTGATTCATATTTTTCTTGGAAGTTTTGGATGTAGGAGCTTTGACTTTGTTTTCTTCTTCTGGTTGTATGTTTTGATCTTCTTTGTCACCAAAGTAAGATAATATAGTCTGACTCTTTTTGCGCTGCTTACTCATGATCCCGGCCAATTACTTGAGTTTTAAACTCTTTGTTAAGGTAAAAGTCTGCTTCCAATGTGAAGAGTATACTGTCCCAAGCTTTAGGGGTTTGTACAGCTGTTTTCAGAGGTACTTCTAGGGACCTGAAAAGTGTCAGTTCTTCCATGGTGGTGTGATAAGGGGCGAGGTGTTTTCTCTCAACCGCCACCACAAGCTCTACCACACCAGCATTCCTCCTTGCCCCAGGACTGCCCCTCAGAACTGTGACCCAGATCCAAGCACTGGTAAAGCGAGAGATTCCTGCCTCAGCACTGGCAAAAGAGATCCCTGCAATCCCCCTTTGATCAGCCACTCTATTCCCCCTCAGTCTGTGGGCCTGAAGCTCAGGAAAAAGCTGCGTCCCTGGGCTGTACTCGAGACTTGTGGCTGAGACCTAGCTCCTCTCTCACCGCAGTCACAGACTTTTCCCACTGACCTTCTAAGTTGTCTTTGGCGTTCAGGGGTTGAGAAGTCTGGAAACCGTCACAGCTGCCCGTGATTCAGTCCTCTAAGGCCTGCTCCAGGTTCGCTGCAGCCTGCACGCCCATACCAAACTGTGCTCCTCTCCCCGCCCGGCGCAATATACCTTTCTGATCAACCATCCAGGCTGTCTTTGGCTGGAAATTTGTTTCACTCTGTCTTTTTGTGGGTTCTGCTGCTTTAGAATTTGTTTAGAGCCATTTTTTTTTAGGTATTTGGAGGGCTTTGGGAGAGAGCTCAAGACAGTCACAACTTTCCCTTTGCCATCTTGGCTCTGCCCCCTCATCTTTGTTTTCTTCTTGAAGTACTTCTGCATTCTTTAAGGCAGCAAGTCATTCTTCCTAATAAGCCAGAGAGTAAAAGAAGTCTCCATGCAATTCTTTTGCCCTCCCCTCTAGTTTAAAAACACACACGGTTATTACTTGCCATTAACAAAAACACAGATAGAAAAGTAGCATGATTTCTCATAATTGAGGTGCATGAGAAAAAGGAAGTATAAACATGGGGGGAAATTATGGTAAGAATGGGCATTAGATGAAGGAAAAAGAAGGGAAGGAATAAGCACTTATGGTAGCATCTCCTTTGTGTAAGGCACTGTATTTTATTTGATAAACTTAAATTTTATCTGAAATGGACAAAGGAGGGTTGAATATACACACACAAAATATGTAATTTCAGAGGATCTTGGGTGGTATGAACTGGCACAAAGTGAACTTAGTAGAACCAGGAGACTAATTTATGCAAGGGCAATAATATTATAAAGAAAAACAACTTCGAAAGACTTGATTGTGTTCAAAACTGATCAACTGTGATGGGACAAGTGATGAAACATTACCTCATCTATCCCTACCCAAAATTCCATCTATCCAGCTCTCAAGATTAGGTCACTCATAAAGTCTTTCCCTACCACTCATGTCCACTTTGATACCTGCTTGTTTGATATTTACCTGTATTGTTTATTTTGACAATTAAGTCATAGATATGGTTATATTTTGTGCAGTTATGTCTTATCTCACCAATTCAATTGTGAGCTTCTGAAATATAGGAGTGCTATCTTACCTTTCTTTTATATCACCCCTCAGCAGCTAGTACAGCGTTATCACCATAGTAGTCTCTTAACAAAAATGTAAAGTAAATTAAATGGTAAAGGGGAAGAGCTGAGCCCCACATGCTTTTGATTGCAGGTGCCAGTGACGTTTGATGATGTCTCCATCTACTTTTCTACGCCAGAATGGGAGAAGTTAGAAGAATGGCAGAAGGAACTTTACAAGAACATAATGAAGGGCAACTATGAGTCTCTCATCTCAATGGGTGAGGCTGAGCTGGCTTCTGTCACACTAATGGTGCACAGCTTCAAGTGAGCTCAGCAGTCTTGTTCATTGCCCCATTCCTAACTTCCCCTCCTTACTCCTGCTGGATTCTAGGCCTGAAACACAGAAAATGTACCTTCTCAGCCTTTTCCTTCCATGAACATAGAGTCACTGTAAAAGCTATGGTTTCCTTGGTGTATCCCTCCCTCCTTAACGTCAGGTGATAGGAGCATGATCTAGGGACAAAGGTTAAATTTGAAACTGCATGGGGTAAATATGGCAGCTGCAGTGGTTGTCTAGGACACTGTTCTCTCCAGGAGCTACTGCTGCCCCTTACCCCCACCCAGTGAAGATAGGATAGGTTTTGGAAAAGAACTGGTTAATTTATAGGTGTAGTAGGGATAGGAACTATATAAGGAGTCTCTAGCTCCATGGGCCCATATGCCCTTGGCTTAAACTGGTTAGAATTAATGCCATCTTCATCCCCATTTACCTTTACTTTCTTTTCTCTCCCCTTTGTTCTCTAGACTATGCCATGACACAACCTGAAGTTTTGTCCCAAACTCAACCAGAGTCACAGCAGAATACAGAGAACCAAGTAAGACCCGATGAGAGTGAGATGACTGCAGAACCCAGCGATGGTGAGTAGAAAAGATCACATCATATCTTTTCACTACCCCAGGCTGTCTTGCACTCCTAGGGTTTGATGACGGCCTAGCAGTTAAAGATTAATGATTTCTAATTTCAGTTTTGTCACTGACTTTGGTTACAAAGTTGTTCTATCTTTTTTTTTTTTTTGGCTAGGCAATGGGGTTAAGTGACTTGCCCAGGGTCACACAACTAGTGTTATGTGTCTGAGGCCAGATTTGAACTCAGGTCCTCCTGAATCCAAGGCCAGAGCTCTATCCACTGTGCCACCTAGCTGCTACTTCTGTCTTTAATTAATCATTCAGTCAGTGGGCATTATACCTACTATGTGCCAGACACTTGAGTAGGTCCTGGAAATACAAATAGAAAAGTGAAACAATCTCTGTCCTTGTGGAGAGGAGTCAGCATGTGTATTAAACATATGTAGGTGTGTGCAGAAGAGATAAAAGATAATTTGGTGGCAAGAAGAAGTGTTAGCAACTGAGCAGACTTCATGTAAAAGATGGTACTTGAGCTGCCCCTTGAAGGAAAATAGGAATTCTAAGAAGCAGAAGTGAAGAAGACATACATTCCAGGTTTGGGAATAGGTGATTATATGTCATTTATGACAAATAGTAAAAAAGCCAGTTTGGCTAGAATATAGTGTGATGGTGGGGAAGAAGGGGGCCGGGGCGGGGGAAGGGAAGCTGCTGGTACACTGTAAGGCTGGCAAGAAAGGTAAGTGAGGTCCAGATTTTGAAGGGCTTTAAATGCTATAGGATTTTACATTTGATCTTAGAGGTAATGGGGAGTCCCTGGAATTTATTAAGTAAGTTATGGCATGGTTAGCTCTATGCTTTAGGACAATGACGTTGGCACTTTCATGAAGAATGGATCTGAGTGGAGAGAAATTTGAGACCTAGATCAATTATAGAGGCTATTTGATAGCCTAGGCAAGTAATGAGGACCTAAACTAGGGTGATAGCTTTGTAAATAGAGAGAAGGAAATGAATTCAAGAGATGTTTTAGAGGTGGAAATGATATGTGGGTGAGTGAGAATGAGGGGTCAAGGTTGACACCAAGATAAGAAGAACTATTACCAGAATCTTGTGGTCTCCTAACTAACTTTGAGGTTCTCACTTTAGTGATTGAGCAAAATCAACAGTGTTAATTAATCCCTTAGGTTTTCACAGTGTTTTATCTGTCTGTTAGCTCATTTAATGTCCTTTCTTTCTCCTTTCCATCTTCTTTCATTCCCTTGTCTCTTTCTTTTTCCTGTCTCCTTTCTCCTCTTTATAACAGCAAACCTTTATTCTTTTCAGACTAACCACATCCCCAGTATAGCCTGTTGGACCTCAGTCTTACCCAACTTTCTCTTTCCTTTGGACAGGCTATATTACATTTTGATGGGATTGTGCTTTTCAAAAGCACTTGACCAAAGAGAGTGCTGTTGATGGTAAGAGTAAAGACAGAACCTCACTGTGAGGCTTTGTTTAGTCAGTTTCCCTCTGAGTATGCACAGCTACGGATGAGCTAGACTAAGGAGCTCAGAGCTTGCCCCTCTCAGAGCTAGATGGGGTTGTTAAGCCAGTATAACCCCTTGTATAGCAGATTAGGAAGCTGAGAACCAAAGGGGAAAGTGGTCACCCAAGGTCATATAGGTAATAAATAGCAGAAGCAAGACTCTAACCCAGGTCTGTTGGCTCCATGTTCAGAGCTCTTTCTACTATACCACATTCCCAGTGGACTAGAAGTCATCAGAAGACTTTAGAGAACTCGACCTTCTTTAGGATTTTACCTCGAGCAGGGTAAAAGCAGGGTAATTCTGGGCATTTCGGCCTCTCTGACCCATCTGTTTCTCCTCTCTAATCTCGGAGGATCATGGCTGGCTCTTCCTCAACAAAACTAACTCCTTCCATTCATGCCCTTGAATCCATCTCTTTCATCTATGAGATCTTGGTCCATCTGTCATTGCCTCTCATCTTCAATATCTCCCCATCTGATGGCTCCTTCTTCTGCTTTTAACATACTCATCACTTTTTTTTTTTTTTTTTAACCCAGACCTTTGACTTCATCAGATAGGGAGCTCCCATTGAAGAACTCCCTTTACCAATGCAGATAAGCTTCTTCTGTTCCATTTAGAGAATTTCATAGACCAGAGATTTTAGTTAAAGGACTTGGTCAGGATTCATTGTTGGTGGAGGTGTAAATTACTGTAATTATTCTACAAAGCATTTTGGAATTATGAAAATAAAAAAGTGGCCAAAATGTTCATACCCTTGAACTTGAGTTCTATTGTTAGACATATTCCAAGGAAGTTACTGAGAAAAAGCAAGGTTCCATATACACCAAAACATTTATAGCAACAATTTTAGTGTTAGTAAAAAGCAAAAAGAAGCAAAGTAGATGCCCATCAATTGGGGAATGGCTAAGCAAATTTTAGTATATGATGTAATGGAATATTACTACTAAATGATGAATATAATGAATACAGAGAAATATGAGAAGACTTACATGAACTGATACAAAGGGACGTAAGCTGAGTCCCAAAAAACAACACACACACACACACACACACACACAATGACTACAATAATGTAAATGAAATAAACAATCACAAAACAATCAGAAGTGAAAATTATAAAATTACAAAAAACAAGCATATCTCTAAAGAAGAAATATTAAGAGACACTCTCACCCTACTCCTTTACAGAGGTGGGAAGTCCACAAGTATGGTACTGTGCACATATTTTCATACCTTTTCTATTTATTGATCAGTTAGTTTTTTTTCTTTTTTTTAATTAGTCTTTAATTTTTTTTTAATCTAAGTATGTTTATAAAATAAATACTTGAACATTATATAGGAAAACAAATTATAAACATTCTATTAATAAGGGATAGAGAATGAATTTATGATTTCATTCATATAGGGAACACCTAGATGAATAAATTCATTTTACCAAGGAAGATCAGTACCTGCTCTGCAATTATTATTCTAGAAGATTTCCCAGAGCAGTGATGTGAAACTGGGGTTACTATGAAGGTCCACATATTGACTAAGAAAACCACATACTCACATTATCTATATTCTATTGTATTTGTATTCAATTTATTAAATATTTCCCAATTATATTTTAATCTGATTCCCTGTGGAACTATGCTACCAAAAGTGTGTTTTACATCACTGACCTAGAGCAATGAGAATTTAAATGACTAGCCTTGGGTTATACAGACAATATATGTCAGAGGCAGAACTTAATCTCAGGTTCCCCTGGCTCTTAAATCAGTTCTATAAACAGTATATCATATTGCCTAGCATGCTATTAACAACTAGTTTTAAATATTCAATCAAATAATAAGAATTGCCTCTCTTTCTCCTGCTTCTTCTTTTCTCCTCCCCCTCCTTTTTCCCTCCTCCTCTTTCTATCCCCTTCCATAGACCTCTGTCCTGCCATTCTTGTTGTTGGCCTTCACAATTTTAGCCAATCAAAAAATGAAAAAAAAAAAAACCAGGTAGAAGATAAAATATAAACATCAGGGTGACATATCAGTATTTTGCCATCCAAATCCAGTCCACATATGTTATATCTCTTCATGGGTCATGGGAACCAGGTCAAATCTTATTTGAGGAAGATACAACAAAAGGAAATAAAATAAAATCTGGTCACCTTAGGAGTTGAAATTATCAGCCAAATTAAATATGCCTGAATGTGAGTGAATAGAAGGCTAGAGACATACATGGACTAGATTTAAATAAGCACAAAAAACCTTCCCAACGAAGTCTACACTATATAGTAAGTTTTGATATCATCTCTACATGGATTAAGATACAAAGCTAAATGGTTTTTATCATCATCAGCAGAAATAGTTCAGATTTTGTTAGATGTGAATTCTTAAATTTTCTTGCCTTTTGGATGGATTTTTTTTTCATTTTCCTTCGAAATAAAAGACGTTTACCTGAGAAATTCACATTATCTTTTGGTGTTTGCATTTAAGTAAAATGAATTTCATTCTTCCCGCTCAGTAATGTGCTCTCTTAGTTTTGAAACTATTCCTCTTCATGTTCCACTTGAGTCTTGTATTAGAAGGTCAAATTTTCTATTCAGCTCTGGTCTTTTCATCAAGAATGCTTGAAAGTCCTCTACTTCACTGAATGACCATTTTTTCCCCTGAAGAATTATACTCAGTTTTGCCGGGTAGGTGATTCTTGGTTGTAATCTGATCTCCTTTGTCCTCCTGGATATTATATTCCATGCCCTGTGGTCCCTTAATGTAGAAGCTGCTAAATCTTGTGTTATCCTGTTTGTGTTTCCACAATTCTTGAATTGTTTCTTTCTGGCTGCTTGCAATATTTTCTCCTTGACCTGGGAACTCTGGAATTTGGCTACAATATTCCTAGGGGTTTTCCTTTGGGGATCTCTTTCAGGAGGAGATCGGTGGATTCTTTCAATTTCTATTTTGCCCTCTGGTTCTAAAATATCAGGACAGTTTTTCTTGATAATTTCTTGAAAGGTGATGTCTAGGCTCTTTTTTTGCTCATGGCTTTCAGATAGTCCAATAATTTTTAAATTCGCTCTCCTGGATCTGTTTTCCAGGTCAGTTTTTCCAATGAGATATTTCACATTGTTTTCTAATTTTTCATTCTTTTGGATTTGTTTTACAATGTCTTGATTTCTCATAAAGTCACTAGCTTCCAATTGCTCTATTCTAATTTTTAAGGAAGTGTTTTCTTCAGTAATCTTTTGGACTTCCTTTTCCATTTGTCCAATTTTGCTTTTTAGGGCATTCTTCTCCTCATTGGCTTTTTGGACCTCTTTTGCCATTTGGGTTAGACTATTTTTTAAGGTGTTATTTTCTTCATTATTTTTTTGGGTCTCCTTTAGCAAGCTGTTAACTCGCTTTTCATGATTTTCTTGCATCACTCTCATTTCTCTTCCCAGTTTTTCCTCTACTTCTCTTACTTGCTTCTCAAAATCCCTTTTGAGCTCTTCCAAGGCCTGGGACTGATTCATATTTTTCTTGGAAGTTTTGAATGTAGGAGCTTTGACTTTGTTTTCTTCTTCTGGTTGTATGTTTTGATCTTCTTTGTCACCAAAGTAAGATAATATAGTCTGACTCTTTTTGCGCTGCTTACTCATGATCCCGGCCAATTACTTGAGTTTTAAACTCTTTGTTAAGGTAAGAGTCTGTTTCCAATGTGGAGAATGTACTGTCCCAAGCTTTGGGGGTTTGTACAGCTGTTTTCAGAGATACTTCTAGGGACCTGAAAAGTGTCAGTTCTTCCAAGGTGGTATGATGAGGGGCGAGGTGTTTCCTCCCCACTGCCACAACAAGCTCCACCAGGCCAGCGCTCCTCCTCGCCCCAGGACCGCCCTTCAGAACTCTGACTCAGATCCAAGCATGGGAAAAGCAAGAGATTTCTGCCTCAGCCCTGGCAAAGAGATCCTTGCAATCCCCCTCTGATCAGCCACTCTGTTCCCCCTCAGTCTGTGGGCCTGAAGTTCAGGAAAAAGCTGCTGCCCCGAGGGCATGCTCTGGACTTGCAGCTGAGACCTAGCTTCTTCTCTCACGGAGTTACAGACTTTTCCCACTGACCTTCTAAGCTGTCTTTGGCATTCCTGGATTGAGAAGTCTGGAAACCGTCACAGCTACCCGCGATTCAGTCCTCTGAGGCCTGCTCCAGGGTCACTGCAGCCTGTGCACCCAGGCCAAACTGTGCTCCTCTCCCTGCCCGGCGCGATATACCTTTCTGATCAGCCATCCAGGTTGTCTTGGGCTGGAAATTTGTTTTACTCTGTTTTTTTGTGGGTTCTGCTGCCTTAGAATTTGTTTAGAGCCATTTTTTGTAGGTATTTGGAGGGGTTTGGGGGAGAGCTCTAGCAAGTCACTGCTTTCCCTCTGCCATCTTGGCTCTGCCCCTCTTTTTTTTTTTCCTTTAAAAATGTTATTTGTTATATAAAATTGCTTTCTGGGAGTGGGAGGAATTCCAGGGGAAATTTTGGTAATATAAAAAATACATTTATTTATTTATTTGAAAAGAAGATGAATATTACAAAATTACAAAGAACAAACTTGGCCTAAAGAAGGGGAAAGATGGGAGAAGGGATCCCCAGGTATGGAGCTGTGTTATAAGGGATGGCTGCCTGGGAGAGGAGAAGGAGGAAAGAGAGGGATAAAGGGGAAATTTAGGCAATACAAAAATAAAAGATCAATAAAAATGTATTTAAAAAAAACAAACCAAGCTATTTACTTAAAAAGGACTTGCCCAGGGCCACACAACTAGTTTGTGTCAAGGATGGCACTTTAAACCAGGTCATCTTGACTATGAGGACTATTTTCTATCCTGTATACCAGAGGTTAGACTTGAGCTTTGGAACCAGATTAAAATGTAATTGGGAAATGCTTAACAAAATAAATAAAAATACATTACAACATAGATAATGTTAGTTTGTGGTCTTCTAAATCAATATGCAACTGGCAGACATCCCTTTCCATTTGAGTTTGACACTATTGCTCTATACCATATGTTCCCTCTCACCCAAGTCAGCGTTATCCTAAAAAAATTAAAAAATACTCTGCCTTGATGCTGCTACCTCCTCAAACTGTTGTCGTGTATCTTTCTTCCCCTTCACTGCTAAATTTCTAGAAAAAAAGCAAAATCATTGTCTCCTCTTCAAGACCAACCCTCTCTATAGTTTTCTGGAGTTTGGTTTCTGTTCCTACTCTTAGTTTCCAAATCCAGTGACCTTTTCTTAGGCGTCATGTTTCTTGACTCTTCTGCAGCATTTGATACTGTTGACCACTCCCTCGATGCTCTTTTTCCCTTTGGACTTCCATGACATTGTTCTTTCTAGTTTTTCTCCTACCTTGCCAACTCCTTCTCACTCTTCATTTTTTCATCTGTCAACTATCCCCTAAATGTTGGTGTCCTCAGCTATCTTCTCTTGTGTTTTTATTTTATCTCCCTTACTGATTTCATCCATTCTTATAACATTAATTATGACTTCTATAAAATGACTTATTTGTAAATCAATTCATAATCTCTCTCCTGATGTCTAGTTGAACATTGCCTCCTGGATCTCTCTATCTGAATGTTTTTGAGTACCTTTAGTTCAGCACCAAAATTGAATTATCATCATTTCCCCAAAACTTCCTCTTTCCCTTAACTTTCCTAATTCCATTAATGTCACCATTATCCTTCCAGTCACTCAAGCTGGAAAACACAGTCATCCTTGACTTTTCTCTCTTTCCCAAATCCTATATCCAGCCTAGTGACCTGATCGATTCTTCCTTAGTAATGTCTTATTTTGGACCTCTCCTCTTCATTCCTACCACCACCACTCTAGTGTAGATCGTCATCACCACTAGCATTGACAATTATAATAATCACCCACAGGTCCCACCTTTCCAATGCATCCTTCACATAATGACCAAATCAGTCATCCTAATGCATAGATATGATTACACTATTCTCCTCCTGAAAAACTATCAGAGGCTCCATGTTGTATCTTGAATCACATACAGACTTCTTACTTAGCCTGGCATTTAAAGCCCTCCACAGTCTGACCATAATGTGCTTTCCCAGCCTTGTTTCATATTGACTCCCTTCACACACTATACGTTTTAGCTAAACCAGAAGTGTTCCCTTATCTTTCCTTGTTCTTTCCTGCCTCTCTCCATCCATGTAATCCATCCCTTACGCTTGGAATTCCCTTGATGTCCATCTCTGCTTATAGAATTCCTCCTTTTTCTTTAGTGCCTAACTGAGGTGATACGACTTCCATGAAGCCTTTGATGGATCCCATCTCCTCACCACTATCATCCTCACCTTTTTCCGCTGGAAAGTGATCTTTTATAACATTTTGTATTTATCTGTCCTTTTTCTTTATCACATTCTATCCTGTATCATGTTTATTTATTTATGTGTCTTTCCCTAGTATAGTGTAAGATCCTTGAGGCCTGAGACTGTATAATTTTTTATCTTTATAGCCATAATACATAACATAGTGCTTTACACTTAACAAATTATGTTTGCTATGTTACATTAATTAAGAGTCTTTGCTTTTTCTGCATTATAGCACTGTTGTGAGAGGAAAAGAGAATTAAGATAAAAGCAATTTAAAGGTAAAAGTTCAATAGAAATAGAGGACACACTGTTAAATCACTTTAGGACATCTCCAGTGCAGAGATTGTGACTTATTTATCAAGAGTTTTGTTTACCTGCTTATTCACAAATGAATATTTGGGTTGTTTGAAAATTAAATTAGTTTGTTTAATTCCAGTTTTTGGTTCAAAATTCTGTTCCATTCCCCCGCAGGAACTCAAAACAAAATACTCTGTTTCTCTTTTCCCTCAAACAGAGCCAGGCATTTCCACGTCAGACATTCTCTCCTGGATTAAACAAGAAGATGACCCCCAGGTGGAAGGTCCACAGGACCCTGAAGAGAGTGACATTTACAAAGGCACCTATGCTGGTGAGTGATAGAGCAGATACAGAGCCCTGCCTTCTGTATTGTGCAGTAGAGAAACTCAGCCTTGACAGGAGCCAAAAAAAAAAAAAAAAAAGGCAAAATGGACACTAGGAAAACCATGGAAGTGAATGAGGTTCATTACAGGGGTTTGGAGGGAAGTGGGGAGTGAAGAAAGGAGAGCAGCACTATTAGATCAGAAGATTTATGGCTGGGAAGAGTTGGAAGAACAGATGAGGATGGTGGAATGAGGCTGGATCATTGGGTAAAAAGGAGTGAGAAAAAGTTGTGGAGCAGGGAAGTGACATGATGAAAGCAATGTCTTAGGAAAATTTAATTTAAAACTTTGCTTTTTCCCATCCCCTATCTCAAACCAGGGAATTTCATAATGCAGAGATGACACCTTAGATTCCTGGATTCTCACCTCAGAACTTCACTGAACTGTTTCTGTTCCTTTGAACTAATCACTTCCCTATACAATCACAGTGAATAAAAGCACAGAGCAATTTGTGAAAACCAGGTAGAATGTAGCTACTACTTTGTGGTGAGAATTGCTAACAAAGCAGTTTCTGTGTCGTATAACAACCGTAGTCCTCTCTTTCAGATGATGAGCTTGCCATCAAAGCCGAAGGGCTTGCTGGAGGCCCTCTGTGTTCAGATGCCCAGGTTACCTCTGCCAACCCTTCAGCAGTGTCAAAAGATGCTTTCCAGGATGCAGCTTTCAAGAGCCAGCATCCTCCACCCATACTACCCTCTGGACCTCAGCTTAATAACCCCATTGACCCCCTCGGGGGACAGGCTAATTTCACCCAGCTGGGCAACCTTCCCCTTCCCCCCCAATCAGGGGAGCAACAGCAACTCTTCCCTTGTCGTCGTTGTGGCAAGAATTTTAACCAGAAGGAAATGCTGATGGACCACCAGAGTAGTCATGCTGGTGAGCGTCCTTTTGCATGTGCCCAGTGTCCTAAGCGTTTTGCCCAACAGGCCAACCTCAGCAATCATGCCCGAGTGCATACAACTGAGCGGGCCCATACCTGCCCACATTGCTCCAAGAGCTTTGTGCACCCCTCTCGGCTTGCCTATCACCTGCGAGTCCACAGTGGTGAACGGCCCTTTCCATGTCCAGAATGCCCCAAGCGTTTTACTGACCAGTCTCGGCTCACTAGCCACCGACGTGGCCACTCTGGGGAGCGCCCGTTTCGCTGTTCTCAGTGTGGTCGGAGCTTCAGTCTAAAGATTAGTCTTCTGCTTCACCAGCGGGGCCATGCCCAGGAGCGCCCCTTCTCCTGCCCACAGTGTGGCATCGACTTCAACGGCCACTCGGCACTGATCCGCCACCAAATGATCCACACAGGTGAGCGGCCCTACCAGTGTGGCGACTGTGGCAAGAGCTTCATGCGTAAAGAGCACCTGCTGAATCACCAGCGGTTGCACACCGGCGAGCGTCCCTTCCACTGTGCCCACTGTGGCAAGAGCTTCATTCGTAAGCACCACCTAATGAAGCACCAGCGCATCCACACAGGGGAGAGGCCTTACCCCTGTCCCTGCTGTGGCAAGAGCTTCCGCTACAAACAGACGCTTAAGGATCATCTGCGAGCAGGCCAGGATGGAAGTTGCAGTGGTGATGGAGATGTACCAGGGCAGCCGCCAGACCCCCCTGGCCTCCTCCTACCAGGGCTTGAGCCCACGGGCCTAGGGATTGGAACTGATGGCCTAGAAACCAACCACTGGTATGGAGAGGGGGGTGGAGGGAGTGTTTTGTAAATCCTTCATCTCTTGTTTATCCATTAAGTGGAGAATCCCAAAGACAGGGAGCCCAAGATCATTTTAAACTGGCTCTTCGGTGTATTTTGGGCATCATACATCTAACTAGGGACATACCTGGTTGTTTGGAACTTCACAACATTGCAAATAATGAAGATACATTGTGAAATCTGGAGGACCTTGAAAAGAATCCACCCACCCTGTCCTTATGAAGAAATTACATGAGCTAAAAAAGTGATAATGTTGCAAAGAGGTTGAAAGCAAGAAATTGGTAAATCACTGGCAAATAATCCAAGTTATTTGTAGGTTGAAGTCCAGGGGAGGGGCAGGTGGCATGGGAAAACCTCTAAAACTTGATACTTTCCCTATACTATGAAGTTGATAGGACATTGAGGCTTCTCCCTGACTCCTGAGTGGGTGAGGTGGTTGTGAGGAGGGGAGAGCTAGGCACGGAGCTGCCAAATGGGGGCTGTTGCTCTCTCCTCCTGGTTCCAGCTTAGACCCACCTACTTGTACTCCTGCTTATCTTCCCCAAAATAGACCCGTCATGATGGAGATTCCTTTTCTCCATCCGTGTCAATTCAAGACTTGGCCTGCTATAAGATTTCTTGGATTTAATCAATGTGATTTTCTTTAACTATTCCATCAGCCCAGGGTAAGCGATCTGAATTTTGTAGGTTGGGAATCTCCTCAAGGAGAATTGGTTGGTTTTGAACTTTTCACTGGCTTGGTTTACAGTCTTCCCTCTCTAGTATTCAGGATTTTACTGAAATTTAAAATTCCTGGATATTAGCATTCTCAGCCTACATACAATCCCGACCCCAAAATCTGAAAAACAGGATTCATTGGAGTAAATGACAGGCCATGTCTCTAAGGGCATAGCCCAAGATTTGTGACTAGGCCATCAACTTCAAATGTGACTACATCTAATGTATACATTTTTCTATGTCTTTACAGAAATAATAAGCTGACTTTTCTCTTTCTGATATTTTGGACACTTGTGACTATAGATAGCAGAAAAGATTACAACTCACAGCTTTCACACTAGCTGAGGACTCTCACTGTTTGTTTCACAAGCAATGAAACTAAGCCATTTTGGTAATGTGGCTGGCTTCAAACCATTAGGAGACTTGTGTGTTTACCCTTATTTGGCCATTCCTTGGGAAAGTGGTAAGATCAAGAAGCTTCCTCCCTAGCTCATAGCTGGCCCTTCCTTGTACATAAACAGTCTGTCTGTCCCATCCATATCATGCTCTCAGGGCTACTGGCTATTCTGTGCAC
Source organism: Vombatus ursinus (assembly GCF_900497805.2). Taxonomy (NCBI): domain Eukaryota; kingdom Metazoa; phylum Chordata; class Mammalia; order Diprotodontia; family Vombatidae; genus Vombatus; species Vombatus ursinus. The sequence continues at coordinate 108,211 of NW_020951427.1, read as the reverse complement.
AAGTTCATTAGTTGTTGTGTATGGGTCCCCCGGTCATCTGGAGCAACTCAGCCCCCTGGTTGTATTCATCACTGAGTTTGGGTCAGTTACTTCCTTCTCTGGACCCTAATTTACCTTTCTGTAAAATAAGAGCAGTCCCTGTCCAGTTCACTTAGACAGCCGGTTTGAGGAACAAGTAAGACCTGAAGTAAGAGCCGTACAGAAATGCAGAAGAATGTGATTGTCTGGCAGCATGTTCTCCTTCCTGCCAAAAAACCTTTTTTATTATTTTTCAGCCTCTTATGTAGGCAGATTTGAATAGGACAGCAGAGTCAAGGTGGAGAGACTTCTGGCTGAAGCTTGACCCACATCTGTTAGAGTTGTATGTACTTTCTGAAGAATTGAGAACCTACAGAAGATACGGGTAGTATTCTCATGCAGAAGCTGCAGCCCTGCACATTAACAGGAAAGGCTTAATTAGCATCAGGCAGGAGGAAGGCTAACAGCTCTCTCACCAAGTACACTCTGCTCACGTTAGTTAGAGAATACATTAGTCCATGGTGTTCAGTGACAGCACCTTTAGTCGATGGTTTGAGTGAGAAGGTCATGTCTCCCTCACATTTTAACCTTATCTCTTAATCCAGATGGCACAACTGCTTGTGACCTGGTTGAGAAAAGGTATTTTTCTTGACCAGCTGTGATATTGAGCATTTTGAACAGGAAGGCAATGTAATATGTAGTGAAAAGAGCATTGGACAAGCGCTTACAACATCTGGGTTCTGCCATTAAGTAGCTTTGTGACTTTGGGAAAATCACCTCTCTGTCTCAGTTTCCTTATCTGAAAAATTGTTAGATGACCTTCCAGATCTAAGATATTGTGATTCTGTGAGGCATAGTCAGCGTACTGAATGAAAAAGAATGTACAGATTTTCTAGGAAGAAGCCACAATAAGATGGCAGGTATCAGGCTCTCTCAGCACTGACACAGAGTGGGAGTTTAACATGGACTCATGATCATCTCATCCGTTCTCCTACTCCCTGACTAGTGAAGAGACCCAGGCCAGTAATTAAAGAAAAAAATGTTTTATTTTTGAAGATCAGAATGTGGATAATCAAAATGGTAGGTAAACAAAAGGACTAACCTTATAAGTAGAAGAGTATCTGAGGGGCAATTTCTACATTGAGCCTTCATGTCTCTCACAAGGACCAAGCTGTTAGACTGGAGTTTGAAAAGGTGCTTTAAGATATAAAGGTCATAAACCCTCATAGGCAAAAAAGATGATCCCCAACCACAGACCCTGGATCCAGCCAACCATGTGTCACCTAGATTCTCTAAATAGTCTTCATCTGTGACAGAGAAGTTTAACAAATATACTAGCCTGTCCCCACTATTCATCATGCCGTCCTCCCTTTCAGTTAAAAGTCCATGCCTCTGGGCTAGCTAAATGGCACAGTGGATAGAGCTCTGGCCCTGGAGTCAGGAGGACCTGAGTTCAGATCCGGCCTCAAACACTTGACACTAGCTGTGTGACCCTGGGCAAATCACTTAACCCCAATTGCCTCACCAAAAAGCAAAAAAAAAAAAAAAAAAATCCACTCCTCTACACATAGATGTCATCTATCTCCTCGACCATTTTCAACCATTGTAATTGTCATTTGCCACATGGTGGCTTATATCACTAATTAATCCAATTGGTTTATTAAGGAGATCAGAATAAACAGACTCATTCTTTGCTGGGTATTTTCATCGTCTGTTGTGGGATGACAGTTAATCTACATGCAAATTGGTGAACATCAGTAAATGATCAGTCTGTAAATTAGTTTGTTACATAGCAAGAAAAATGGTCATTATCCTTCACTATTGACTCAATATTGGGGGTACCTTATTATGGACCCTGGGGTAAGAGCAGGAACCTCCATGACTTATCATCATCAAAGATTTTGTTCTTAATAATCCTTAGGATATCTAGGCTGTCATTCCCATTCACTTCATATAGTATAAAGATAACTCCTAGGTTTGTGCTCAGACCCCCTCTGCAGAAGGAGGAGACTGTCTGAATCCATAAAAGTCACCCCAGAAGTCTGTCTGCAGTACTTGAGGATGACCTTAAGGGAATGAATAAGCAAGTGAATCTTTTAGAGGCCAGTGGGAAAGATTCTTTGGTCTCCTCTGGGTTCTGGTGGAGCTAGTGGGTTGCCTGTAAAGCTTTATCTTCACTCTTTAGCTCCATCCCAGGCAGGAGCACATTTCTAGATTAGAATGGCCTGTTTGGCTCATAGGTGTCTCGTGCAAGGAGCATTTTTTGTCTCAGCAGTTCTGTGACCTGAACGTGAGAATTCTGTTTGGTGAGCAGGAGTAAAAAGTGTTCTTAGAGCAATGTGTACCCCTTCAGACTGTCCCTTCACAAATGCTACTCTGTATTCTAGCTTTTCTTTCAGTGGACACAAATAAACAAAAATATACTTCACGCCATAGTGTATGTCAGCTGCAAAGGTTTTAAAAGGAGCCTCCCAAACAACTAGATAGATTCATGAATACAAAAAGAGAAACCAACTTCCCACCAGAGAATGCAAACATGAAGTGGGGGAAACATCTGTGCCCAGCCAAAAGCAGAGGGGCATACCAAAAATGGGACCAGGGTGCTCTGAATGACTGTTGAGTAAGCAGTTCAAATAAAGTCATAGGAGTTTTGATAAAGTTTCATGCTTTGAGTTTTTATTTTTGGTAAAAAAACAAAACAAAACAAAACCAGTGGGGAGAAAGACAGTATAGAGTAGTAAGTACAGAAGCATCTTTGGAGTCCGGAAGATCTAGGTTCAAGCCCTGCCTTTGACGAGTATTGGCTGTGTGACTAGGCAAGTCATGACTTCTCTGTGTACCAGGCACCTTTCCAAGACTGGACATTACAAATGAGCTGCCAATATGCATTAGAAGAGGGAGATTCCACATGAAAAGTTCACAACACGTGAAATCAGAGATTCATTCTTCCTCCCACCCCGGGCGGGGGAAGGGAGGGGAGAGAGTGGGAAACATGCTATTGATAAAGTCTAGAAAATGAAATACCGGCAGTCTTAATTCCCCCAGAACAAGGACTTGCCTTTCCGAGTCTTTTGTATCTGCCATAATGCCTGGCACAAAACTGGCTATATAACATCCCCTAAATACTGATTTAGTGATTATAATGGAAAAATGCTGAAGAAGGAGTCAGAAGACTAGGGGTCAAGACTATCCATGCTGCTACTGAACAGCTGTGTGATTTTGTATAAATCACCACCTTTCTGTCCCTTTGCTTCATCGGTAAAATGACAGAGTAGGGTGAGATTCCGAAGGTCAGATAGAGTTATGTGATTCTGCGTAAGCTCTCCAGTTTTCAAAGTAGTTTCATATGTATTCTCATTTTGTCTTCACAATAGCTTTGGGATATAGACATTATTAAATGAGATAATAAGCGGAAGATGCTCTGAAAACTCTACAGCATCAGGTAAGTGCAAGGTCAAAGTATAGAAGTGCTCCAGTCAATTATAATAAATTAAAATTGTCATTATAATTGGGTTAATTATAATCAATTTACTGTTGGTGATTCTCTTTGGGGATTTAAAGCTGGAAGAGATTTCAGAAATCATCTAATCTGACCCCCTTACTTTACAGACAAAAACACTAGAGGCTCAGGAAAATGTGAAGTGATTTGCTTAAAATTGCACAGGTTTCAAGTAGCAGAACTAAGATTTGGACCCAGGTTATATGATTTGAACTGGGCCCACTACAGATTTATGTTACTAAATTTCAACTGAGGCCTTTCTGCTTCAAGGCAATTCTTTTACACCTCCCTAATTGATTCACTCTTCTGCTTACTAAAGCAGTTTTTCCAAACAGTTTTATCCCTTCTTGTAGCCTCTCATGGCACCATGGCCACCACCCCACCCCACCCCCAGCCCTTGCTTATATTTCACTGAAAACATTGAAGTCATGTGCTAAGAGCCCACCTTCTCCCTTCTGCTATTTTTCCACCCTTGTCTCACATCAAAAAATGGCTCTTCTTGCCAAGGCAAGTGATCCCATTCCATCCCATCTTCTTCAGCAGATTGCCCACCCTTTCCTTTGTCTCTGTCTATTGGCTGCTTCCCTGCTACCTACAGACATACCCATTGTCTTTCTTATCCTCAAAAAAAAACCCTCATTGATTTGTTCATCCCTGCTAGCTATTTTCCTAGATCTCTCCTCCCTCTTATGGCTCAACTTCTGAAGAAGTGCCTCCACTTTCTTTCCTCTCACTGCCTTCTAAACTCTGCAGTCTGCTTTCCAGCCTCATCATTCAACTGAAACTGCTGTCTACAAAATTTCAAATGATTTGTTTTTGGATTTTATTTTTTTAATTCAGTTTTGTTTTATTTTCAGTTCCAAATTCTCTCCCCCTACCACCCACCCATTAAAAAAGCAGGAAAAATGGGACCCATTACAAATATGTATAGAGATACCAAATATATTTCCACATTAGCCATGTTGCAAGAAAAAAAGAAATAGAAAATACACTTCATTCTGGACTCTGAGTCTGTCACTTCTCTTTCTAGAGGTGGATAGCATGGTTCATCATGAGTCCTTTGGAATTGTGGTTGGTCATTGTGTTGATCAAAGTTACTAAGTCTTTCAGAGTTGATTATCTTTAAAATATTGCATTACTGTATAAATTGTTTTCTAGGTTCTGCTCACTTCACTTTATATCAGTTCACATAAGTCTTACGAGGTTTTTCTGAATCCAGTTCCTTCATTATTTGTTACAGCACAATAGTATTCCTTCGTATTCATATATCATAATTTGTTCAGCCAAATGATCTCTTAATTGCTAGATCTAATGGCCTTTTAAAAACCCTCATCCTTCTAGACTTCTGCAACTTTTAACACTATTGACCACACTCTTCTCTTTGGTAATCTCTTCTCTAGGTTTCCATAAAACTCTGCTGGTTCTCCTACCTATCTGACCTCTCCTTTGCTGAATCTTCATCCAGTTCACCCCTACTAACCAGGATAACCCCCAAGGCTCTGTCCTGGCCTCTCTTCTTCCCCTATATTATTTCATTTGATATTCTCATCTGCTCCCACAGATTCAGTTGTCTCAATGTAGATGATTCTCCAATCTGTTTATCAAGCCCTAACCTCTCTCCTTACCTCCATCCTTACATCTCCAGTCATCTGTTGGACAACTTGAACTGGATGTCTCATAGATGTCTTAAACTCAACTTATCCAAAACTGAACTCATTAATTTTCTCCAAAACCTTTCCCTCTTCGTAAATTCTTTATTACAATTGAGGCACTACCATCTTGTCAGTCACCCAGGGTTACAACCTGAGAGTCATCCTTGATGCATCACTCTCACCCCCATATCTGATCAGTTGCCAAGTCTTATAGATTCTGCCTTTGCAACATTTCTCCTCTCTTTTTTTTAACATTGCCAATGAAGGAGTACTATTGTGCTCTAACTGCCAATGCAGGCCCTCATCACCTCATATGTAGACTCTTGCAATAGCCTGTTAGTTGGTCTCCCTCAACCTTCTTTCCATAGGGGCAGCTAGGTGGTGCAGTGGATAGAGCACCGGCTCTGGATTCAGGAGGACCTGAGTTCAAATATGGCCTCAGACACATAACACTTACTAGCTGTGTGACCCTGGGCAAGTCACTTAACCCCATTGCCTAGCAAAAACAAAACAAAACAAAACAAAAAAACCTTCTTTCCATTTAGCTATCAAATTGATCTTCCTAAAGCTGAGATCTGACCATCTCTCTCACACACACACACACACTCTCTCTCTCTCTCTCTCTCTGTCTCTGTCTCTCTCTCTGAGTTACTTCCATGATCAACTATAAAATCATAAGGCCTTTTATAACCTGGCCCCTTGCTACCTTTCCAGTCTTCTTATACCTTACTCTTCACCTCCCACCCACCACTCACCATGTACTTTGTGATCTCAAGACTGGCCTCCTGGCAGTACTTGCATGTAACACTTCCATCTCCCTATTCTGTGCATTTTCACTGGCTGTCCTCTACACCTAGAATTTCCTCCCTCCTCATCTCTGCCTCCCCTCTCCTCTGACTTCATTCAAATCTCAGCTAAAATCCCTCTTGTAAGAAGCCTTTGGGGCAGCTAGGTGGCACAGTAGATAGAGCACCAGCCTTGGATTCCAGGAGGACCTGAGTTCAAATTTGGACTCAGAGACAACACTTACTAGCTGTGTGACCCTGGCCAAGTCACTTAACCCCATTGCCTAACCAAAAAAAAAAAAAGAAGCCTTTGCCAATCTCCCTTAATGCTAGTGCCTTCCTTCACTTAGCAATTACTTCCAATTTATCCTACATATCGTTTGTACATAGTTGTTTGCATGTTTTATTTTTATTTTTTGCTGTTCTTTGTATTCCCAGAGCTTATCATAACTACGTAGTAGGTGCTTAATAAATGCTTGTTGGCTTTAATTCCAAGTGCATTACTCTATATCACATCACACTTTTTCACTTCTGGCTCAGAAATGCCACTATTTTTCTTCTAGTTTGTTTACCTTTTCTGGTGGTAAGTTGATCTCAGGTAGTTATGTGGGGTATTAGTGGGATGGGGACTTTGTGGTAGGTATAGGTTTTAACCCGAGTTTTGTGCAGACAAACTCAAGTTAACCTTATCAGCCGCATCCACTTATAACTTGTGATATGGGATATAACCAGTTTCAGAATACCATGTTGAGGACATAAGAATAAATTAAAATAAATATTAAATACACGAATGATGCTGTAAAAGATGTTACTTCCAATTTAAAACCTATCCCTTGAGCAACATATAAACTAAGAAAGCAAACTACTTAGACAACTATCCATAAAAGGGAAACACAACTGGATAAATACATACTAATTAAATTATATATTATTTGTAGAATAAACAGGGAAGTATCAGCTTAGTTTTGTCTTAGTGTTTTTGGGATGTAGATAAAGTCTTGGGAATTATAAGGGAAACCAGAAGGAAGTTAGTCTGAAAAAAAGTCAGAAGATATTTTGTGGACAGAAGACAAAAAGGAAAGATAAAGCAAAAAAGAGGTAAAAGGATGCATCCAAGTCTGCTTGCTTGGCTGGAGCAGGAAACATATGGACAAGGTATTAGTGAAGGGGCTTCCACTCCCTCATTGATGAGTCATTATTAGATCATAGCCGGAATTTCAGGGCTCTGAGTTGGAAATAAGTCAAATTGAATGATGCTTTAGTGAAGTAGCACCTCCTGCTGTCTTTTAGGAGTTTGGATTGGAAGCAGCAGGTGCTATATTAACAATGTCCACTCCAGATGGTACTCACCAGCCTGATATGTGAGTAATGGTTATATTATATATGAGTAATGGGAGGATACAGGCTGTTAAGATCAAAATGTTTTACCAAGTGACACTCATAGATTGGCTTTATAGGGAAACTTATTCCAAGTAAGGTCCAGGTAGACAAAAGTCACCAAACGATCCTCTCTGGCCCTGGTGACTTCTCAACCAAATGAGACAATACTTCCTTAACTTTTGATAGCATTGATGACCTGCAAAAGTGTTTTCACACGTGGAGATATTACTGTAAAATAAGATTTTGTTTAAATATGCTGGAATTGATATCCGTTAAGTGTTGCACCATTTTAAAAAGTCACCTTTTGAATATGTATTCCAACAGTGTGGCCATTGCCCAAAACACACTTGGAACTGGTCTTTCTGAATGGATTTCAGCACAATCAGCTCTAGTGGGTGCATCAACACTATCAGCAGTAGTGTAGCAGATTCATGCTGGATTCCTGAAGCCTCCTCCAGAGAAGCTTATTTCTCCCAGTCCCTGCCTCTCCCAGAGGTGTCTTGCATGAGTGAATAATAAAGCCCTCAGTTAGGATTGTGAAGGCACCCTTCATGTCCCACCCCACCTCCCCCAAAAAATCACTTGACCAGCTTTTTCTAACTCATCAGAATTGACCAGTCTGATGTCTGTTTCCAAATATAAAATCTGCTTTCAAACAATGGAGATTTGCACCATTGAGGTATTCAAAAGAATGTGCCATAGGCTCTGAAGACAATTACCAATAAATGACATCCTCTACAAATATATATGAGCTCTTCATGCAAAGGTATAGGTACATGAGGTCCATAATGCATTTTCAGCTCAAGCCTCCCCGATCTGGGTTCATTTTATTTTAAAACGGCTATCTAACTCCTTCACCCGCCATTATGAGGGTAGCCATAAAACATTTGGAGGTACTGACCCCAGATGAGGAGTCCTCTTTTGCCCAACTTCTCCTGGCAATTTTTCAAATTTTCCATTATTCTCTTGGAGTCCACCTCAGCACAATTCTTGGAGTTTATATGGTCCTGTCACCCAAATAAATACCAATGCAAAGTCAAAGTTCCCTGAGAATAAAAATATTGAGGGCAGAATCAAAATTTTCTCTGCAAATGTTTTTTTTTTCAAAAGGAAAAAAATGATAATTTTTCAAAACTGCTATTAGTAGAAACCAGAAAACTTGGTCTGTAAGAAACAACAGGTTTTGTTTTAGGTTTTTTTTTCATTAGTATAAATAAAAATGTTCACTGGAGGAGAACCCTGAAACTAGGTGAGTAGAGAAGTACTTTTAGTAGAAGAGACATGGTCCTTTGCTGAACTCTAAACTGAGTCAAACACCCTTCTGCAATCATCTCCCCTGCCTCTTTATACTGTCAAGATCTCTGGTGTCTTTAGACACTTGCTTCATTTGCTGTGTTCGTATTCAACCCAATTAACCAAATGACATAATTTCATAGGTCTTTCCTAAATTTAACTTCTATTAAATTCAATATTTATTAAATGTCTATTCTGTGTATGACATCATGCTAAGTGCCAGGGATACAAAAATAGGTACAACACATCTTACTCTTAAGATAATTAAAAGTAATTTATCTTAATGAACCATAGACACATAAGGTCTTTCTTCTCACTTAGAGGTCAGAAATAGAGCAGAATTATCCTTTTATGTTTATACTTCTTGAGATAAGTACTTCCTCCAGTGGTGAAAATCACAATGCATCTACAGCTCATCCTGTGTTACCCTTTTCCTCCCATAAATTCTCCATAGTGGATCCACTCAACCTGTTGAAAGCTTTTCTTTAGATTTCTTGACATATGTGGATATTAATGGATTACAGGCTGTTTATCTGTTATCCCTCACTCTTAATACATAACTGACCTGTTGTCTTCTGGTCATCATCACTTTGATATCCTTTATGCCATTTCTAGTGTGCAATTCTTCATGGATAATTTGTAGTCTCCTACTTAGAATAATCAGGTATCTCTCTATTGCTCTTTTTGGTGACTTGAAATAAGAGATGACAAGGTATCCCATTATATGTTTTTTGTGGCCTTTGGATGAACAATAAAACCAATTTTACCAATTCCTTTATTTCTGTCTTCAAGGAGAACTTATGTTTAGCTACTCCTCATTTTATCTCCTGGTTTTCATTTATGGTGAGAATGTCAATGATTAGGTTTGGTTTTTCTGGTAATATGTCAACTTGTTGGTCATTGGACATGATTTCACATTTAGAGTACCAACAGTTAAAGTAATGTTTATAGATGACCTAAAAACTATAATTCTTAGCACCCTCTGTCCCTATGATGTATTTTTTGTTTCATGAGTTACCATGGTCAAAGAATTTATCACACAATAGCCAGCCTACTGATCCTTATAAAGAAGACACAGTCTGTACCTGGGATCATATTTAAAGACTTTTCAGCCTGGTAGAACCTGCCAGAGCTTGCTATCTCCTAGCATGGCCTTCAGGAAATCAGCTTTACTTTCAGGCCACAAGAAAACTTCAAAGTAGGATTTTTTGGACATTTTAAGCTAATAAAAACATTAATTGAAAACTTTACCAAGAAAGAGATATCATGACAGACTGGGACAATGGGCAGAATCCAAAGAGATCAATGTAATAAGGACTATTATGTTTAAGTTCAAACAGTTTCCAGAAGACAAGATAAGGAGACCTGGTTTAGTTCCAGGGAAAAAGACTTGAGGGATTGAGTTGCATAGGTATCTATCAACAGGATAACTTAATTGCTATTAAAAGAAAAAGGCTATTATAAAGTTGCATTAATAGAAGTATAATGTCCAGAACAAAGAAGGTGACTGCCTTACTATATTTTGCACTATCAGACCACACCTGGGGTACTGTGTTCAGTTCTGGGTTCCACCTATTAGGAGGGTGTCCCAGTATGTTCCCCATTTTCCTGGTTTAGGGATTCATAGGAAGTTTTCACAGAAGAGCCAGCCAGGCCAGTAATTCAAAGCAATAGGCCTTTCTTCTGCTTTGTTTTAACCTAGAGAAGGGAAGGTTTAAGGCCTAATATAGGACATAGGAAGGAGATAACCAGGAAGTTTGCCAAACCTTGAGTACAGTGGTCTTTAGAACATGACAGGAGGATCCAAAAATCAAAAAATATTTAAGTGCTAACCATGTGCCAGAGACTGTAGGGGTAAATTGTGGGTCCTAAAGAGAGAATATTCCTAGATTTTGGCACACTCAGCTTCCCCAGCTCTGTGACTCCCCCTCGCTGATGTGGAAGATGATTGGGGTCCTATTTTCTTCTACTCCAGGACAGTTTAATAACAGGTAAAATTCATAGATTTTATTGGAGGAAGAATGTCTTATTGGTTTCCCATCTCTGATCTCACAAGGAGGGAGAGGCAAAGGTATGTATGCAGTTACATACGCATGAGGCATAGTCTTAAGGAAAAAAAAAAAAGTGGTGGGTCCAGAGGCAGCTTACACCAAGAGGGGATAGGCCATAACAGAGTACAGTTCAGTGGTTCAAGTATACCCTGAGACCAAGGTCTTGAGTTCAGTCCTTGAATGGGCCAGTGACCATAGACTTCATTCTCATCCCTGGCCAGCTACCCTCAAGGTTACAGTGTAATTACATCCTACTACTAGAAAGTTCCTCAAAGTCAATGGCCTATTGATGGCATAATCTTAGCATAGGAAAGATGGCAATAGCTTGTTTAATACCCATGTCCTGACCCACTGTCTGAACTGTCTCTGGGGTAATAATTATAACTACCATTTATATAGCAATTTATATGTGCAAGGCATTTCACTTCATTTTATCCTCACAACAACCCTGGGAGGAGGGCACTATTTTTATATTCATTTTACAGATGAAGAAACTGAGTCACATAGGGATTTGTGACTTGCTCAAGGTCTAATAAGTGTCTTAAGCAGCTAATAGGTATCTGACAGAGGATATAAATTTCAGTCTTCCTGATTCCAGGTCCAATACTCTATCCACTATGCCACCTCACTGCCTAGAAATTAATTTACATTCCCATTTTCTCATCTAACCACCATATCAGAGGGAGAATAAGCTCTAGAGAGCTCTTTGATATCAAAGATGAACTGGTTCTTCCCTGACACTGAGAAGGTAATCACATTCAGGCTATGATCTGAGGAGAGACACAAGGCCTTACTGCCTCTCAAACTGTCCCCCCACCAGCAGGCTTTCCCCTTCAGGGTGTAGAGGAAGGGCATAAGTATTTAAAGAGCACCCACTGTGTCATTATCCCCATTCTACAGTTAAGGAAACTGAGACAAATAGAGGTTAGGTGACTTGCCTAGAGCAAGTGTCTGAGACCAGATCTGAACTCAAATTTTCCTGATTTCCAGTCCCAGCGCTCTATCCACATTCTTTGAGCATAATACCTACCTGATAGTCACCCCTTTGAATCAGACCACAGTTAAAAATACTCGTTACTAGGGAGTACACCCTCAGGGACCCCAGTCCACACCATGGCGGAGCTCAGAGTGTGTGCCATGGGCCCCTAGCCTGCGCGTTGGTTATGCACAGCTCAGGGTGTGCACACTCTGAGACGGGGACCCAGGTATGCTCTCGGGGCCCTCCGTCCCCATGCCGGAGGAGCCCAGGGTGGGTGCAATCTGGAGAATCCAGCCCCCACGCTGGGGCCGCCCGGGCTCGCTCTCGGGCTCCCTCCCCACGCCGCGGGCCGAGGCCGAGGCCCGGGAGGCGGGGCGGGGCCGGGCGCGGGAGCCCCGGCAGGCAGGCAGGCAGGCGCGCGGGCCGCGGGGAGGGGGGGAGCCGAGGGGGACTGTTTGCTCCTACGGGCTGTAGATGGAGCTGTCCGGCCTCGGCGAAGGGGAAGGAGGCTGGGAACCGCTCCTCCCTTCGCTGGCCGGCCTGAGAGGGGAACAGGACTCCCAGGATGCAGTTTGTGTCAACACGGCCGCAGCCCCAGCAGCTGGCCATCCAGGGCCTGGGACTGGACAGCGCGAGCTGGAGCTGGGCCCAGGCGCTGCCCCCCGACGAGGTCTGCCCCCAGGAGCCCGGCGCGCCGCGAGCAGGGGAGATGGCCGAGGGCATTCCCCCCATGCAGGTGCGGCCCCCCCCCCCCCAGCCCCTAGGCCGGCGTCTGCGGGATGGGGGCGCAGGGGAAGCTTCCCAGCCTCTGGCCCCCCTCCAGCCGTGGGCGGGGAAGCCGCCTCCGTCAGCCCCCCGCCAGGTCCCGGAAAAGGCCCCCACTCCTCATTCTACAGAGCAGGAAACTGAGGCCCGGCGAGAGGAAGGGGCTGGCAGCAGAGCATTAGGCCTCAGGACCTTCAGGGCAGGCCCCCCCTCTCGCCCGCCAGACTGGGCCCACCTTGCCCTGGGTGTGGGATGCCAGGGGAGGGGCGGCTCACAACTTGAACTGGGGGCTCTACCCTCTCTGCCGGCCACACCTGAGCAAGGGCCACGGGGCCCTCCTTCCAGAACCCCCAGGCCTGGTGGAGATGTGTCAGGGCTGCCCCAGCACCCTGCCCTGCCCCAGGCCCTGTCCAGGACTCCCTTCTCTTCCTTCTCTCCCTCCTTTCCTTCCTTCCTTTCTTCCTTCTCTCCTTCCCTCCCTCCCTTTCTGCTTCCTCCTTCCTTCTTTCCTTTTTTCTCTCCCTTTCTTCTCTCCCTCTCTCCCTTCCTTCTTCCTTCCTCCCTCCCTTCCTTCCTTCCTTCCTTTCTTCCTTTCTTCCTTCCTTCCTTCCTTCCTTCCTTCTTTCTTCCTTCTTTCTTCCTTCTTTTCCTGTTTCCTGACCCAGCAGAATGCAAATTGAGTCACCTTGAGGAACTAAAATAGGGACAGAATGGGATGAGAGCTGGCATTAGTTGGTTTCTAGGTGTTGGCAGACCCTTTAGTCCTGCAGAAGGCCATTGCCTTAGTATCTGTGGCTTTCATATCACCTGGGCTGCTAAGAGGGCTATGTATGTATGTATGTATGCATGTATGCTTGCATGTGTGTGCACTTATGTGAAGAAAATTGCCTCCTTGAATAAGTGAATTTTCCAGATAATCAAAGCCTACCTCTTAAAGTACCAAAAATGTTTGGGGGTGAGGGGTTGGGTTGGGGGTGGTTTAATTCCTTTAACCGTTTTGGATGGAAATCTTTCTAAAATGTATCCCATATATATTCCTTGCCTTGTTTAAGAGAATATGCTCAAAGTAATTTATCCTTCATCTGTTACAGTCAAGCTAGTACTCTCTCACCACAACTCTGCACCCACTGCCCACACATTGGCACATGTAAAAAGGTACATTGATCTATATGTACTTTAAAAGGTGTTATGAGATGTTAGACACGTATAAATGTTTGTTATGTCCAGCCCTCAGGGAAAGTGCCATCCTATTCAAAGACAGTAATATCTGATACTCCAGGCTGAAGGTCTGCATTGTTTTAAAGTGACTTGTCAAGTTGGTAAACATCATAATTCTCTCCTTGCTGGGGCTAGGTGGTGGTGATCACATTGACTCTTACAAGACTGAAGATGGTAGGAATATCAAGTCAACTTGTAAGAAGCAAGGAATGTGAGGAAGTCTTTGAGTGATGGTAGACACATTGTAGGCAAGGAGATGAGTGTGTGATGGTTGGGAGGAGCATCAGATGCTGAATGGCCATCTGCTTTTAAAGCTTTTACTTAGACCAGCCTCCTGCCTTTCAGAAAGATCATCATCCTCATCTATCTCTTTTCTTCCTCTGTCACCAGGCTCAAGAATGGGACATGGACACCAGGCGTCCAATGCCCTTCCAGTTTCCTGCCTTCCCAGAGAGGGCACCTGTTTACCCTGACCGAATGATGAGGGAGCCCCAGCTGCCCACAGCTGAGATCTCCCTCTGGACTGTGGTGGCTGCCATTCAGGCTGTGGAGAGGAAGGTGGATGCCCAGGCCAACCAGCTGCTGAACTTGGAGGGGCGGACAGGGACAGCAGAGAAAAAGCTCGCTGATTGTGAGAAGACGGCAGTGGAGTTTGGGAACCATATGGAGAGCAAGTGGGCCATGCTAGGCACCCTGCTCCAGGAGTACGGGCTGCTCCAGAGGAGGCTGGAGAACATGGAGAACCTGCTGAGAAACAGGAACTTCTGGGTCCTCCGTCTCCCGCCGGGCAGCAAAGGCGAGGTCCCCAAGGTATGCTGCAAACCATGTTACATGATGGGGGGAAACAGGCAAACAACATGTATAACTTTGTCATGATACTACATAGCTTCAGAACCTCGCATTGATCCCTATTACCTATAAAGGTCAAACTCCTCTGTTTGAGCAGATGGGACTCCTTTGGGATTGACAAATATTCCAGTTTGGCTGAAGCATAGAGTATGTGTAGAGTAGTACTGAGAGGTAAGACTCGAAAAGTTGATTGAGGCCTATTTTATTTTTTAGACGGCAGGTATCCATTGAGGCCTTGAGGGGGTGATGTGGGACAATGGTGTCAAACTCAAATAGAAATGGGGGGCCACTAAACTAACTATACCTAAGGGTCCCTATGGCCTAACTATTTACTTAGTTCTAAAATGCAATGTTATCTGTATTTTTATTTATTCTGTTAAATTTTTCCCAATTACATTTTAATCTGATTTGGGCAATACTCAGAAATTTCATGGACCACGTGGCCACGTACACATTTGCCACCGTTGGTGTAGGAGACATATTCGAATTATATTTTAGGAAGTTTAAGCTGGTACTGGAGAGCAGAATGGATTGGATGAAGGGAACCTAGATTTAATTTGATTAAAGAGCAAGTAGATTATGAAAAAATAGAGGTAGAAGAGTATATAATTTTTTTAAAATTTCACTGTAAAAGTAAAGATGGAAGTTCCAAGGGGGTAGAAAGGTCAAGGGATGGTGGGTTTTTGGTTTTTGGTTTTTTTAAATTGGGCAGCCTAAGCATGTTTATTGGCAGAGAAGGAGCAAGTTGAAAGGGAGGGACTGAAAGGGGTAGGGAAAAAGAAGGTAATTGATGGACTAAGGTCCTGAAGGAGGTAGAACCTAAGGGCACAGGGAAAGGAATTAGCCTTGGCAAGGGAGGGGAAGCATTTATTCTTCTAAAATGGGAGAAAAGAAGCACAAGAAAAATTTTAAGAATTCATATTGTATGGCGTTGATCTCTAAGTGGAAATGAAGGCTCAGTTAAAGTTATGTGGAAGAGAAACAATCTACTGTTATTTTTTAGCCAGATCTGCCAGACATGCAGGAGAATTCTGGTAAATGTTTAATAACCAGCTCTCAGGAAAGGGCTAGGGGGAGATGTTCACATGACACACTTTTAAGTTTAATCTGGACTGTTAATATTCTCTCCATCACTTTCTTAAGTCTAGACAAGCAACAAAACAATAAACCAAACCCTGATTTTGTGGTGTTTGTTGGTTTCTGAGGGGTAAATGCACTTACTGACAATTTAATAATCTGCTCTCTCCAGCCAGTTGGAGGTGGCTCTAGCACATCCCTGGATCAGACATATCACTTAATAAATGTACAAACAACTACTTGGAGAGAGACTGTGGCCAGCAAAATTCCCCCTGCTAGCTCAGGAAAGACCTCCCTTTCCTCAAGCAGTACCTACCACTCATCCTTATAGGTCCTTGTGAAATCAAAGTTATATTTCATAGCAGTAATGATTTTTTCAAAAGTGCATCATTCCAGTTAAGGTCACTAAACAATTTAGGAATAGCATTTAGAAATACTAAACAATTACTAAACATGACACTGTGGAGCAGGTGACTTCATGGAATGACTGGCTCCTTTTTTCAGTCTGGTCATTGATAAACCAAAACCAGAGAGATGCCCCTTTTCATGTGGTTAGCAAAAGACAGTCTCACTGTCACATCTGTTTGGCCACCGTAAACCCCTCTAATGATCTAGCTACAGATTCTGCCTTCTTTGAGAAATTAAGTATACGCTCAATTTTCAGGATCCTGTTATGGTATTACTTCTTAACTTTTATAACACAACTGAAGCCTTGGTGTGGCATGCTTCCAGAGTTAGATCACATACATTTTTTGGGGGTAAAGGGTTCTGTTTTTGTTTTATTTTTAAAGTTTTCCTTTTTTACTATTATGAACTGAACAAACATGAACATTTTCCCATACAAAGAATAGAAAAATGAGAAATGTATATGAAATGGATGCTATATCTTTTACATATATGTATGTATTTAATGATGATACATATCTTTTATATATAAATATATACAGTTTTCCATGTTCCTGTGAGAAACCTATAACTACCTGTTTGGAGGTGATTTGACTTGCAGTTCAACCTGATTACTGCCTCATATCAGGGCTTCATTGTGCTTAGGTGATTGAAAGCACTTCCAAGAACTGATACCATACCTTAATCACATTAGACTCCAAAAATAATATGCCTCCTGTAGCCTTTAGTTCAAGGGCCCACTCTATACAGAAAGCTAAGTAAGACTGGGCAGTGTGTGCTCCCATGCTAAACTCTCTCTTTCCCCCTAAGCCCTCCTGCCTTTCCTTATTATTGCTGAGGGCACCACCATCCCCCCTGTCACCCAGACTTGCAGTGGTGTTATCTTTGATTCCTCAGACTCTCACTGGCCCCACGTATCCAAGAAGTTGCCAAATCTTATTTCTATTTATGCAACAATTCTCATACATTCAAGTCTCCTTCTTGCCACTCATCCAGTCATAATCCCATCTCATCTGGACTACTGCAGGAGCCTTCTAACTATTGGCCTTGCCTCCTCAAGTCTCACTCCCTTCCAGTTTATCCTCCACTCAGCTGTCAAGGTAGTTTTCCTAAAGTATAAGTAAAACTATGTCATCTCCCCCCCCACCCCTACCCCACTGAGCCTCAGTAGGTCCCTATTACCTCCAGGATCAAATATAAAGGCCTCTGTTTGGCATTCTTTGCAACCTGGCCCCTTCCTACATTTCTCACACCTTACTCCCCTCCACAAACTATGATCCAGCTATACCAGTCTACCTGTCTCTGTGCCTAGACTCTGACCCATTACTTGGATTGTTCTGACTTCTAGATTCCTTGGCTTCTTTCAAGGCTCAGCTCATATCCCATTCTTAGTACTCCTATTCCTGCTTCGTGGTCCTCCAGACGCTGCTAGTGCCATCCGATGTCAGATTACCTTCCTCTTCTACTCCATGTATCTTGTATAGACCTAGATATTTACGTGGTATCTCCCCCCTTTAGAATGTGAACACCTTGAAGACAGGGACTACTTATCATTTGCCTTTCTTTATAACCCCAGTACTTTCTACAGTGCCTTATACAGAGTAAGCCTTTAATGAATGCTTGCTGACCAATTAAAATGAATAATACAGGAAATAATTGCAATTGCATGTGAGAGTTCAGTGTGGATTGCAGTGGTCAGGGAAGGTTCATGGAGAAGGTGGGACTTGAGGTGGGCCATGAAGGATGAATAGAACTTCCACAAATAGGAAAGAAAAAAAAAAGGTAGAATTTTGCAGGCAAGGGGAACAATGTGAACAAAGTCAGAGATGGTGAGAGAAAGAGGGATGCCACCTACAGAGGAAGGTGCACATTGGGAAATAAGGATGGAAAGGTGAGAACTGGAGCCATGTTATATAAGGCTTCACTACAGACTCTGGATTTGGTTCTAGTAGGAAGTGGGTAAAGGAAGGTCTGGAGGGGAGTGATTCCCAGAGATACTGAGTTAGGATACTTGCCATTTCAGGTGCCTGTGACCTTCGTGGATATAGCCGTTTACTTCTCTGAGGATGAGTGGAAGAATTTGGACGAGTGGCAGAAAGAGCTTTACAATAACCTCGTGAAGGAGAACTACAAAACCCTAATGTCACTAGGTAAAAGCTGCCTTTCTCTCCTCTTTCTGTCTGTCTGTGCTTGACTGAGGCTGTAGAGACAATATGAAGGAGCAATGGATTAGGAATCAGGATAGTTGTCTTCTAGTCCTGATTGTGTCACTGATTCACTGAATGGCCTTGGTCTAGGCTATCTCCCCTGGCCTCGGTATTCTCTTCTGTGTAATGGAGAGCATTCCTTTCCACCTCATAGAGGGAGTTTAAGGATGAAATAAAAATTATGTTTATGGACAGAGGCAGTGTTGTGTAGTGGATAGAGAGCCAGCCTGAGAGACAAGAAGGCCTGGGTTCCTTGTGGGCTTTCTGGCATCCGGGCTCTGTGATCTTGGGCAATACACCTAAACTCTCAGTTTTCAGCTCTTTAAGACTGTAAGTTGCAGAATACTTGCAGATATGCATTGGTAAAAGGGGTTTCCTCACTAGCAGTTCCCTAAACCAATGAAATCATGGGTAGAGTCCTCCCCTTTGGGAGCATTTTGAAAAGTATAAAGCCCTATACAAATGGAAGATGTTACCCAAATCCCTATTCATACTATAAGCAAAGCAACTAGCATATCTTGGTGGGACAACTTGTTTAAAACTGATATGGTAATTACAATAGAGTTAATAAAAATAGTATCTCCTGCTATATCAGTCCCACACCATTATCAGTTTTAAAGGACAGCAAAATCTCATTAATTTGAATCCCACTCATTTAGAATTTATGATCCTTTGCTGAGAGACGGGACTGAAATTTATCTTTGCCATATCTCTGAATGAAGGGTTTACTGGACAAATTAATAGTGGGAAAAAAGGATTTCCAGGGGAATGTTGAAACTACTGAAGAGAACAAACTATTTTCAAATGCTTTAGAAGTGTGCTTTTTCATGCAATGATTAACTCCATACAAATGCTATCTACATGTCTCTCTTATCTATTCTTTTTCAAATTAAAAAAGAAATTAAATTTTCATTTGTCTTCAACAAACAAAAATCTATTTTCTCTCCCTCCTAACTTTTCCCTCTCCATCAAAAATAAAAAAAAAAGGAAAGGAAAAACAAAATCCTTATAACAAATGTGCATCATCAAAACAAATTCCTACATTGGCCATATCCAAAAAGTTTATGTTTCCATCAGCATCTTGAATCTATCACTTCTTAAGAAATGGGGAGCATCCTTCATCATGAGACCTGTGGAATCATGGCTGATCATTACATTGATTAAGATTCTTAAGTCTTTCAAATTGTCTTTATGATGTTATTGTATAAATTGTTCACTTGGTTCTGCATCAGTTCATACAAGTGTTTCCAGGTTTTATGTCTTTATTAAAGCAGTGTTTCTAAGGATATCTGCTTACTAATATTTTGGTTGATCTAGTTTTAATAAGTAAAAGCCCTGACTTTGAATAGTATTCTGTTATTTAGACTTATCATTAATTCAGAATTGGCCTTCCTGTCCCTATCAAGTCAGTCCAAAGTAATTAGGTTTTACAATTGAATATCTATACACACTACTGTCTGTTTCAAAGAGGAGTGAAGGTTCCAAGGGTTATATCTCTGGGGGGTTTTCCCAATGAGGATCATGCTTATGTGTCCTTGTGGTAGGCAGGATGCTCATTCTAAAGCCAGCTGTTTCCCCTAGGTGGAGGCAGTCATGTTCCTTAAAGGATATGGTATTAAGGTACTCATCACTTAGACCTTTCTATTCCCCTCTGCCTCTTTTCTCCAGTCTGATAGGCTCAGAATAAGCCAAAGTCAGTTTCATGTGTTGGTTTTCTTTGAGATTGACTGCCCTCCCTGATGGAGATTTGACCATTTCTATACCAATTTTTATGATTTCTCTGATTCACACATTTGCCTGGGCTAGTAATGGAGTTTTCATGAATGGAACCTACAGAGGATGAGCCATGTGTCTTTGCTGTTACATTGGATGTAGTTGGCTTGGTAAATGTTGTACATTCATTCTCATAAAATTTCTTCACAGGTGCTGAGAATCCAATGCCCAAGCCAGATGCCCAGTCTCGGGTGGAGCCAAGGGAGGAACCATGTGTGTGGGAACAACATAACTCAGAGGAGAGAGAAATCCCAATGGATCCTACCACAGGTGAGCACCTCTATAGGCAGGCGTCCAGCAGTTAGAAAGTTTAGTTACTTCTCGGTGTGAGTAGGTTGTCCTAGTCCTGACCACTTATAATTAAGAGTTTTAGCCCACACAAGATGGCTGCTGCTTTAGGGATACATCTACTTTTCAAGACCCTTTTACCAAAACAGAGCAAAACTTACTGAAGAGCTAGAGACTATAGGAAACAGGGTACAGAAGAAAGAAAGGCTGGAAAGAGAAATGAGACCAAACAGTCCAGGGCAACCCTGAGACAGAAGCCACCTCCATTCCCTATACCTTGCTCCTACCAGTACCCAAGGGAATAGATAGGGGGTTCTCCAAACACTATGCCTTTGTGACCCCAGCCCTTCCCCTTCTTCCACTCTTTGGTAACTCTTCAGCACAGTATGACCTAGTTTTAAGTTTCCATGAGATGTTTTGAGTGCTTTAGGATTGACTTGTCTTCATAAAGGAAGGAAGAAAACAAGCATTTATTAAATGCTTACTATATACTGGGTGTTGTCCTAGGTGCTTTATAATTATTATCTCATTTGATGCTCATAACAACCCTTGGAGGTAAGTGCTATTATTACTCCCATTTTACAGTTGAGGAAAGAGGCAGTTGAGGCAGACAGAGGTTAAGTGACTTGCCCAAGATCACACAGCTAGTAAGTGTCTGAAGCCAGATCTGAATTCTGGTCCCCCTGACTCCAGGCTCAGTGCTCTATCCACTGTACCACCTACCTGCCTCCAGCTACCTATACAAAGTTGTTGCTACTGAGCCACCATAAATAGGACATGTGGTTTTCCCTATAGAAGGAATGGGTTTGTACTGAAGTAGCCCCACACTTTCCACCTGTCTTCTTTGTGATTGACAGCATGCATTTACAGAAAATCTGGCTAGTGCCAGGGAGACAGTCTTTGGTTGGTGAAAAGAGCAAAGCCAACTGCCTTCATGGGGATGAAACTCACAGTCTTGTTGGCACCATGCTGTAAATCGTGAGTTCTCAAACCAGGACCCCGGAACATGGTTTTTATTTTTAAAAAGCATTTTGATAGTTGTATTCAAATATAATCGGTTTCCTTTGCACTTCTATGTATTTTATTTTATTCTTAAAAAAATTATTCTTAGAAAAGGTCTATAACCTTCACCAGACTGCCAAAGGGGTCCCTGCCACAAAGAAGGGTGACGAAACCCTGCTTTAACTAAGGTACTAACCAGTAGTCCTGCTCATGTTTATTCCTGTTTTTGGTGCACCCTTCCCCTGATCTTCTCCCACTTTGAGAGGCAGGGTGGTATCTTGAAATGACCACTGACCTGGGAGACCTGCCTTTGAATCCCACCTCTGACTCTAAATGGCCCTATGACCATGGGTAAGTTTCTGGGTTTCACTTTCCACCTCTGTCAAATGGGACTAATAATGCCTGTGTCATCTACCTCCCAGGGTATTATTAGGAACATCCAAGGAAATACTTGCATGTCAAGTGCCTTGCAAACATTAAAATGATCTATAAATGTCATGCATTATTAGGATGACCACTCCCCCTTTCCATTTCTCTTTGTTGTACTTATGACTGTGTTCCCCATTTTACTGTTAGCCCAGTTTAGGCATGTGCTACCTCTGTGGTTCTGCCAGCTGGCTGCTACTCTGGACTCCATCACGGAAATGATAACTTAGAAAAATGACAAGGGAGAAAGTAATGATATAATAATGCAATTCTCTGTTCCTAGCTATAGAAGCTCTGATCCAAGCACCAGCGGCTTCCTCTCAGGTGAAGAGGGAAGAACCATTGTGTGCCAGGGTTCAGAGGTGCTCAGAAGAAAGAGAAATTGTTGCCGACACCGTTACCGGTAAGTGAGCAGAAAGAACATCTGCTGACTTCAAGGAAAAGGAAAGGAGGCAGGGAGGCAACCATGACCCAAGTGGGCATTGTCAGGTAGACATGGGTGAAGCTCAGTCACCTCCTACAAGGTGCCTTTCTGTCCTAAGCTTCTGGAATTCATATTGATAACATGCAGAAGTCTCTCTAAAGGTCAGATTTTAGCAAGTTCAACCATGGATTATATATCCTGTAAGTGATAACAGCCTCAGAACAGAGGATAACAGTTATTACAAAGCTCATTCATTTCACCTTGTAGGAGAGGTGGGGAACTACCCCCAGACCTTCACCAAGGTGTTTGTGTAAGAATGTCCGACTCCTCTTACCTCCCCACCGAAGAGACCTTTCTTCTTCAAGGCCACTGGAAGCAAACTCAGCTGAGTCAATTCAGACAAATAGTGCTACACTAGGTCTGATCTCAAAGCTGCCATCATTATGTGCTCCCAAAGGGATGAATCTGTGGAGCTACCAGGGCAGCCAAGCCTCAATCTGCAGTCAAGATAAACACCTGTGAACACACATTAGGGAGATGACTTTGGGGTTGCCATACCTCCCAGATTTCCTTGGTCCTTCCCCACATGCAGGCCTTCTTTGCACATCTACTAAGGCATCGTTCCTTTGATCATGGTTCATGCCCAACTGTCTCTCCAGTATAGACACTTCATTCTGTCCTTGTCGACACTAATCTAAATCATCCAACTTCTTATGTGCCAGAAATCTGCCAATGGGTTTGAGGACCTAAATGCTATGGTAGAACTGTAATTAATTAGGCAGCTAAAGGACCAAATGGCCTGAGCATTGGACTTAGGAGTCTGGAAGATACGAATTCAAGTCCTGCCTCAGATATTCAATAGCTAGGTGACCCTAGGCTAGTCACTTAACCTCTAACAGCCTTAGTTTCCTCATCTATAAAATAGAAATAATAATAGCACCTACCTCTCTGGGTTGTTGTGAGGATCAAATGGAGTAACAGTGCTTCACAAACCTTAAAGAGTTATATAAATGTCAGCTCTTATTGTTACCACGCCATGCCCAACTGCTCCAGCAGCGGTGGAGGATGTTCAAGCCTCTTAGCATCAATATATCCAAAAAAATCATCCTAAACAAATTAACACATTAAGGCAGCACAGAATAGAAGCAAAGGGACAAGAGAAAAGAGGACAAAGGAAGATTACATTTATATATATATATATAAATATTGGTACATGTTGGTTTTTTTCTTCTGCTTATTTTGTTCTACCTCAGTCCATATAATTATTGCCATTTAAAAAGAAATTCTTCATATTTGTCATTTCTCATTGTGAAATAGCATTCTGTCCTAGCCATGCATTATAGTCCTTTCAGTCATCTTCAGTGAAAGTTACATTGTTGACAACTGGCTAGGGGAAGAATTCCTAAGAAGATACTAGGTAATGAAGATTATAAACAACAGAATATATTCACTTTAAATATAATATAAACAAATATATTTATTATTTATTATATAATTAATATAAAATAATTATATAATAATATAAATATAATATAAACAAATATATTCACTTTAAAAGGCTTTTGTCGAGAAAAGAATAACAAAATCAATGGAACTGGAATTGGAAGAAAAGAAATAGATTGGGAAATAATATTTGTATCAAAATTATTATAGACAAAGAACCATTCCCAAGTAGATATTTGGTTAAGGGATGCGAACAATTTTCCAAAAAAGAAATGCAAACTACCAGCAACCATCTAATAAAAAGAATTAATAATAATTGAAACGGCTGAGTTATAACTTTATGCCCACCAGTGCTTGCCACATGCTGGGCACATTAATAAATGGGCAGCTCAGTGGCAGAGTGAATAGAGTACTGGGCCTACAGTTGGGAAGACCTGTGTTCAGATCTTGCCTTAGACATTTACTAGCTGTGTGAACCTAAGCAAGTCATTTAGCTTCTGTTTGACTTGGTTTCCTCATATGTAAAATGGGGATGATAATAATAGCACCTGCCTCCCAGGGTTGTTGTGAGGATCAAATGAGAATATTTGCAAAGTGCTTAGCACAGCGCTTGGCATGTAGTAAGTGCTATATAAATGTTAGCTATTTATTAGAATTAAATGTTCTGTAACTATCATCAAATTGATAAAAATAGAAGAAGGCAATGTCAGAAAGGCTGAGCTGCATTAAGAAGCAGAACTTCTAGGACTAGGAAGATGATAATCCCACTGTGTTCTGACCTCATCAGACTTTTTGGGTGCCATGGTTTAAGAAGGTCATTGATCAGTTGGAGAATTTTGGGAGGAAGGCAACTGGGCATGTTAGGCTGGAGAAAAGAGGACTCGGGGAAGACACAATAACTGTGTTCAGGTTTTAAAGGGCTGTCATATGGGGGGAAAATTCAACTTGTTCTGTTTGGCCCCAGAGAGCAGAACCAGGAGTAGTGGACAGAAAGTGTAAAAGGCCAATTTTGGCCTTGATGTTTAAAAAAAAAATGTCCCAACAACTTCCTAACAGCTAGAGCTATCTCAAAGTAGAATGGGATGCCTTGAGAGGTGGGGGGCTTCGATCCTTGGAAGTCTTCAAGCAGAGGCTATCTTGTAGGAATTGGTGGGAATTCCTTTCATACATGAGTTAGTCTAGATGGCCTCTGAGTTCTCCCTTCCAGCTGTCCAGTTCTGTGATTTTGTGATTGACAATTAGTGGGACTATGAATTGATCTAACCTTTCTCAAAAACAATTTGGAATTATGTGAAAAAAGTTATTAATTTTTCATCTCTTTTGACCTAGAAATAACACTACTGAGTTTATACCCAAAGGAGGTCAATAACAGAAAGAAGGACCCATTTCTACCTGAATATTCAGAGCAACACTATTTAAAATAGTAAAGAGCTAGGAACAAACTATGTGCCCAGCAACTGGGGAACAGCTAAACAAATCTTAGCATATAATGCTGTGCTGTCAGAAATGACAAATATTAAATATTGTTAAACATTTAATGGGATATATTTTGTTTAAAAAGAGAAGATAATAATAAGTTTACTATAATAGAGAGTGAGTTTTCATTTGAAAATTTTTAGCTATCACTTATAAAATTTACAAAAAATGTATAAAGTGGTTTAAAGATATGACTTCAATACATCAATATGAGTCCACTAAAAAAAAAAAAAAAAGAAATGACAAATATGAGTAATTCAGAGAAACTGTATGAACTGGTACATGGCGAAGAAAGAAAGGCCAAGAAAACAATGTTAAATGAAGACCACAATAAAAAGCAGCAAAATTCAGGTCAAACGCAATGGCCAGCTTGGGTTCTAATGATTAAAGCACACATCATTCTTTTCTGTTAATAAATGATAAATTAAAAAGTGGAAAATAGTAAACTTCAAAAATAGAAAGCAGTATGTATCATCAGTCAAAATCACTATATTAAGTGGTTTTGTTTACCTGTTTTTTTAGGGGAGAATAGGAGAAGAGCCTCATGTGTCAAAACAATATATATCAGTACCAATAAATAGGGAAAAAAAAAGATGCAGCAGGACACACTGGTAACAACGAGGAGTGACAGTGGAGAAGTAAGAGAAGGACTATAAAACCTGGCTGAAGAACCACACAAAAAAGCACAGCAGTCCAAAGCTATTTGGGGTAGGGGCAAATAGCCTTGCACACCTTGGTAACATCCAAGGGCATCTCTGTATAAAGCACAATATAATCAATAATTGGGCAAGAGGATTTAGGGCTTGAAAAAGGGACCTTAGAAGTTCATACTAATAATCAATTATGTCCAGCATACATATTGTTTAAGAATACATTTTTGAAAGATTTTCAACAAAAGTAGCTAAAATAAAAGTAAAGTGGAACTGTGGGTCATTGGAGTAACTTCTGTTATTTGGCTGGAAAATTGCCATTCATTCATCAGTCTTTTATAAAATGCCTACTTTATGCAAAGCACTGTTAGGCACTGAGGAAGATGCAAAGATAATTAAGATATTGTTGCTCCTTTACTTGAAGGTCACAATCTGGTTGAGGGAAGAGTGGTATGAAACATATACTAATATTCAGCAATATATTGCAGAATTGAATGAAAAAGGCAAAATAGTGAGTCAGAGGAAGGAAAGGCCACACCTTACTGACCAGGGGAAGCTTCATGAAGAAGTGGTATTTGAACTGGAACTTAAAGAATAGGTAGGATTTCAAAAAGGGGAGATAGAAGGAGGGCATTCCAAGTATTGGGAACAACCCGAGCCAAGATGTGGAGCGGGAAGATGGTGAATGTGTAAAAGGGATGACGAGTATTACAATTCAGCTAGAGTGGAGCACAAGTTGAGAGAAAGTCTTCTCAGGTTAAATTGTGGCCTGCTTAAGTTTGTTTCTAATTCCTCAGAAGGGAAAATGGGGATGGTTTGAGATGGCTATAACCAACTCTTAATAGGGAGTGGAAGATGAAGAAACACATTAATGCCTTTTTTTGCCCCCACAACAGACTCCCCAATTTCTACCCAGGACATCTTATCCCGGATTAAGCAAGAGGAGCAACATTGTGTGTGGGATCAGCAGGATTTGGAGGAAAGGGACATTCCCACCGACCCCAATTCAGGTGAGGAAAAGTTCACTGATTCCAAAATTCCAAGCACAAGCTAGTACGTAAAATCCATTTTCATAAAAATCTGGTGGTGAGATTTTACTAGATTTGGCCAAGAGGCTGTTTCAAAATAACTAAAGCAAAGAGCAGCCGCAGTTTGATTTTTTGAACAAATTATAGAGGTAGAGTGAATTTCTAAGCATGAATAGTTACAACATTCATGAGATTTCATAAAAATCAGAGAATCATGAAATGTCAGAAATAGAAGGGGCCTTAAGAGATCATTTACTCCTCATTTTCCAGGTAAGGAAACTGAGGCTCAGAAGGTTAAGTGACTTGCAAAAGGTCACATGACAAGCAAGTGGCTGGGCTACTTAAACTTGAACTTAGAGGTCCCAGCTCCTAGTCTACTCATCTTTACATCATACCATGCTAATCCTCAGAAAATGCATTGCTGTGTTCATTTAACTGTAGAGCTTAATATACTTAATCTCTCATTTTTGAAGCAGCCGGAACAAAATAAAGAGATTCTAATAGTTATGTACATGCCTATGTCCGAGAGTAATTACCCTCTTGGTAATTGATCCTAATTCTAATAACAATTGCCCTTGGAAAACTTTTGGAGAAGGCATGTTCTGGAAGAATAAAAGATATGTAGAAACTCTCCTGGCTGACAATTCACTGAGCTAGAAGACTGAGATGGTGCCTTAGAAGTATATTACTTGATAGTTACAAAGCCTTAGGTATGTCCTCCTATTTTGCAGAAGGAAGAAGCCAGAGAAGACTCTAGGTCTCCTTGTAGCTCCTAGATTTAACAGCCAAGGAAACTGCTCCCTGATCCAGGACAGAATTAAAAACCAACATCTTAACCCAACCTTCATCATGAGTTCCTAAGGCTTTAAGATTTTGAATTGCAGCTGTTACTAGTGACTTTTCCCTTCAATTCTGTAGTTTGTTGTTTTTATTTGTTTCTTGTTTGTTTATTCTTTAAATTGCAACATTTAAAGCCTGGAGACCAGTGGAAATATCCCATGGTTCCCAAGAGAGGGGTCACAAGATCATAGACCCAGTGCTTAAAGACCCAAAGCCCCAGAGGCCAGCTAGCCCCACTTTCCTCATCCCACATATGAGGAAACTGAGGGACAGAGAGGTCAAGTAAGTTGTCAACAGAATCATATAACTAACAATGTTTTAAGTAGTATTTGAACTCGGGTCTTCTGACTCCAAAGTGAGTCCTCTTCCCAGGGTATAGGCTCTTTCATAGTCTTTTGACCTCATTGTTCTGTTGAGGAGGATTCTTTCCGCTACTGCCCTCAGGGAACCACCGGGAACACAGTACCCAATATACTGATATTATTGCTTATTGCTGCTACTTATTTGTTAATCATCTAATCAAGCCCTAGGAACCATCAGGGATCAGTTGTTTTTTTTTTTTTTTCTCCTCTGTGTTCTTCAAAGCATTGAAGTTTCTTAACAATTCATTTTTTTTCCTCCATGGTGTAGTAGAAAGAATATGGGACTGAGGGTTAGAAGCCACTAAAGCCCTACTGACTTTGAGCAAGTCAAGTTGTTTTCACTTCTCTGATTTCTCATTTTCTCCTGAATCAAATGTGTATGACAGTCCTTATTCCACCAACTTTACAGGGACATTGCTAGGATCAAATGAGGTCATATTTGTGAACGCACTTTAGAAGATCAAATTTGGTAAATATATTCAAAGAATGATAACTGTAACCAACTCTTAATGCAGAAATGGCATTGGCTGACAGGAGTTTTGAATTCTTTGCTGAGGAGTCAGCCAAACCTAATGCTGCCTTTTTGTATGTGTGTGTGTGTGTGTGTGTGTGTGTGTGTGCGTGTGTGTGCGCGTGTGTGTGTGACGTGCCCAGAATCTCTGATCTCAGCACATGACATTCTATCATGGATCAAACAGGAAGAGGAGCCATATCCCTGGGGCCCACCAGATTCAATGGAAAGGGACATGGCCATTGATGCCAGTGCCGGTGAGTAATAAGCCTCTGGGGACCTGGGAACAAAGGCTTAAGCTGACATGGTAAAGGTCTTCCTGAATGTCAGGAGCAACTGTGGAGGAAGAGATCTTAGTGTAAGTCAGAGTGGCCAGTCAGTGTATACTTGGAGGGTAACATTCTGAGGCTGAGGGGTTGGCATCCTTCTAGCATACTGAGCTGAGATAAGGAAGTCCCAGTTTGTATTCTCCCACTTGCTAGTTGCTGGAGCTACAGCAGGAAAAGGCCACTTGAGCCCTTGCTGAGAGTGAGGAGTCATGGGAGCAGTAGCCAGCCTCCGTGCCAAAGAATACTGGTCCACAAACTCTCTCTAGTTCTCATCACAGGGCATCCGAGAGGCAGTTAATGTCATTCCCATTATAGAGTTTGTCATTTTTTTGTGGTTGAGTCATTTCAGTCTTGTCCGACTCTTTGTGACCCCGTTTGGGGCTTTCTTAGAAAAGATACTGGAGTGGTTTGCTGTTTCCTTCTCCAGCTCATTTTGCAGATGAAGAACTGAGGCAAACAGGGTAAAGCGACTTGCCTGGAGTTACACAGCTAGTAAGCGTCTGAGCCTGGATTTGAACTTATTCCTGAGTTACGACAAGTTCAGCGCTCCATCCACTGTGCCATCCGGCTGCCCCATTATAGAGTTACCAGAAGGTCAATTATAACTTCTGAAAAAGGAGATGCCCAGATCTAATGAAGAATGCAAGTAGTTTCTTGGTGTGGGGCAGCTATAGCTGAGTGTTCTAAAGTTAGAAGGCCTCAGTTTGAGTCTCAGATCTGCCATTTACCAGATTCTGTGACCTTGGGCAAGTCATTGAACCTCAGTTCCTTCGTTTGGAAAGTGAGGAGAATACTTTTACTACCTACCTTGCACCACTGCTATGAAGACATCATGTTATCAGTTTTCATGTGCTATATAAATATGAACTGTTATTGTTACCACCCTACTTTAAGGATCTGTGATTTCATTGGTGTGAGTACTCCCTCCACTAGATTGCAACCCCCTTAGGCCCTTGTAGCACTTATTAGCTATGTGTCCCTGGGCAAGTCACTTAACTTCTGCTTGCCTCAGTTTCCTCGGCTGTAAAATGAGGATCATAATAACACCTACCTCACAGGGTAGGAGCAATGAGATAACATAAAGTGCTTAGCGCAGTGCCTGACACAGAGTAGGCATTTAATAAATGCCTCTTCCCCACATACATTTCGCAGCACCTGGGCACACATGTGAGACCTCCAGAATAGCTACCTCAGGCTCAGGTTACTCTGTGGTACCACTAACCCTCAAATACAGAGCTTATAAGATGATGATGTTACTGAGCTACTCTCACTGAATCTGCTCCATGCAGGGCCCGTCTTGCTCTGCTGGGCATCTTGGAGTGACTATGGGCACATTGTTTTTTGGTCCCTTCGTGACTTCTGCCCTGTAGTATAAATCAATCAATAAACATTTATTAAGTGCCTGCCATGTGCCAGGCAGGGCAGGTAGGTGGTACAGTGGATAGAGTGTCAGACCTGAAGTCAGGAAGATCTGAGTTCAAATGTGGCCTCAGACACTTACTAGCTGTGTGATCCTGGGCCCTTAACCCTGTTTGCCTCAGTTTGCTCATCTGTAAAATGAGCTAGAGAAGGAAATGGCAAACCACTATAGTATCTTTGCCAAGAATACCCCAAATAGGGCCACAAAGAGTTGGACAAGACTGAAATGACTGAACAACAACAAATGTGCCAGGCACTGTGCTAAGTACTAGGGATACAAAAAGAAGTAAAAACATTCCCTATTCTCCAGGAGCTTACCATTTAATCAGCTGAGTGTTGTCCTAGTAAGTGGTTTCTGGGCACATAGGCATTATTCTCTGCTACTGTCTTCTAGACTCATCACTTTAGAGCCTATCAAGCTATCTCAGCTTCAGTCTGCTAGGACAGGGCTTCTTAAACTTTTTCCACCCATGACCCCTTTTCAAGGTTCAGCAGGGTTGTGTGGCCTGAGGGCATTTGAAGTGCAAAGTGCAAATGCTTTGTGTTAAGAACCAAGGCTGCAGTGACATTGTGGGATGCAACATGGGCAAGCCCTGCCAGAGACACCTTGGATTCATTATGCATTTGATTTTGAATTAATTTTTGGCCATTGCATGTTCAGAAACCTTTTAGTGTTGCCATATTTTTTTACAATCCTATATGAAGTTGAGACCCACAGTTTAAGAAGCGCTGTACTAGGACATAGTGGCTAAGGCTTCTTGATGAGAGATGACTAACAGCTCTCTAGCCATAACTATTATACCTCGCTAATGAAAGCAGGAGAAGTACGCCATGCTGAGTCAGTCTCTTCGAGATAAGAACCCTATGATACAAAAAACTGTCTAATTTAGAGGTAGTTATCCCCAAGATTCTCTCTGGTGTTGTAAGCAAAGAATTTGACTCAAAACAAAAAGTAAACCATGGAGGCAAGGTTCTTCACCCTGCTCGTCCCATTTCCTGTCTTTATTAAGCATACCTGTCAGCAGGAAAACGCCATTACTTTGGGACTGTGTTCTGGCCAGCAGAAAAATGTCACTCGCCCAAAAATTCTGTAAGTGGTTCTTTGGTGAGATGCTATGGTTGAAAAATTCATCATCCTTCAGCTAACCTAGTGATGCAGCTCTCTGTCTTTAAGCCTGGTCCTTCAATGACAGTGCTACAGCCCATCATCAGGCCTATACTTGAGTCATGTGCAGATCAGTGGTTCCCACCAATGCTTACACTATGTTGGCACAGACTTTTTTTTTTTCAATTTTATCTTCAGTTCTGAATTATCTCCTACTCTCCTCCCCCTCCCCCAACCATTGAGAAGGCAAGAGAAACAAAACCCATTCCAGATATGTATAGTCATACAAAACAAAATTCCCATTTTAGCAATGTCCTCCCCCCCAAAAAAAGAAAGAAATGAAATGAGGAGAAAATAAAATATGCTTCAGTCTGTACTGAGTCCATCAGTTCTCTATCTGGAAGGGGATAGCATATTTTATCATGAGTCCTTTAGAATTGTGATTGGTTGTTGTGTTGATCAAAGTTACCAAGTTTTGCAAAGCTAATTATCTTTGCAATATTGTTGTTATTGTGTAAATTTTTCTCCAGGTTCTATTTGTCTACTTTGTATCAGTTCATACAGGTCTTCTGAGGTTTTTCTGAAACCATCTTCTTCATCATTTCTTACAACACAATAATATCCCATTACATTCATATACTGTACCTTGTTCAGCCATTCCCCAATTGATGGGTACCCCCTCAGTTTCCAATTCTTTGCCACCACAAAATGAGCTGCTATAAATATTTTGGTATATATGGGTCCATTTCCTCTTTCTTTGATCTCTTTGGGGTATAGATGCAGTGTGATATTGCTGGGCTAAAGGATATGCACAGTTTAATAACTTAGGGGCACAGTTCCAAATTGCTTTCCAGAATGGTTGGACTTTGAAAATGTAGGTTCACTTCCATGCCAGGAGGCATCAGATTAGCATTATTATTATTATTAGGGTAATGATACATACATACTACCTATATCATGGGGTTGTTATTAAAATCAAATGAGATAATCTATGTGAAAACCCTTGAAAGGGTTAGGATTATTATTATTGTTATAATTTATACAATCATTTTTCTCTTTCCTAGGTGATAGGCTGCTAATGGTCAAGAGTTCTACCCTACCTGTACCCCAGCACCAGTCCCACCAACAGAATATCACCCCACTCCCTGGCACTGAGAATCCAGGTGGGGGGCCCACCCGGGGAGTTGTTGGGATGCTCGATGATCTTTTCCCGATGGTCTCCAGGGAACGGGGCCTCTGTGAAGGCCTCCACAGTTCTCCAGGGAGCCCGGCAGGCGAAAGCGGTGGTGGTGATAGCAGCAGCATAGCAGGCGAGCACCAGCGGAGCCACTTCCTCTCACCTGGACAAGACAAATCGCACTTCTGTCTTCAGTGTGGCAAGACGTTTGATGTGCGAAAGAGCCTGATGATTCACCATCGGAGCCATGCCAAAGATCGGCCTTTTGAGTGTGCTGAATGTGCCAAGAGCTTCAATTGCCACTCAGGCCTGATCCGCCACCAGATGACCCACAGGGGTGAGCGTCCCTACAAATGCTCCGAGTGTGAGAAGACATATAGCCGTAAGGAGCACCTACAGAATCACCAACGCTTACATACCGGTGAGCGGCCTTTCCACTGTGCCCTGTGTGGCAAAAGCTTCATCCGGAAGCAAAATCTGCTTAAACACCAGCGCATCCACACAGGCGAGCGGCCCTACCAGTGTAGCGAGTGTGGCAAGAGTTTCCGGTATAAGGAGTCACTCAAGGACCATCTTCGGGTGCACAGCGCCAGCCTTGGGACCTCTCGGCCCCACCAGGCACTGGAACGGGACTAGGCCAGTGCTGAGGGGTGGGGGTTGGGGCAGGTATTGGTGGTAGGATATGGGGGGACAGGGTGGGGGAATCTAGTGAGGGAATCAGGCTGGAGGAAGGAGGGAGGGTTGAAACCCTGTGGGGAAGCCTGGCATGGGGAGGCAGATAGGAGTGTTAAAAATCACTAGTAACTCTCTCCCTCCTCATACCCCTCATGTGGTCCTGGGGTTTAGGGACCTTAATTGCGCTCCAGATCAGGCCCCTTGAAAGCTGGGCAAGGATGTCTGATCCACCCTGCCCAGCCTGAATGGAGAGCCCAGGTCTTCACTCACCTAGTGGACCACGGACCAAAGGGGCTGACCATAGAACCCTGTCCAAAAGTCGGGAACAGTATGAGAAGGTGATGGTGCAGAAATCTTAGACTAAACACCGTAAAATTAAGAGTGGTTGGTGCTACTGGGCCTGGGTTAGCCCTCAATCCCAGCCATGCTTCTCAGACCTAACCAAGTAAGGGATAGGGAGGAGACCCTCCCGTTGCTCCCTCCTCTACTGGACAGGACCATGGATCTAGAGCAGGGGAAGCAGTGAGCCCAGGATTACCTGCTGAGCAGCATAGCACCTGAGAGTGGTGAGTCAGGGATCCCCAGGGCCCATCCAGGCATGAAGGGACAATCACTTATGCTATGGGTAGGAGAGTCCCTACAGAAAAAAGGAGACAGAGAGGGATGCGTTAAGGGATGGGCTCTAATATGGTGGCACCACCTTGTCTTTGAATAGTGCTTTAGACTTTCCCAAAGCACTTTTTAGGCTCTTTTCCTCCTTTCACCCTCACCACCTTCTTCTTTGTCCACTGGATCAGATACTCCAGATCTTCACCTATGCAGGTGATGAATCATGATCAGGATAGCCTTATGCCCCTTTGACAGATAAGGAAACTGACCCACAGGGAGACTAAGCAACTTACTTGAGGTCACAAGGTAGGACCAGAACTCAGGTCCTCATGACTTCTAGTCTAGTGCCTGTGCTGTTCCACCATGCTGTCCTACCTCAGTTATTTGAGCAAGTGCTTCAGCCTGGTCCTCTCTTGCCCACCCTCATTAGGACCAACAGGGAGTACTTGTGGTTACTGGTGTGGGTGGGTTGAATGGGAGGGCAGATGGTTCACATAGTGCTCCATCCCATGACTGAAGACAGTGCTGCTGCAATTTGTGCAAATCTCACTGAGCTCTCAAGGAAGGGAAGAAGAGCTGGGGTCTGCCCTCTTCCTCAAGAGCTGACCTAGCAGCATCTTGATTTGACTGCTTGAGAGAAAGGGGCTAGCCCTTCCCTGGAGTCAGATCTGCTCCTGCCTAAGGGACTGAAACAGATTTATTCCAGCTTCTCAAAGGAGCAGAGTAGTAAAGAGGGGGTAGAGAGTTGTTATACCAGAAGGATAGGCAGACTCTTCCCAAGAGTCAAGTAGATGTCAGCCACAGTTCCGAGATGCCCTGGCTATGGTTCCTCCCTTGCCCCTTAACCCCTGGGCTCTCTTAATTGGTGCTATCTGTACAGTTGAGGACAGTTATGGACATTGATCCTAACGTGTCATGGTGTCTGGTGAGCGGTTTTGTTTTTTTTTGTTGTTGTTGTTGTTATATTTTTTTAGAGAGCGCCACCTAACTCCCTTTTTTTATGTGTGCATCTTATGTGGCCCCAGGGCCTTAACTCCCCAGGGACCACATTCTCTGTGTTTGTGTCTTGCATGGCCCTGCAAAAAAATAAAAATAAAAATAAAAATAAAATAAGGCCACTGAGGGTGGGATGAAGTGCCCTGGGGCTCTCAATGCATTTGTTTAAAAAAAGAAAGAAGTACTTTTCCCTCCCTTGCATTCTGACCCCTGCTTCTCTCCCACTTTGAAAGAGGATTGCCTGGGGAGCAGTGAGAAGGCAGCCCTCCATGCCACCCCTTTTTGAGCTTGCAGCTTCTGAACCTTTCCCCGTCTCCTTCTCTGCTTCTCCCAGACCCCCACTTGCTGCACAAAGGGAATTCTTGCAGCAAAATAAAAGGGGGTGTCCAGATTACAGGTGTTGGAACACTGACACGTTCACGGTGCTGGGGCTTTCTCCAGCTTGGCTACATATAGCAAAGCCCAAATTAACTAGAATCCAGTTTTATCAGAAGTTGCTTTTTTTTTTTCATTGTTTGCTTTTGCTATGTTCCAATTTTAATAAAAAAGGAAAAGCTGAGATCAGGAATGTTGTCAGAGAATTAGTCACGGAATGTTGGAAGTGGAAAAGGGACTTTAGGGATTATCTTGTCCAACTATCATTTTACAGGAAAGTAAATTGAAGCCTAATGAAGTGACTTAACCAAGGTCACAAATTGAGTTAGTGGCAGATCTGGGACAAGAACTGAAGTCCAATGTTCTTTCCACCATATCATACCAGATGACAGCAGATGTCTTGGGACCAGTCTATACTAAGCCCTATCTCCTCTGTCAGTGTCAGTCTCTAAGCCTAGAAAATGATGACTGCTGTTCAGAATGTTGCTCTTAAAATCTCTTTGTGAAATAGAGAGATTGTACCTTGGCCCCTGGCCTCCCTGGACTGAAAGATTTTTAATAAGGATTGCAACAAAAAAAGGAGTTTTTACTTAGACCTCAGTTAGCAAGAAAATTTAATTATTGAGAGCCACTGATTTCCCAAGTAATCTGGTTTATCAAGCTTTGATTAGACTGGGAATGAATTCCCAGGCCTTTTAGCAGTCCTGCCCCAACCCCTTCTCATTCATCCTGGATAATACTAACCAGAGCAGGATCTAGAATTATCTAGAAAAGTGGTTCTTGGGGCAGCTAGGTGGCACAGTGGATAGAGCACCGGCCTTGAAGTCAGGAGGACCTGAGTTCAAATCCAGCCTCAGACCAAACACTTGACACTTACTAGCTGTGTGACCCTGGGCAAGTCACTTAACCCCAGTTGCCTAAAAAAAAAATAAAGAAAAATAAATTGGTTCTCAAAGTGTGATCCAGGGACCCCTCCCAAGACCTTTTTGGGGGTTTATGATATCAAAACTCTTTTCATAATAATACTAAGATTTTTAATTTCTAATATGGTAAAAATATCAGTAGGCATAAGCCACATAAACAAAAGCTCCTTGAGGGATCCTCAATAATTTTTAAGAATGTAAAGGGTTCCTGAGACCAGAAAGTTTGAGAATCACTGATTGAGAATAGCCTTTCTCAGTATTATACCCATTGGCTGGGTTCAGTTGATGGAATAAGTTCTTTAAGCCTACTCCATCATGAGATGGAAGGGGGAAGGTCTATATGTCCTTAGCCAAGGGAAGATCTGTTTCCAGCCAATGAGTCAGACGCAAATATCTGAAAATGTCTTGACTCTCCTTTAGCCAATTTGAGGCCAGATGGTGGTGAGAAGAGGTCTCAGATGGGTGAGTAGTTGAAGAATAAAGAAAAGATTGACAAATGGCCAAATGTCATTCGATAAATATTGAGTACTTGCTATGTTTGAGACACCATGTTTGAGACACTGTGGAAGATACAAAGATGTATAGGGTATGACTCCTGCTCTCCAGGACCTTGTAATTTAAGGGGAGGAATTAAATGTGTGCACAAATAGCCACACTACAAAGTTTAT
The DNA here is from genome assembly GCF_900497805.2 of Vombatus ursinus. Classification (NCBI taxonomy): domain Eukaryota; kingdom Metazoa; phylum Chordata; class Mammalia; order Diprotodontia; family Vombatidae; genus Vombatus; species Vombatus ursinus. Next base: position 71,534 of record NW_020951427.1, on the reverse strand, counting down.
ATGAGTGGCAGAGATTGTTATTTGAAGGGCTGTCATTAACTAGGGATAAGACTTGTTTTGTTTGGCTTCAGGAGTCAGGGTGAGATCCAGTGGGTAGAAGTTACTGAGAGAAAAACTTCCTAATAATTAGAGCCATCCAAAAATAGAAATGGAGGTTTTTAGGTAGTGTAGATGACCAATTGTCTGGGCCATTGAAGAAGGGAATCCTGTTCAGGTACAAATAGGCCTGGATGTTTCTAAGGTTCTTTCTTACTTGGAGATTCTATGATTCTTGAGTGGATAGCAGAAGGAATTGCATGACTTTCATTTCTTCCTCCACCTGGGATCCCCACAAAGAGTCACAAATGAAAATTGATTGAGGCTTTCTGACCTAAAGAGTCAATTCAAGGAAGTCTTTATTAAGCTGCTACCTGGCCTGTCCTATGCTAAGCCTTTTGGAGGATACAAGAGAAAACAGAGTCTCTGCTGTCAAAGAGCTTACACTGTAGTTGGAGAGATAAACCATATTTAGGAAAAAGGAACCTAACAAAAAAGAATGCAGTAAGGGCCAAATGACATAGCATGCTATTGAAATTCAGAGGAAGGAGAAGTAGCACTGGCTGGCATGGTTAGTGAAAGCTTCATGAAGGAAATGGACTTGAACTGAGTCTTGAAGGATAGCTAGATATGGATGGGTGGAGATGAATGAGGATATCTGGGGAGAATGGAACATACAAAAGTAGGAAGGGGAAATGGGTGTGATTTGTTGGGAGAGAAAGTGAGAACATCAGTCTTGCTCATCAGCAAAGAGTGGGAAATTAGAAAGGTAGATTAGGGGCAGATCATGGAAGATATTGAATGCCAGACAAAGGAGTCCAGACCTAATGTATAATCAGTAGGGAGCTCAAGAAGGTTCTAGAAAAAGTGATGTGACTTTCAAGCAGTGTTTAGATAAAATTAGCAAAAGCAGAAGATTCTAGGTTTTACAACTGGAATGGATCTTAGACGACGTCTAATCCAACCCCTGATTTATGTGACCTTTAGTTAAGGGCATATTCCCTCTCAAATAGTGTCTGATCTATGACGGACAAAAGGGAGATGGAATATATCCTTGACTGCAGGCCATATAAATCTTTGCCTTCATAAACTCATAGATTCTCAGAGTGAAAAGGTACCTTAGAGGCCATCTAGTCTAACCTGTATCTGAAAAACAAAAAATCCCCTCTATAACATAACTCCCAAGTGGTTATCTACCCATTGCCTGAAGACTCCAGTGAGGGATCTAGTATCTCCAGAGGCAGCCCATGCCACTTTTTGGAAAGCTCTAATTGTTAGAACTAATCAAAATTGTAACAGTAAGGCATAACCTATTGTTGCAAGATAGAATCATGACAAGTGTTCTAGAACAACATTAGAGGTGTCAGTCATCCGGGGAGTAGGTCTTCTCCCATCAGGGTGGCAGTCTGTGAGAAAGTATACCCCTTAGTGCATGGGGCGTCTGAGAGTGATTCAATGACTTGATTTTCCCTTGCTATTTACTTTGCTATTCTGTCTTAATTAAATGCTTTGCTATTTGATTTATGGTTTCTGCTTGGTCTGTTGGTAGAGGATGCATTAGATGTTGGCTTGAGCCATGTTTGATTCATTTTGATTACCTGAAACACCTCACAACACTTCTGAGGTAGAGGTTCCAAAGTGGTATGGGTCCCCTGCTGCATACACTCATTTGAACCTCACAAAAACCATTTAAGATAGGTACTCCAGCTATTATTATCCCCATTAAATGAGATTATACTTGTTTAAGTAATATTCATTTGAGTTATACTTAATTAGATGATTTATTTAAATGACCTCATTTGATTAAATGAAAGTCTTGCAGTAGTACTATACAAATGCTTATTCCCTCCCCATCCTCTTCTCTCCTCACCCAACATTGTACCTCTGAGGAAACAGAGTCACCAAGGCTACTGACCGTCGAAAGGACATGGCTTCGAGTTTTTTCTCCAGAAACGGTAATGGGCTTGTACTGCACTATCTGTGCTCTCCCTCGATTCTCTTTATCTAGTTTGTCATGAAATTTATATTGAGGACTTCTGGACTCCATAGCAGTGCAGGAGAGCCACAAAAAGTCTGAGCTACATTTCCATTATCCTGCCATAACGAGCATATAACTTTTTTTTTTTTACCAATTTACTAATAATAATAGCCACAATAATTACAAATTGTTTAGATTTGAAGACAAGAAGTTACTTTTTAACATTTCAAACACTTTCATATCATTTGGTCATTGGATATTTCAACACACCCATCAAGTAAGTCTAAAGGCAGCTAGGTGGTGAAGTGGAGAGAATACAGGACCTGGAATCAGGAAGACCTAAGTTCAAATCCAGCTTCCAACGCTTACTAGCTGTGTGACCCTAGGCAAATCGTGTCTTCTTTGTCTGCCTCTGTTCCCTCATCTGTAAAATTCGAATAATAATAGCATCTGCCTCCCAAGGTTGTGAGGATCTAATGAGATATTTTGTAAGGTGCTTTGCAAACCTTAAAGCACTGTATAAATTCTAGCAATAAAGTAAAATAAGGAAACTGAACTCCAGAGATGTTGAGTGAATTACCACCCAGTTAAACTGGAGGCCACACTGGGAGGGCACACAATAAGTAGCCATTAGAGAACAATGGCATATGATCAGAAGCTAAATTGTGTGTTGTAAAGACTGGGGATGCACTACGGAAGTTCAAGGAGAGACCAGGCAAAATGGTAGCCTCCTGTCTCTCCTCTAGGCTGGCTCATCTTGTCCTGGGTATATGGACATGGGTTGGTACAACATGGGGCTAGCTGGCCCCTTCAAAGAATTTGTTTCCCCAGTGATGGCTTTGAAGTCTGTGCTGGAAACACACAAGGTCACACATATATATACGCATGCCCACATACACATATTATATATACATATGTGTATATGTTTTATACATACACAATCACATATACAGGAGCGTGCTGGGGCTAGCTCTACCTAGCTAGGAGTACCAGTTGTTAAATTTTCGGTGTAAGCATTTACACCTTGGAAATTGGCAAAAACTACAAAATCGGGGCTTACTTTATTGTTTTGTAGCTTGCCTTAGCTTAACAAAGTGATGGAGAAAATGTTAATAATGCAGATTACACTTAAAAAGTGTGTCATGACTATATGAAGCCGATTGGTAATAGCACACTAGTGCTTACAGACACACGTCTATATGCAAATGTGCAAGCTCGGACAAACACACACATACATACGTAGTTTACAGACCACTCTCCTTTTTTATTTATTTCTCCTGCTTATCACCAATGGCCTGCCTTAGAATTCAGTCTCCACCAGAACCACCAGGCCTGTAAATTCCCAGGGACAGTTCCTCCCATTGCTTGGCTGCAGCACCCTGCCCCCCCCAGCCACACACACCTTCTTGATGAGAGACAAATGAGAGCTAAATAACTCAAACAAATGGCCGGCTTCTTACTTTATCTAGAAGGAGGTATTTAACATCAGAGTAGGGACTGACAGAAAGGGCTTCGGGAAAGGGAACTGGGAGTGTTCTCTAGCATCCTCCATTAGAAATACCATTGCCAGGGGCTACAAGAAACAACCCCCCCCATTGGGGACAGTAGGGGCAGTTGGCTCAGTAGCTTTCTCTGTGGTTCAGTTGTAAGGGAAGGAGAAATAACTGAGGGAGTAGTTTCATTGAAGCAGGTCCATTGTCTTGCCCCTGGCACCAGCCACACCTCTTCGCCTAGTAGTCTCTGAATGAAAGAGCTGGAGGAACAAGGGGACGTGTTCCCAAGATGGAGGACAAAGGCTCTGCTTCTTTATTAGATTTGGAGGGGGGTGTGGCAAGGGGGAGGGACAGGAAGGGAAAAAGAATTTATTAAGAACCTATTATGTCCCAATGCTAAGTGGGATATTATTTCACAGCAACCCTCGGTGAGGTATGACTCTGATTTTGCAGTTAAGAAAGTTGAGGCACACAGAGGTTAAGTGACTTGCCTCAGGTCATAGAACTAAGTAAGTGCTGAAGGTCATATTTGAACTCAGCTCTTCCTAACTCCAGGTCTAAGCCATCTGTCCGCTGAGCCACCTAGCAACTTGCCTGTGATTTTTTTTTTTAGTACTAATACTAATAAGAGCTAATAACTTTAAATAACTAATAACACTGCTTTAAAGTTTGCAAAGCAATTTACATAGACCTGGGGTTCTTAACCTTTCTTATGTCCTAGACCCCTTTAGCAGCCTGTTGAAGCCTGTGGACCCCTTCTCTGAATAATGTTTGTTGCCATACTTAAAGAGAAGGAGGTAGCACAGTGGATAGAGTTCTAAGCCTGGAGTCAGGAAGACTCATCTTCCTGAGTTCAGATCTGGCTTCAGACACTTACTAGCTTTGTAACCCTGGGCAAGTCACTTAACTCTATTTGTCTCAGTTTCCTTATCTGTAAAAAGAGCTGGAGAAGGAAAGGGCAAACCACCCTAGCATCTTTGCCAAGAAAATCACAAATGGGCTGAAAAAGAGTTGGACATGACTGAACAATGACTAAATTTTTATAGTTAGAAATTAATGAAAACAAAGACGTATTTTTTTTTCCCAGCCAAGTTCTCAGATCCCCTGAAATCTATCCATAGACCCTTAGACTCTAGGTTAAGACTCCTTTATATAGATTATCTCATTTGAAACTCACACCATGGGGTAGGAATTTCAGGTATTTATTTATTTATTTTAACACTTTTTTTTTTTGTTTTGTTTTGCTTTGGTTTTTTTAGGCAATTGGGGTTAAGTGACTTGTCCAGGGTCACACAGCTAGTAAGTGTCAAATGTTTGGTCTGAGGCTGGATTTGAATTTAGGTCCTCCTGACTTCAGGGCGGGTGGTGCTCTATCCACTGTGCCACCTAGCTGCCCCCAGGTATTTATTTTTTGAATTTGCAACAATGTGATAACCTTACCTTCAAACTGAAACCACACTTTAATTTTTTTAATTTATGATTTCAATAGATCTATGTAGTATAATTGTTCTTCAAATGGAAAACATTTTGTTAGTTTAAGATAGTTTGAAGAATAGGACTGTCTTGGATCTCATCATTTTGTTCTCTTCTCCCCTCTTCTACCATTACAATGCCCCAAACCCATCCCACCAAAAATTTTTTGCAAAGGTGGAAAAAGATCACAAAAGTGCAACCTGAGGCATGTATTTGGAAGGCTAAAATAATAACAATGGCTAACACATTATGCAATGATTAGCTAAAATTCCAGAAGGCCCAAGATGAAGATAGAAGGATCAGGAGACAGAGAGGTCACAGACCTCTCACGAGGAATGAAACATACATTTGGACATGGTCAGTATGGGAATTTGCCTTGCTTGACTATGAGTATTTGTTACAAGGGTTTTGTTTTATTTTCTTTCAGTAGAGGGATGAAGGAAGCAAGAAAGAAAAAAAAAGTCTGACAATTGGAAAAAAGTAAAAAAAAAAAAAAAGAGAGAGAGAGAGAGAGAGACCTGGGAGAACATGGGTTTAAAATAATGACTGAGGAATTTGTCCCTTCATTTATATTCACAATACCACCATGCAGACCCCTAATTTCCACTCTTTCAGTAATCTAGTTGGTTTCCCTGCCTTTCCTCCAACTTTCATATTGCAATCAGATCAATCTTCCTTATTTGAAGATCTGGCCATTCATCCATTTCTTTTCCGAGCCCCGTAATATCCAAACTCATTACCGTGGCATTGAAGGTTCTGCGCCATCCAATGACTCCCTAAAGGTTCACTAAGGTCCCTTCCAGCTCTAATCTATGATCTTATAGCTCTCCCTCTCCAGACTCACGCCACACTTCTCCATGTGCACCATGCTTCAGCCTCACTGGAGTACACAGTTCCTTTTCTCTTTTTTTTTCAAACATGCAGTTATTTTTCATTAAAACAGCAACACTGAAGAGCAAAATTAAGCCATGACCATACTCACTGTTACCTGACACACTCAGGATTTTTTATACCTGGGCTCTCATCATTCTGTATCTATGGAATGCCCTTCCTAAAAACCACCTGTTGAACTGGTACACATTCTACCAGGTGAAGCTTAAATGCCATCCCCTCCTCCAGGAAGCCCTCCTTGACTGGGGGGAAGGGGGGAAGATATTTCCTTTCTCTGACCCCCATACTGTATTATAAATGAGATAAGCAATTTAAAGCACTTCAAAAACTTTAAAACTTTTATATAATGTTCGGCGATCATCATTATTATTACTACTACCATTTCTACTAGTCTACATTATAACTATAGTGTAGTAATATGTGTATATTACCACACAGTATAGTAATATGTGTATATTACCACACAGTATAGTAATGTAGTAACAGTATAGTGATGTAGTAATGGTATAGTAAGATTAGGGTCCCAAAAGTCTTAAAGCTGCACTAATTCTTGGGACATCCTGTGTAGGTCATCCCTTCTTGACCAATGATAAACTTAATAAGGGCAAGAAATTTAATTATCTCGTTTGTTCATTTTATTTATCTTTTTATCTCCCCATGAAACTAACACTGCTTTACACACCATAAGCACTTAAAATGATTTTGTTGAAAAATGGATGAAAGAAAATGAAAACCCCCTGACAAACTATCTGCTTTTCAAAGCGAGAACGGATTAAGAAAAGATCCCGGGCGCCGGTCCTGGCTCTGCGCATGCGCTGGAGCTCCGGTTGCTCTCCCTCCGCCCGGCCCGCTGGCGGCGCTGTGCGTCGTTCCGTTGCCAGGTTGCCGAGCCGGAGGCTGCTCTTGGCAGGGTAGGGGAGCGGGGCGGGTCGCGGCTCCCAGGATGCAGTTTGTATCAACACGGCGGCGGTGGCTGCGGCGGCGGTGGCGGCGGTTGCCGCTCCTCTGGGGGTCCGGACAAACCGACAGCGGTTTGGCCTGGCTCGCGGCCCGGCTGTGTGAGGACGATAGCGGGGAGCCATGGCCGAGGCGGTTTCTCCTCCGGTGAGGTTCTCCCGGCCGGCGGGGGAGCTGGCCCACGGAGCAGTGGACGGAGGCGGGCCCGGGGGGCACCCCGAGGCCTGACCTGAGGCGCGGGGTGCGGAGCGGGGGACAGGCTCGGCCGAGGAGCGCCGCCCCCAGGGGGAGACGGCCCCTGAGGACCTGCGCTTTGCTTCCGGCCGGACGGTGCCGGGGATGCGCTCTGACGCCCCCCGGAAGCTGGCAGCAGTCCCCTCCCTGGGCTTCGCACGTCGCCTGGTCCCGTCTCCTCATTTTACAGATGAGGAAACTGAGACCGAGGGAGGAAGGGAGGTTTGCCCAGGGTCACAGCCGGAGAGCCACCTTTTGTTCGGCGCTTTAAGGGTTGCGAATCAAGCGCTATGTCATCTTGTTTATTTAGATAGCCGGGTGTCCCGACAGATTTTGAACCCAGGGCCACGGACTCCAAATCCGGTGCCCTAGGGAGTTGTGTTGAGTGTGTCTCGCCCCTCGGTCAGTTTCCTGGGGGTCTGGGAAGCTTAGAACCTCTCCTTGGTACTGGGGGAGTGTCTTCGATTGACCTGGGGTGCGCCGGCGCTTGGAGGCCTTTAATTAACTCTTGTTAAAACACTGGGGAGAAACTCGTGTTGAGGGTGTATCGGGACCGTCTTGTGCCACCAAGCTTGGCCCCATTTCTCACCTCTCCACCCCTCTCGTACATGCCACTATCCTGGGATATTCTTTGGGATACCATTCTTTGCCTTTATGGCTCCTGTGCACAATGCCTGGCACATAGTAGGCCTTTACAAATGCTAGTTGGCTGACCGATCCAGTTAGAACAAAAACAGTCATGGTTCATATTCGTGTAGTATGCAAAACACTCTTCTCCACTACTCTAGGATGAGTAGTCCCAAATGTCATTGTCCTCATTTTGTTCAGTCATGTCCAGTTCTCCGTGACCTCATTTGGGGTGTTCTTGGCAAAGATACTGGAATAGTTTGCCATTTCCTTCTCCAGCTCATTTTACAGATGAGGAAGCTGAGGCAGACAGAGTTAAGTGATTTGCCAAGGGTCACACAGCTAGTAAGTGTCTGAAGCCAGATTCGAACTTCGAAAGATGAGTCTTCTGGACTCCAGGCCCTACACACTGTCCACTTCACCACCTAGCTGCTCCCATTTTACCGTTTTGAAAACTGAGGATAGACAAAGTTAATTGACTCCCCTTTACATCATAAACTCTTCTGGGACTAGGCTGGTTTCATTTTTGTATTTGTATCCTCAGAGCTTAGCCCAGTGCCTAGCACATACCAAGAGCTTAAATAGATGTTGGTTGATTGATAACTTACAGCCATGCCGCTGGTAAGTGACCGAGTCGTTTTTTAGTACATTTACACTGAAGTTTATTGAACCAGCAGCCCCATATCTCTCCGGTCAAAGTTAGTGTCTGCTTCTGGGCTGTTAGGTTGGACATCCCTGGAAACCTGCTGTTGCTTTGTTACCTGTAAAGTTTTCTCTCTCCCTCTCTCTTTTCTTTTTGTTTGTTTTTTTGGTGAGGCAATCGGGGTTAAGCAACTTGCCAAGGGTCACACAGCTAGTCAGTATGGTATGTCTGAGGTCGAATTTGAACTCAAGTCCTCCTTACTCCAGGGCCGGTGCTATATCTACTGGGCCAACTAACTGCCCCCTGTAGAGTTCTCCCAAATCAAGCTTTCAAAGAGTTCAGCTCTGCCATTGTATATGCTTCTTCCTAAGACCTTAGTCTACCCCTTGAGTAAAAATGTGAGAATTAGATTTGTGATCTTTAAACTTTATTTTGGCTTTAGTATTTGGTAGTAAAATTTAAGGTCATCCTTATACTTAGGGCATTTGGGTGGTCCTGTTATTTTTCTCTGGGAGAATTTGTGACTGGGATGTTGGTTGTAATATGATTGAGTTTCACTATAATGTATGCCAGTCCATTGTCAAAAACTGATAATGTGGGAACTTTGACATAAAGTACAATTTAGAGCAGTTCAAAAAATGTTTATTACTGTGCCTAGCACTGTTCTTGAAGTCAGAGGACCTGAGTGTATTAGCTCCAGTTGTTTTAAGGAGAATGCTTTATAAATTCTAAAGTGTCATATAATTCGTGTTGTAGTTGATTCCTCAAGCTAGTTGCTGGTGATAAAAGATGAAAAATGACTCATTCCCTATTCCTCAAGGAGCTTATAGTCTAGTAAAGAGATAAGAGGCATAATAATATCTATAATAGAAATTTGGAAATAAGTTCAGAGGTAAAGTCAAACATTGGTTGAAAGATTCACAGAGGGACACTTTTAATTGTGGATGTAAATGAAGCTAGAGGAGAAGGGCTTCAAAAATTGAGGTTCTAAAAGTAGAGATTGTTTTATTCTTTGCATTTATATCCCTAGCACCTAGTGCTAGCACCTAGCTAATAAATGCTTACTGATTTAATTAATCATGTTGGAATTTTTTTGCTCTATTCCACTATGAGTGAATGGAGGAACTTGGTGATCTGTTAAGTAGTTTCACTCTTTATTGGCCTCAAAGGAGGCAAGTACATTTCCAAAGGTGATATCAAATCAATATCAACAAACCTTTATTGAGCACCTACTATCATTAGACCAATGCTTTCCACATTTATTTAGACATGAAACACTTGTGATATATGCTGGTGCAAGGAGAATGGTGTATCTCCCCAGGATAAAAAAAGGATGGGGCTAGAAATTTTAGAAGAAAATAAGCATGTACCAAGTGGTTTGGGTACATGAAATATTTTAGTTTATATCTTAAAAGTGGAAATTATCAAAATGTTATTATAGAATTATCATATTCCTTGATAACACAGTTTTACTAAGACCACAGTACTCTTGGTAGAATTTGAAGTGTAACAGTATTTCCAACATCTTGGAGTTCTCTCTTCAATTTCAGAAACCATTTGTTCACATAACAATATAAGGTTTGCATAACTAAATAGCAATTGAGAATTCAAAGCTTTCATTACCTGTTTAATTGCCAAATCAGTGGTACAACAATAGGTGCTCCAGAAAAAACCAACAACAACGAAACAAAAACCTAGCACTGCCTGGCCTTCTGGAAGTGGGGAATTAGTGCTGTTTTGTTTAAAAGTAGGAATTTTCTATTGCTTGTGATGGTAGTAACCACATAAATAACAGGTTTATGGGATAATTCAGTTTAGTTTGAAGTAATTGGTAAGACTGCTGGTGATACTTTGAATGGGGTCTAGGGAAAAGTTGAGCCCCGAGAGTCACGTACATTGACAAGATAATTTAAACTTGGCTGTGGATTAGATCACCTTGGGAGAGAATGTTGAAAGAAAAGAGGATTGAGAACAAAACCTTGGGAGTAGAAAGAGGAAAAGTCTGTGAAGGACTCTTGTACTCAAAGGGATAAAAGAACCAGGAGAGTAGTTTCAAAGAAATTAAAGGGTATCAAAAGGAAGGGATGGACTTGTAAAAAAATCCATTGGATTTGATGATAAAACACCTAGAGATTGGAGGGAGCAATTTCAGTAGACTGGTAGAGATGGAAGTCAAATTTCAAGAGATTGAGGAGTTGATGATTCCAAAGGAAGGTGAGAAAAAGTTTAGCAGCAAAGAAGGAAGGAAGCAAGCATTTATTAAGCACCTATGTGCCAGGTACTGGCTAAGTGCTATACAGATATTATCTCATTCGATCCTTGTAGCAACCCTGGAACGTAGGCACAATTATTAGCCACATTTTACAGTTGGGGAAACTGAGGCAAACAGGTTAAGTGACTTGCCCAGGATCACATAGCTAGTAAGAGTCTGATGCCAGATACGAACTTTTGGACTCCAGGCCCAGTGCTGTATCTGCTATATGATCTTGCTGTCTCTAAGAAGAAAAGATGGTAGCTTAAAGAAATGTCAAGTTCAAAGGAAGGGGATTTTTTTTTTTAAAGGATAGGTGATAACTTGTTTGTAGGCCAAGGAGAAGAAGGCAACACAGGGAGAAAAGATGCCTGAGAGTAGGAATGGTTGATTGGAACAAAGGCACAACAGAGACAGGATGGGAAGATGTGATGCAGACAGAAGACCTAATGCGGCTTAACATATATTGCCTTGTTTGGTCATCTCTCATCTTTCTCCCTGTAAATCCTGTAGGGAGGGGATTTTTTTTTTTTTTTTTTTGCTCACATGAGTAAAACAATGTGCTAGGTAATGGAAACACAAATAGGCATCATATGTTAATGGGCAGCTGGTATCACAGTGGATGGAATTCTGGGCTTCAAGTCAGGAAGACCTGAGTTCAGATCTGGCCTCAGACTAACTAGCTATGTAACACTGAGCAAATCCCTTAACCTCTGTTAAAATGGGGATAATAACAGCACCTATCATAGGGTTATTGTGAAGCTCAAATGAGGTAATATTTGCAAAGTGCTTTGCACAAGGTCTGGAACATAGTAGGTGCTTAATAAATGCTCATCCCCTTCCCCTACTGTCAGAATGCCTCAGCCAGCATGAAACAGTTCATTTTAATATCACCTTCATTTTGGCACGTATCCATCTCTGTTTACATACCCCTGGGGTCCTTCAGTGTATGTGTATGCGCCTGTGTGAGTGAGAGAGAGAATAAATAAGGAAAAGCAGTTCAGCAAAACAAATATATTAATAGTCTTATAGTATCTATAATTTTTCTACCACCCGTGGTCCCCCACCTCTGCAAAAAAGAAGAGAGATGTATTTCTTCATTTTTTTCCTCCAGGGCCAACTTTGCTTATTATAATTATAGTGTTCAGCTTTTTTTTCCCCAATTCTTTGCTTTTGCGTTGTTGTAGTAATTGTTTAAATCTTCCCAGGCTTCTTTGAATTTTTCATATCCATCGTTTTGTGTGGCATAGTAATATTCCATTATATTCATTTACCACTATTTGTTTAGCTCTTCCCTAATTTATGAGCATCTACTTAGTTTCCAGTTCTTTGCTGCCACAAAAAGTGCTGCCATGAATATTTTTGTATAGCTGAGATCTACCTTTCTTTGATATCCATTGGGTATACTGTTGGCTCTGGGGTTTTAGCATAATTTCAAATTACTTTCCATAATGTTTGAACCAATACATAACTCCACACGCAGAATTAATATGCCTAGCTTTTCAAAGCTCCCCCTACAGTACTATTTCTATCTTTTGTTATGTTTGCTAATTTGCTGGATGTGAGGTGAAACTTCCCAGTTGTTTTGATTTTCATTTCTTTGAATATCAGTGACTTGGAGCAGTCTTTCATGTGACTGTTAATAGTTCTCAGGTCTTTTGAGAACTGTTTCAACAAGTATTTTTATAGTATCCATTATTATATATTTTGAGGTCTGTTTTCTAAAGTAGAGGTGGACTTGTGTGATGGCAGCATTTCAAAACACTGGAAAGTGATACTGCATATTATATTAGGGGAGAAAATCAGTGGTAGAAAGGGAGCTTCTAAATAATGGATTCACTGAAAGCATAGGATCTAGGCATTTGGGAAACTGACAACCTAAAAATAATATAGACAATGTTTAGAAAGAACCAAGGTATAAGGTCCCTTATACCTTGGATTTACCGAATGATCCATGTAGCAGTCTCAACAAAGATTTGAAGATTTGTTTGTGTATTTCTTTGTTTCTCTTTGTCCTCCTCTCTACATTTCTGCTATTTACCATTTATTGAGCGACCATGATCCTTGCTTTATAAACCTAAAATTATAGGCAAAACAGACATAGGTGGATGTATGTGTGTGTGTGTGTGTGTGTGTGTGTGTGTGTGTGTGTGTGTGTGCATCTTGTATGTGTATTTTGTTTGTTTGTTTTCTCTTTTGATCATTTTTTGATATTTAAATATCTGGCATAGTTTTTTGCCAACTGGGTGTGGAACAGGTGGAGAGGGCAGATAGCCAGGATAACTCACTTGGTTTAGGGTATATTGCTAATGAGGTCATGCTTTTGGTCTTGAAACTCCCCACATGCGCCAGTTGATTTTATCCTGTTTTGTACAGCTCCAGACTCTATTTCTGACCCCAGGCAAATGATTGATAGATCTATGCTGTTGGTCAGCCTCCTGGGAATATGAATGGGACCCATCACTGGTGCTGGAAAGACAACTTAAAGTTCATATCAAGGATGAAAAAATGCATAGGACTTGGTAACAAGAAATATTGGTAGTAGCAGATAAGCGTGAGACAGGAATGTTATGTCTTTCTATTTCATGGATTGCCTACCCCTAGGAGTGGAAGACGAAAAATGGGTGGGAGTCTTATGGCAGGACATGCTAGGGTGGCCACGCAGCACTTAAATTTTGCTTATGTTGTCAGCTGTTCTGTAGATTTATCACATTTTGGAGCGGGAATAGACCTTTAAAAAATCTAATCTTAGTATCCTTTTCCTCTCCCTTCCTCTCTTACAGTTTCTTTATTTTTTTCTTTTTTGCCATTGCATCCCCAATGCTTAGTAGGTGCTTAATAAATGCTTATAGACTTGTTGACTGTGACTTTATTTGACAGATGAGGAAACCGTTATTCATATAGCTAGTCAGTATCAGATCAGACACTAGAAACTAACTCTTTTGACTCCTAATTATGTGCTCTTTCCATTAGGCTTAACACCTGGAACAGAATTTAGCACACAGTAAATAAGAAATGGTTCTTTGAGTAGGATCTTGACTGTTGAGTCTTCCCTGGAAGTGGTTAAATTGGTTGGAGGATTATTTGTGAATTTCATTTATTTGGACTGTTGCTGTTGATTTCTTTTATTGTGTTATCCCCACCTTCCCTCCCTCCCCTCCCAAACAAGAAAAAAAAATTCCAGAAAATCATGATTTTGGTTATGCTTCTTTTGAGTTTCACCCACAGGGTTTTTTCTACTTGTAGGATGATGCTAAATGTTAACAAGCTCAGTGAAATCTGGGTGGTGCTTTTATTTTTTTAAACTAGGAAAAACCCTAGATCCTAACCTAGACATTGTTGAACAACTTTGAAACATGGCAGTTCTTTTCATGTTGTTGTATGTTTTAACTGTCATTGTCTAATCAGACTGTGATCATAATTCCATCTTTCATTCCTCAGAACAAGGGAAAACGACGCTCTACACCTATAACTTCTTCGCTCCTGCCTTCAGCCTCAGAGAAAGATTCATACCTACAGAGTACAGAGATCTCCCTCTGGACTGTGGTGGCAGCCATTCAGGCAGTGGAAAAGAAGGTGGAGTCCCAGGCTGCCCGATTACAGACCCTAGAGGGGCGGACAGGGACGGCAGAGAAGAAACTGGCTGATTATGAGAAGACAGCAGTAGAGTTTGGGAACCAGTTGGAGGGCAAATGGGCTGTGTTAGGGACCTTGGTACAGGAGTATGGGTTGCTCCAGAGGAGGCTAGAGAACATGGAGAACCTGCTCAGAAACAGGAACTTCTGGATCCTGCGACTCCCCCCAGGCAGCAAGGGCGAGGTCCCCAAGGTAATCTCTCCAAGTCTGCAGCTGAGGGTTAGAAGGATGTTTGACCTTGTATACTCTTTCATTTCTGGTTCCTTGCTTTTTGCTTGAAGGGTCAAGCTGTGCCAGCATGATAAGAGACACTCAGTGTGTGATCCTTGTGATTTCAGGTGCCTGGGACTTTTGAAAATGATGGAGTCTATTTCTCAGAGCAAGAATGGGAGAACCTGGATGATTGGCAAAAAGAACTTTACAGGAATGTGATGAAGAGCAACTTTGAGACCCTTGTCTCTCTGGGTAAGGGAGCTTCCTTTTTTAGAATTATCTTAGTTATTATGGACTTCGGAATTGGGACAGTAATTGACCTGTGCCCAAGTTGTTATAGATTGTAATTGGGCCCCTTATGATATTCATTGCCAACTCATAATATAGGAAGACAGGAGAATTGGATTTGTTTAATCACACTGTCTCTTAACTATGATTGTGGGCAAGGCATTCTTTCATCTGTCAAGATAGATAATATCTTTCTTACCTCACTGGGTTTTTATGGGGATGAAATGAGAAGAAAGATGTGATATTTTTGGAGAATAATGTTGTAAAACAATATTGCCTTTAGAATATAGTATATAACACTTCATAGTATCATAGATTTAAAGTTGAAAATGACCTTAGAGGTCATAAATCCAATCCTCAGAGTGGTGGAATCACTTATTTATACTTATCTTAAACTTGCTCTTAGAGTGTACTTGTGTTCTCTTAGTTTACCCACCAACTGAGTGAGGAAGATGGGTCAGAAGGTTGTAGAGTGTGGCAAAGGTAAACCAGCTTACCTTGCCTTGGATAATTTACAGTTGAGTTTTTAAGAATATTTGGTGTTAATGCCCCATCCATTGCCTCCATCACAGGTTCTTTTTGACTAAAGAATTTTTCTGTGAAGCTATAAATTCTCTGAGTGGGAAATGTCTTACATCATAATTAAGTTGCTCATTAAAA
This sequence comes from Vombatus ursinus, assembly GCF_900497805.2. Classification (NCBI taxonomy): domain Eukaryota; kingdom Metazoa; phylum Chordata; class Mammalia; order Diprotodontia; family Vombatidae; genus Vombatus; species Vombatus ursinus. The sequence continues at coordinate 56,154 of NW_020951427.1, read as the reverse complement.
CCATGTCTACATATCTATATCTGTAAAGTGAAAGGGGTAAAATTACTTCCCTGGGAGCATATAACTAATAAGTGTTAGAGCCAGCACTCAAACCCAGGTCTTTTGATTTCAAGACTATCATTCTTTTCATTATACCTCATTGTTTTTGCTATAGTGCCTGGACCTCTCTTTTGCACTTAATCAGAGCCTCTCTCTTGTATAATAATCATAAGTGTCCATGTCTTTTTTGCCTTGTTAGGAGTAAACTCCTTGAGAATAGAGTCTAGGTCATTCTGTATCTTTGTATCCCCAGCAACTAAGATAGTGCCTTAGTACCCATTTAATAAATGTTTATTGAATTCGTTAGCTTAGGTAAGACTTTATGTCTTGTTAACATATCAGAGGTCTCTGGGAAATAGAAAATGCATAAAATTGAAACACTTGATCATTCACAGTGTGGGCAAAATAAGTTTAAGCAATCCTCATCTATAAAATGAACTGGAGAAGAAAATGACAAGCTTTCTAATATTTTTGTCAAGGAAACTCCCAAAGGGATCATGAAGAGTCAGACACAACTGAAAACAACTAAACAACAGCAAAAATCACATAATCTGTGAATTTATGTAGTGATCTAAGCACTGGGAGAGGAAAAATAGTTACGGTTTTCCCGTGGTTCTCCTGAGGTCTAGCATTGGGGTTTTGGTCACCAATCACAAACTAAATGCTCAGGGTTTCTTTTTTTTCCTTTCTTGTTCTCAGACTGTGCCATTTCCAACCCTGAGCTTCTGGCCCACCAGGAAGAAGAATCTGGTACAGAGGAACTGGGGGATTTGGCCGGGGAGAGCCCTGGTGGTCCCCACCCAGGTGAGTGTCCACAGCATACTTTCTCCCGCAACTTACAGTAATCTCTCCCTCTGAAAGTCCTTACCCTCCTGTACTCTTCTGGAATCCATCTTTGATTACTTTATGACAGATTTTAGATGAGGTGTTTTCTTATATTGTTGACCAACTGTTAATTAACATTATAATTATAAACTTGTGAGCAAGGACCACACTTCATTTTCCTTCTGAATTCATTCAAAGGACTGTAGATAGTGCTAGTCATAAAAGTATAAGGCTCAGTTAGAAAACTGATGGATTCAGAAGTGTTCCAGATTACCAGCTGTGCAGCCAATGACATCATTTGGGGTAAAAAGGGAACTGCGCTGACTAATCCAGTGCTGTTTCCAATATAGTGATCTGTCTTTGGTCAGTTAACAGTCAAGCATTTTTGAAGCACTTAACAGTGTCAGTGCTAAGTGCTGGGGATACGAAGAAAGGCAGTAACATGGTCCCTGATCACAAGGAACTCACAGTTTAATGGGGGAGATAACATGCAAGCAACTATGTATGTATGGAACACATACAGTGTAAATGGGAGGTAATCTGAGAGAAAGCACCATGTTTATTTTATTTTTTTGGTAATATTTTTTCCCCAATTACATGTAAGGCAAATTTTAACATTCATTTTTTAAAAATTTTCTCTCTCCCTCTCTCACCTCTTCCCTCCCTGAGGAAGTCATACATGTTAAATCATGCAAAACATATTACCATATTAGTCATGTTATGAAAGAAGATACATACCCAAAGGGGGGAAAAAACAGAAAGTGAAAAATAATATGCTTTGATCTGTATTCAGACTCCATCAGTTCTTTCTCTGGAGGTGGATAGCATTTTCCCATCATGAGTCTTTTGGGATTGTCTTGGATCATTGTATTGCTGAGAATAGCTAAGCATTCACAGTTGTTTATCATATAGTATTGCTGTTACTGTGTACAGTGTCCTCCTGGTTCTGTTCATTTCACTTTGCATTAGTTCATGTAAGTTTTTCCAGGTTTTCTAAAGTCAGGCTGCTTGTCATTTCTTATAGCTCAATAATATTCCATTACAATCATATACCATAACTTGTTCAGCCATTTCCCAGTTGATGGACATCCCCTCAATTTCCAATTCTTTGCCACTACAAAAAGTGCTGCTATAAATATTTTTGTAAAAATACGTCCTCCCTAATCATATGAAAAAATGCTCTAAATCACTATTGATTAGACAAATGCAAATCAAAACAACTGTGAGGTACCACATCACACTTATCAGATTGACCAAGATGACAAAACAAGAAAATGATAAATGTTGGAGAAGATGTGGGAAAACTGGAACACTAATGCATTGTTGGTGGAGTTGTGAAATGATCCAACCATTTTGGAGAGCAATTTGTAACTATGCCCAAAGGGCTATTAAAATGTGCATACCCTTTGACTCAGCAATAGCCCTTCTAGGGCTATATCCCAAAGAGATCATGCAAGTGGGAAAAGGACCCACATGTACAAAAATATTCATAGCGGCTCTTTTTGTGGTGGCAAAGAATTGGAAATTGAGAGGATGCCCATCAATTGGGGAATGGCTGAGCAAGTTGTGGTATATGAATGTAGTGGAATACTATTGTGCTATAAGAAATGATGAACAGGCTGACTTCAGAAAAACCTGGAAAGACTTATGTGTCTGATGCTGAGTGAAGTGAGCACAACCAGGGGAACGTTGTGTACAGTAACATCCACGTTGTGCGATGACTAATGTTGATAAACTTAACCCTTCCCAGCAATACAAGGATCTAAGACATCTCCAAAGGCCTCGTGATGGAAATGCTATCCACATCCAAAGAAAAAAACTATGGAATTTGAATGCAGATCAAAGCATATTATTTGCTGTTTTTTTCTCTTATGTTGTATTTTGTTTCCTCTTTCTGGTGGTTCCTCCTATTGGTTCTAATTCTTACTTACAACATCACTAATGTGAAAATATGTTTAATAGAAATGTATATGTATAGCCTATATCAGATTGTGCGCAGTCTTGGGGAGGGTGGTGGGGAGGAAGGGGGAGAAAAATTTTAAACTCAAAAGCATATGGAAGTGATTGTTGATAAATTGTTGATAAAAAATTTAAAAAAAAAACAAAAATAAAAATACGTCCTCCCCCCACTTTTTAAAAAATCTCTTTGGTGTATAAACCTCCTAGTGGTATTGCTGGATCAAAGGGTGTGCACAGTTTTATAGCCATTTGGGCATAGTTCCTAATTGCTCTCCAATCCAAATTGGATCAGTTCACAACTCCACCAGCAGTGCATTAGTGTCCCAATTTTCCCCTATCCCCTCCAACATTTGTCATTTCCCTTTTCTGTCATATTAGCTAATCTTATAGGTGTGAGGTGGTACCTCAGAGTTGTTTTGATTTGCATTTCTCTAATCAGTAGTGATTTGAGCATTTTTTCATAAGACTGTATATAGCTTTGATTTCTTTGTCTGAAAACTGCCTGTTTGTATCAACCATTTATCACTTGGGGAATGACATGTATTCTTATAAATTTGACTCAGTTCTCTGTATATTTGAGAAATGAGGCCTTTATGAGGGATACTTGCTGTAAAAATTGTTTCCCAGCTTTCTGGAAAGCACTATGTTTAGAAGGGCATGACACAAAGGTCATTCAGTGCCTTCTTGGCCTCATCTGCATGGATGCTGTACTTGCTTTGATTTATACCTTCCTTCACTAGCTTTTAAGGAAAGGCTAAGGCAGAGCCTTTAATTCTCACACAAAATGGGCCTCATGTTGACCAAACCATATACTTCTGTTGCATCAGTAGCCATTTCACACAACCTGTCCTCCACAATCCAAAATGACTTATCAGGCCATTCAGGAAATCCTTGGTAGTCGTATTCTCTGGATATTCTTCCCTAGGGATAAGAAATTTTGAGTCAGCTCAGCTAGCACAGTTCAGCCATGCCGCTCTAGGCTCTATCTGTCCATGATTCTCACTTTCTCACGTTTCTCATGCACCTGTGTGATTTCTGTAGCAGTAGAAGACACTTGTGACTCCCACTGATGAGGTGGGAGAGGAGGGAAAACCTTGGGATCAATCATCTAGTACCCTTATTTTATAAGGGAGGAAACTAAGATTCAGCCAGGATAAATGACTTGCAAAAGGACACACTAGGTTGGCCCTGGTTTGAAGACATATCCTTGAACTGTAAACTGGCTTTCTTTTTATTCATACCCAGTACTTCAGCTAGAGAGAGACATAGAGTTCTAGCAGATGCCTTCAGGCCAGATTTGTATTATGTGTGCTTCTTCTTCTTCTTTTTTTTGGGGGTCCATTCCCAAACAGATAATGCTTGTTCAATCCAGGCAGTTTGCAGTATACTTCAGTGGCAGCATCACATCTGTCTTTGCCTTCATTGAGTCTCACTCAGGAACTCTTCATAGTTACTCTCTGAGGTTCTTGAGTTTCCTCACATATCTTCCAAATATGTGATGCTGCTGCTCAAACCCTTTTATCTATTCTTTTTCTTTTGTATTAGGTCCTACCAGAGTCATATTCAAGTTGTATCTCACAAATCTTATGAAGAAAGTGAGACCCAGGCTCCCAACACCATGGGCACCATAGCCGTACCACACCTCCCCCTCCCATCTTCATTTAGCCTCTCTGCCTGTATCTATATCCCATTCTCACCACATTTTCTTTCTTATCACCATGGTTTGATATCACTCCTGGCTTGATAAAAAATATACCATCCCCTTATATGTGGCTGTCCTGAATAATCTAGAGGAAGTGCTGATACCAAAAGCCAGTAGCCTCCAAACTTTCTCTCACACCCCATCAGTAAAAAATTTTTGTGCCTGTACCCCCAAAACATATTTACTTTTAAATTAAATACATGTGCAACTGTACTAATAATTATGTACATTACAAAACTTAAACAGAAAACAGAAATTAAGAAATGATGAGATAAAGATGAAATAACAGAGAACCACTAGAATTTATTAAAGAGCAGGAGGTGATATGATCAGACTTAAACTTTAGGAAAATCACTTTTTCCTAAATCAGTATGGAGGTTAGGTTAGAATGAGAAAAGACTTGAGGCAGGGAAACTAATTTGGAATCTATTATAATTGTCTGGATGATGAGGCCCTGAACTGGGGTGGTTGCTATCTGAATGGAGAGAAGAGGTATACAGACAGTTTTCACTTTATGTAAGTGGACCATTCCATAAAGTGATTTTTACATATTGTGAATTAGCCCATGCATATGGGGAAGGGAGGGAGGGTGGCAGGATTGGGGGGCGGAGCCACATCCCCCTTTAGCTCCACTCTCAAGGAGGGTCTACCCCTGCATGAACTACATGGTTCAGGGATACATGGGGGCTGGAGATAGCGAATTAAGAGCAAGAAGAAGAACATCCTGGGGGGAGAAAAAGAGGGGAGACAGGAGACAATAGATGACACTTGGGGACACATTACCTGTTCAAGGACAGATGGAGGACAGACACACATGGGCCAGACATGCAAGTAGATGGGTGGAGTGGGGCAGAAATCTCTCTTAGCTCCGACATCTCAAGCCAAACCCTCAATCTGTGGCAGTGGTGGGGCAATCTTTCCCCATGTCCATTCTGTTTTCACTTGGAGGTTTTTTGTTTTGTTTTATTTTGTGTTTTTGGTTTGGGGGTGGGAGGCTGTGGAGTGCTGAGCCAAGGGACAGAAGTGGAGAGAGAGCACAATACTGTACAGTAAAGTGAACATAGGTGTTCTTTTGGAATGGGGATTTCTTTCAGAATTATTTATGTAAAGTCGAATTTGCATAATGCAAATTTACATAAAGCAAGAACTGTTTGTATAGGAGAGATGTTAAGGAGGTAGAAATGACAAGATCTGGCAGCTGATTGGATATATGAGCTGAAAGTAAGTGAGGAGTCAAAGATAACACCAAGATTGAGAACCTGGGTGAGTAGAAGGATGGTGGTGCCATCATCATTAATAGGGAAGTTCAGAAGAAGGGTAAATTCTGGGGCAAAAGTCATGAGTTTTCTTTTGGACATACTGAGTTTGAGATGCCTGCGGGGCATCCAGTTGGAAATGTCCGATGGGTAGTTCATAATCACAAGATCACATCTGGAATTGGAAGGGACCTTAGAGACCAATGAGTCTAATCCCCTTGTTTTATAAATGGAAAAAACTGAAGCACAGAGAGATTAAATGACTTGTTGAGGGTATGGGACTGGAGTTCGGGACAGATGGTAGGGCCATCTGTAAGTAAAACTGGGAGTATTTTACATAGAAATGATAGTTAAATCCGTCAGCTGAGAGAATGTAGAGAGAGAAGAGAAGAGTGACTCAGTACACCTACAGAGGGGGTATTATTTGGATGTTGAGCCAGCAAAGAAGACTGAGAAGGAAGGTTTAGACAGAAAGGAAGAGAACCAAGAAAGAACCATGTCGGGATTACCCAGAGAGAAGAGAGTAAATATCCAGGAAAAGTGGGTGGTCAGCTGTGTCAAATGCTTTAGAGAGGACAGGAAGATGTGAGATTAAGAAAAGGTCCTCTGATTTGGCAATTAAGAGATCACTGACAACTTTAAAGAGAACAATTAGGGTTAAATGAAGAGTTAAGGATAAAGAGAAAGAAGATTGAGAACTTGTAAGACTAGAAGGATGGTGAACATGGAGATAGAGGGATGGATTTTGGAAAACAAATAATGTAAGCATAGCCCTTCTGTGCCTATTCATCCTTTGCTACTTTTTCTATTAAAAAATGAAGTTCGTGTAGGTTTTATTTATTAGCTGCTACCCCAGAATCCTCTACAGCCATGATGACTTGGTACAGAAGATGAGGACTGCAGGGGAGGGATGGAAATTTGTGCAGAGGAGTTGAGAAGGAGTATCCTTCCTCATCTGGAGGGTCTCAGGCCCAGGGTCTCCTGAGAAAGCTGTGGGACAGGGACTGAATGAGAGAGTATTCAAGGTATTGTAGTTTTATCTGAAACAATCCATGATTGACTGTCAAGAGGAAGGTGATATGTAACCCTCCTTTCTTACTGATTGTTTGATCACCTACTCCTTTGGGTCATTCTGTGATCCCTTAGAGTAGTGATGTCAAACTAAAATAGAAGTGATCCTTGAGGGACCCATATTGACTTAGAAAATCATGAATTATGTTGTATTCTCTTTTTATTTATTTTGTTACACATTTCCCAATTATATTTTAATATGATTGAGTGACCTCTGTCTTAGTAGTCTATTTTTGAGACCATTGCAATAAACTGTTATTTGTTTTGCTCTATTTTCTTGCAATTGAAGGATGACACACCTAATTCTCCTCCAAACCCTGAAATGCCTTGTTGTAACTAACACTCCAGAAAAGATGGTATAAAGATATTCCCATGTTTCCCTTCTCAAGATTATGGAATAAAGGGAGCTTGAGGAAGAGGTCAGAGTTGAAGGAGCAGACTGGAATGCAACCGTATGAGTCAGGAAGAAAGTTTTGAAACCAGATAATTTAGATCAGAGCTTAAATATAAATGTCAAATATATATTTGTAAGAAATGGCTTTAGTGTTTTCAAGTGTTGAGACTAGTTTTCATTGCCTCTCCTGTAGGTAAAGAGTAATATTCCTAAGTCATTTGCTGTTTGGATGGCTTATAATGAACTCTTTAAAGGCAAAGCTTTTTTAAGAGTTTTTTTTTTATCTCAAGGTCAGTGATATTAGAATTTCACTTTTTTGTTCATTTCGTCTCTTCTTTTCCTCTCTAGCAGATGGAATTATGATTAAACAGGAGATGAAGTACCATCAAGAAAGCCCTGAAGACTTGCCTGGAGAGTTTTCTGGTAGTGTTGAACAGCATACTTTGCTAATCCCTGAGCAGGCTGCAACCTGGGATAGTCAGGGCAACTCCATCCTTTTGGAGACTGACCCAGAAGTTACTAAACTGGAAGAAGCTATTGAGTGTAACCAAGACCAAAGTGATGCCAAAACATTGGGCTTTCATCGGAAGCGGAAATCTAGTGGGCAAGCCCGATCAGGTCAGGAATGCAGACAGGGTATGAGGTTGAAAAGGAGTCTGGCCCATCCACGGAGCCCCCCAGCCACTGGTTCATATGAGTGCTCTGAGTGTGATGTCAGTTTCCGATACAAGCAGCAGCTGGCTGTTCATATGAGGACCCACCCTGGTTGGGGGTCCTTTGGGGATCCAGAGCCTGAGGAGAATCTACGGCCCAGGCCCCAGCTCAAACCTCAGGCCAAGAAGATGAAACCGCACCAGTGTGAGGAGTGTCTGAGAAGTTTTAGCTGTAAGGCAAGCCTTGTGACCCACCAGCGGTGCCACCTGCAGGAAGGCTCAAGCATGGGCCAGCGAGTTCAGGAGAGGTTCTCACCCAACAGTCTGGTTGCACTACCAGGCCACATCCCTTGGAGGAAGAGCCGCAGCTCACTTATCTGTGGCTACTGTGGCAAGAGCTTCAGCCATCCTTCTGACCTGGTGCGACATCAGCGCATCCACACAGGTGAACGGCCCTACAGCTGTGCACAATGCGAGAAGAGTTTTGTCCAGAAGCAGCACCTATTACAGCACCAAAAGATCCACCAGAGAGAACGGGGTGGGCTGACCCTGGAACCTGGAGGGAATGATGGGCTGCTTTAAGGATGCCGGCCCCTCATCTATCCCCGGGGCAGGGGGGGCCGGCTTAAGCCCCCTAAAAAGTCACTGTGCAGGGGTGAGGCACCTATCAACTAGATCCTGCCTTAGGACAGGGTGAGCTTAGCCACCCCCCTACCCTCCTCTCTCCATTCTCCGACCAAGCACTAGACTGAGCCCGAACTCTTCCCTGAAAACCATGCTGAGATGGGGTAGGTAGCCTGAGAGTCAGGCTTCCTTATCCTGCCTTCCACATGCTGATGAGTCAGCCATTCTTTGGAATCCTTTGTGCCTCTGTTTTTCACATTACCCCAGGGCTTGTGGGTTGGAGTGGTCTAAGGTCTGCCACCTGGTAAGGACTTCTGTTAGGTTGCCAGGCCCAAGTAGTGTTCTTCACAAGAATCCCAGAATGGAAATTCCCACAGATGCCCGTTCTGCCCCTCCAGGTGACCTGTGATCACCTCCAAGGCCTATTGTGGGGTGTTTTGTAACTGCCTCTGGGGGAGCAGGGCTAGAGGTATTAGCAATCCTGTGGCAGGAAGTTGGGAAGCACAATACTACATTTCTTTAAAAAAAAAAAGTTATATTTGGTGTTAACATGTAGAAGGATTCACTTAAATGAGCCACTTTCCTTTCTCTGCTGATATCTGTCTTGAACTCAGTTTGAGGATTTTTTCGTTTAATTTTTAAAACCAGGATTTCTGACAGTTGTTTGTTTTGTTTTGTTTTTTTAATTCTAAAAGAAGTGGTTGTTCCTAACAATGGGACTGGGCCCACCCTCTAGGAGGGAATAAAGGATATGAGGTTTCTTTAGCGTTGCCTTCACTGTGGACAAATCAGGGAGCAGAGGACATGTTTCTGGTGTCCCTCTGACTAGCTCCTGGAATTCATAAGTAGGAATGGCTTTGTCTATAGAGGATCAAGGAGAAGAGATAAAATCGATAAAGTCCGAAAGCCCCTGCAGAGATTGTGAAGGCAAACTTTGAGCCCTTTCACTGGAGCAAGTGTAGAATCTGATTTCAGGGCTTCACTTGTAAGCAAGGAATTGGGCCTATTTCGTATGTATGTATGTATGTATGTATGACCTTAGTTGCTCCATGAAGGTCTGTGGCCTTGGTTTATCAGGGTTTTCCAGGTTTTGGAATTGGCTGTGGGTCTTAGTTTCAGAGAGACAATGAAAGGAAGTATTCAGTACCTTACCTCCCAAGCCACTGCCAAATGCTCATTACTATTACTGATGTCTCTGGTGGAAAAAGAGGAAAAGGGTTCCTGGTTCAGAGAGGAATTCCTCATTGTGCTCTGCATAGAATAAAACTGCTAACTAGCAAAAAGCCCTTATCTGGCGTTTTCCTCCTGTCAAAAATAGCTTTCCTAGTTTTGGGGAGCTGAAGTGAGTGTTACAAGGAAACTGGTCAAGAAGCTTGCATTTAAGCCTCTGTGGAGTCAGTAACTTCCGTTGCAGTTAAATCCAGGTCAGCTGCATGACACAGGTTTGTCCTGCCATAGACCTAAATTTCCTAATGTTTGTGAGAACACTGCACGTATTCTCAGCTTTATGTCCTTTCCCTAAACTCCTCCCTTAAAAACATCCCCTATTAGTCCTCACAGGTTGGGACTCATATTTTTTGAACATTTGTTTTATGAACAGAGAGTGACTTCCTCTGAACTATCGCTTACTTGGACAAAGGAGCTTTAATATTTGGTAAATTTGGTGATAACTAGTATTATTACCATGAGAAACCCTTACAAGTTCTTAGTCCAACTTCAGCTTTGATAGTTTGCTTGTTATTAAAATGAGCAAAATCTACCTGGTGAGGTCACCATAGTTCAGTGTCTCATCCTCAGTTTCATAGTGTTACAACTTTGACTTTAACTTGAGAGAGGCAATGATGAACTGATGAATGCTAATTACATTCACAGGAGCTGGCTTTATTATAAAACAATGAAAATTTATTAAATTACAGTGGGAGATAGGCCTGACCTGACAACTCTATCTGGACAACTCAGGAGATTAAATGAACGTTCAGAAAGTTTATTGAGTGTAATATTGAAGCAAAAGAAGTTGGATGTTCCTAAGGGATATTTCCATTAAGCTGTGTACCAAGGCAAAGACATCACATTTGGAACCTTCTCCTTGAGCTTATTATGTATCAATGCAGTCAGCTGATGTATCAGGATGCTTTCAGGTAGCTGATGGACAGACAGCTAGCTGAACACAGCAATGTGTGTTTAACTTTATTTTCAAAACTTCATCGCAATTGAAAGGGAAGTCATTTGAAAAGAGAACTGCAAGGAAGAGTCATTTTTAAATACCTCCTCCAAAAAATTTGCTCAAATAATAAGATCTAAGTACTCAAACATTGAACAAAATATTTTTTTTATTTTGCTGAATCTTGCAAATTTTGATTTGCTTAGTGAGCAAGAGTTCACTGAAGAAACCATAGCTGACCTGAGGCACAGAACTGGGGATTAGAGCACCACAGATACAAGGAGAGTTACCATTCATATGCAGGGAATGCCAGTGGGCAATATAAAGAGGCATGTCAGGCAGGAGACAAGGCACCACATACCAGTTGGGGTTGCTGATCATAGAGGATGTTTCCTAATTATTTCAACACTAAAAAAACTTCGTAGTAGAAAGCTGATGTTTGGTATTTGAATAGGTACTATTAACTTATGTTTCCAGAGGAACCTGTCAGCCACCTGACCTTACTACCTTATACCTGAGGAATTGCTTGGTCTATTCCAGAAGAGTGCTTAGCTTAATAAAGGCTGATGATATTCGTCAGGAGACTGTTGACCGCTGCTATAGATAAGGTAGGTAGACCGTAGACTGCAAGTAAATTAATACTGCAAAACCTTGGTGTCTTGAGATGAGTCATTGCTTCTTGGATCATGAGAATGTAAGAGTGGCAGTGAGATGCCTCAGCCTCCCTGACCTAATTAGCTGAAATAGTGGTGGCAGCTGCAACAAGAGCTTGAGCAGGGTTGTGTGAGAAGGTTGCTGAAGAGATCAATGCCTGATATATGGCCTACAGAGTTAAAAGTATACACTGTATAGTAGACTGTGAGGATACGGAAGTGTTGGCAGTTGTTGGGTATTTGTCAAACAGCTTGTCCTGAGGCTAACATAGTATTGGCATACAAAAAAAAACCAAAAACAAAACAGGCCACTGCAGAATTTCTCTAACATGTTTTGGGAGTAGTACAGGGCAGTGCCAGTAAGAAGCAGAACCAAGGCCTTTTCTCCTGAAGAGAGGTTTGCCATCAGTTCCATTGTATGGTAAACTGATGGTCTAAAGGATATAGTTATGACACTCTCGTTCAATTGTTACTCCATTCATATAATTCTTCCCCTGAAGAATTCAGAATCTTGTTCTTCTATGAAGAATTTGACAACCCTCCAGATTGAATTAATATAAACCTTGATGTTGGATGACTTCTGTGCCAAAAGGTATGCACAGAGGAAGTACATAGAGTAGGGAACTTCGTATAAGCAACTCCTAGGTGAGGAAAAGTCCATTGCCACAGCAAGGTCATTGCCTTGCCACGTAGAGCTTTAGAAAGTTGCCTAGAGCTCTTAGAGGTCCAGCAACTGACCCAAGGTCATACAGATCAAATCAAGTGCTTCTTAGCCTTAAGGCCAACTTGAAGAAATATCTATTGAACAGTATGGATCAAAAGTAAGGAAAGAGGTCAAACCCTTGGTGACCACACAGAAGCTTCACAACTTTACATTGCAAATATTTCATTTGAGAAAAGAAATGGGAAGTACATAGGCTCAAAATGACCAAAAAAATGAAATTGTTTAAGAGACAGAAAATGACATCAGTGATATGAGGATCATTCCTAAATCAACTGTGTATATGCAGTTAGACCACTGACTTGTTAGAGCAAAAATCAGAATTAGTACAAAGTTAAGGGGATGGATATTCATTTAGGAGAATTTGGAAAAATAAAAATGATAAAAATGGTATGCAATAAAATGGCAACCTTACCTATTTTAAACAATTGATGCCAAAAAAATGGGATGTAGATGGAGAAAAGGACATAAAGCTTGATTATAACAGTTTTATGCAGATATTTAACTGATATAAATAATTTTCCATGGAGAAGGAACCAAAATACCTACAAACTGCATCAGCCAGTAAATATAACTTTATCTGGCTAAGTAAAGTGTCAAGGACAATATTAATTTAGAATAACAGGTCATATGCAAAATCTTACAGAAAAGAATGGATTGGTGGGAGATGGAGAGGTATCACTTATATGACAGTTTAAAGAAAGCTTGGTGAAAGACTTAAAGTCATCTGAAGGTATTTTAGAATGAAGCTGAAAGGACAGCATACATTGCAAAATTGCAAAAGTTCTATAAAGATTTTTATAGCAAACTTTACTGTCAAGGATAGTTGACCTACCACATTTGGATTCAGTATAGTTCTGGATGTCATAATGGAAGAAGTGGAAATAGCACTGAAGAAAACCAACAGAAAAGATATTTGGATTGTACTGAGAGGCAGTTATGTGCTTGGGGTGACCTAATTTTGAGGGCACTAAGGAATCAATTCTCAAGGTTTGTGAAAGGAGAGGAAACTGTAGGCGTAAAAAATCTCAGACCCTCTTATCAAAAAAGGCAACCAAGAGGATCTGAAAAATAGCTCCTAATCCGTATGCCTACTTTCCCATCTATACAAATTTTTATCATCCTTGGTACACATTGAGGGAGTCCTTCATGAGCTTAAGGAACAGGCACATTTCAAGCAATAGGTCACATCAGATAACTGACTGAAAGGCATGAAAGATACATCTTCCTATCATGCTTACTGATTATTGGGCACAAAAAGCATTTGATTTTGTTAGGCAAAACATTGCCATAAAGGCTCTTCTCCAAAAAGTCTCCCATAATATTGAAATCATAAACTATCTTGAAAGATAAAGACAAAGAGAACTTTGTTCAGTGACCCTCAAATTATTGGTGGCAAGTGGAATATAAAATGGATGTGTATGCATGCCAGAGGTTAAGTGAAATTCTCTGTAAGTTCTCTATAAGTGGTGAGAATCTCCAAATACTCCTGTTTGTAGATGATGTGTTTACTGCATCAAGCCCTGGAATACTGCAGAGACTCCTATAATGACATCAGTAACTCCAACCTTTTCCCTTGGAACAAAGTTTCTGGTGGTGGTGTGTAGTTTTGAGTCAAGGAATATTACTCTCTGAAGAACTGAAGCTAATGTTCATTCATAGGCTTTGGAGAACTGCATATTGGGTATTAGCCTAACAGCACATTACAAATGAGAAATTATTAATGAAAAGTAGTATAAAAAATGTCAGAAAAATAACTTTGGAAAAGTTAAGTATTGGACGTATAGATTTGAGGGACAGCCTACACACTCTTGGTAACCATCAATTGTAAGGAAAATGTGAGGAAGGCCCTCAGCATGTTGGGTGGCAGCTAAGCACTGTGGCAAATTTGTAGGGCAACACAAATGAGGGTTGGATTTGGATAGGTTGGGATTTTTGTCTTTCGATGGTGAGCTCACATCTCTTGGACCGTGTATAGGGATCTTTGCATTAAAAAAAAAAAAAAGCAACCATCCAGTGACTTATTCTGGTCCTGTTACATGAGCATGGCAGAGAGCCCTTGTTTAAAGGATATTGGGGTGACCTAGGAACAGGAACCAGGGCTTTTTCTAATTAAAGTCTAGCTTAGAGTCAAAAATAGCACAGTCAAGAAGGCCTCACAAAGGAGATTGTTTCCTGGCATCTAGCGGCTAAACGTTTTGGGGATCTTGGTTACCTTGGTGCCCTGGTCTTAGGAGAAAGATAAGAGCTTCAGGGGTTCCTTCCAGATGTAAATGATGCAAATGTCTAGGAAAGGGAGGAGGAGTTAAGATCCAGAACAGGAAGATACTGTTTATTTTTTGTAAAATGGAAAAAATGAAAACATTTTCACATTAAAAAAAAATCCACCACCAAGTTATACATTTTTGAATATACTAGACAGCATTTTAACAGTAACAAATTGTATGGAATATATTTTTATTTCCAACAGTATGTAGTAGATTTTAAGGTCTGTAGTGGGTGATTTAAAAAAAATTTCCCCCAAATTTCTGGCTCCAAGTTAATATGGTATGATACTCCTGATCTCCTTTTGCTTAATATTTAAACTCTTAAAACCACTAGTTCTCAGGATTTCCTTCTGTCTTTGTATTTGCAGTGAATCTTAAGTTCTTGGAAGAGAATCTGCTGTTGAACTTGGTTGTTTTCCCAGTGGTGTGTCCTTAGGGCATATTCTCCCACCTTCTTTGAGAAGAAGCTAGTTCTCTTGGTTACTGGACAGTGATTTAAAGAAATGAAGTAGTCACTGCCAAATAGTGATTTAAAAAAATGACTATGTAGGGTGTCCTTTATGAGTGGAACCATATGGAATGCATATCACTTTAAAATATCTAGCAGAAGTTATGGGAGAACATGGCTAAGAGTTATGGGGGTAATGGCTTGTGATCCTCACCATTGGACTTTGAAGTTTGAAATACATAATTTATATTTTTAATTTTTTTCATGATTGAGAGCTAATCTTATGGGTTCAAGGCAATTTTAAGAATTCGATTACATGTAAGAATAAAAATGGCCAACCCAATAAACATTTTTTAAGCACCTGCTGTGTTGTAGAACACTGATGGGTGGTGGGTTGTGGGGATGGTATGTGTGTGCAGTGGATACATACATATACAGATATATATATATATGTATGAATAACTGTCAGTAAGAGAAGATCATAAAGCTTTTCATTTTTATTCCACATATAAATCCTAGGATCTCCTATATTCTTACCGGGAAGGAACCTTAGAAATCAGTTATTTTGAAGATGACTTCAGAGATTGTGATTTGCCTAATGTTGCAGTCGGTGGCAGTTTCAGGTTGAAGGAACCTAGTTCTAAGATCCGAGGGCTGGGCCGACCCCTCCCCACCGGTTTGATGCCCCGCCGGCTGGACGCCCTTTTTTCTTTACCCATCCAAGTTCACACCCTGACCAGCGCCCCCAACCCTCCCCTTCCATCCAGTAACAACCACTCTGACGCTCGGAGTTCGTCCTAAACGGGTAAGTGTAGTTCCGCTGACTCGTCCGGACTCGAAGTCTCCGCCTGGGTCTGGGCCCTGCCAGGGCTTGCTGTGCTTGGGGAGGGGCGGCGATGGGAACGGCCTCCGCCCCTGAGGCTTGCAGCAGTAAATGTAATGATACTGTCTTTACATTCATTACAGCCCCAGGTGGAAATGCCCCTAAGGAGAGCCTCTAAAAACACCCTCGGCGTGACTGCTCTAGGTTAGTAAAATTGCTCAGGTTCGGCATCTTTTAAGTGCGTTGTTTTTAAAATCCACTTCGTACGTCGCCCAGCGAATGTGGATTTAAAACCCGGAGCCCGGGCGGAACAAAGCGGCCGTCGTGCGCAGCTGCGCCCTTCGGCCTACGCCGAGGTCCTACGGTCCGCAGGGGGCGCTGTCGGCGCTCCGGGCGTGCTCTCGCAGGGCCTGGCGGCACGTGTCCTCGGCCCCGGGGCGGGGCTTGACGGAGACCACAGGGCGGCTTGGCTCCAGTTTCTTCGGGCAGCCGGTGTCGACAGCATTGCGCGCGGGCCGGCTCTGGCTCCGCATCTCGGCACCAGCGCCTCCCGCCCGGGGCGAGCGGCCCAGGCCGCGGGCAGACCCGCCCGCGCGGGGCGCCGGGGGACCATGGCCGAGGCGGCTCCGGCTCCGGTGAGACAGGGAGGCGGGAGGGAGAGCGGCGCGGGTGGGGGTCCTCGCATCTTGGCGCGAGGCTCGGCCCCATCGCCCGCAGCGGCCGTGGCTTTCCGCGCGTTTCCGGCCGCGGTCTGCCCTGCCTGGACGTGGTCGTGTGTGCTGGGGGGCGCCGCAGGATGGGTGGGTCCAGGAGACCCGAGCCCGCGTGGGGACTCGACGCCCCAGCCCCGCCCCGAGGGCGCGAGTGTGCGGATCGCTGAGAATCGGGGACCCCCCTCTCCACTGCGGCCCCGCTGTCCGCAATGATGGGGCGCACCCCTGATGGTGGCGGAGGAGAGACAGCCTGAGATCGGGTGTGATCGTGAGTCCTGGGACTACGGCAGCCCCCGGAAAGAGTGATGGGTTTGGAGTCCGACGACTTGGGTTCCAGTCCTGCCGCGGCCACCTACACTTAGGTGATCGTGGCCAAGTCACTGGTCTCAGGGTCGTCTCTTGTATCATGAAGGGGCTGGACCAGATGTTTAAGGTCCCCAGCAGCTGTTAATCTGTGGTCCTTGCATCATACAAAGGCTAATGGAGCTGTCTTACAAAGAATTCGGCAAAAGAGCTGGTATAAAGGAAGCTATCCATGAAAGTCCTTGCCCTGTTGTGTGTCCTAGGTGAAGCCTAGAGACCCTTTTTCAGAATAATTTTTTTAAAGACATAAAATACATGGAATTACAAAGGAAACCAATTAGATTGAAATAGATATCAGAAAACATGTGTGTATATAATGTATGTATGTATGTGTATATGTGTATATATATGTATACACACACATACACACACACACATATTTTTTATGTATTGGCACCCAAAAAGATGGGCTGCTTCTGTAGCCTAAGGGAGAAACAGTTAATTGATAGCTGTCATGCTGCTGCTCTGTTAGTATCCTTTTGACTTTCACTGAAGAGCTCCAGGAAAGAGCTCAGCACTTTGGGTGGGTTCCCAGTGGTAAACATGGGAGATCAGGGACAGGAATCACTGGAATCACAGATCCATTAGAGTTTTGAAGTAATTTTAAACTGGGCTAATAATGTCTGCTTTTTTCTTCCAGCATCATTTCACCCATTAATAGTTACTCTTTGAGGGATGATGGGTAGACAGGTATGAGGTACCAAAGATTGAAGTGGCTTACCTCAACGCTACTCAGCAAATGAGTGACGGAGTCATGACTAAGAAACCTAGTTTTCCTGACTCTAGTCCAATTTTTAACATTGGATCATTAGTAGTATTTTCTACTGTCTGAGTTTTTATTTGGAGGAAGAAAAACAAATTTCCTCTGTTAATAGTGGAATTTTAATATTGGACAATGTCTAGCTTTGGTTGGTAATTAATTTGGGACTTTTAGATTTTGTTTAAATTTTAGCTCATTCTTTGTTTTAAATGTTTTATTGTTATCTTCCTTTAAAAAAAATCACCTACATTTCTCTTCTCTAATTCTGCCCCAGAGAGCCATCTTCTCTTATAATGAAGAAGAAAAAAGTTCCACAAAACTAGCCAATATATCACAAAAGTCAGACATTGAATGCATTATTCCACACCCATTATCCTCCAACTCTGCAAACAAATGAGGGGAAGGTGTCTTCTCAAACCTCTTCTTTGGGGCCAAGCTTGGTCATTATAATTTCATTGCATTCAGTTTTGATTGTTTCATTATTTCAACATGTAGCTGTAAATTAGCAATTTTACATGTTATTTTCCTGGTTATACTTTGCATTAGTTCATTTAAGTCTTTCCATGCTTCCCTGCATTCACTGGGCTCATTAGTTATTAAATTCCAGTGTATTCATGTACCATGGTTTGTACAGGCATTCCCCAATTGATAGGCATCTACTTAGTTTTCAGTCCTTTTGCTACCACAAAGAATGATGCTATAAATATTCTGATACACACACGATTTCTTTTTTGTCGTTCTTCAGGTGCAGGATTTTGAGACTTGAAATTATTTTGGCATTAGATATTTTTTGGCCTAGATTTTTGTAGAGAATTGGAATAGACTAGAGAATCCTCTATTTAAAAAGGCCCCCTCTACTAATTCAGATTGACAGCTGTTCTGTAATTTATAGCCTTAGTAAGATTAGACAGGTGCCATCAAAAAAGATTGTTTGGAAGACGATGGAGGTGGATATGCCTGTTAAGGGATTGTAATAAAATCTTGTATTCTAATCTGTATTGTAATCTTTTGTAGTAATGTTGTAATAAGGTAATGAGGATGCCTGCTAGAGTAGCATAGTATAAAGCCCTACAATATCTCCTACAATGTTGACAGCACCGTATTGACTGTGTTATTAGAGCTTAGGAGTTGTTCTTCCCAGGTTTCTTTTTGAAGTGGTGGATTATTTTAAAAAATAAAACAAAATATGTTATCCTATAATCCTGAGTCCATCTCTAATTCTCTTTGCTAATAGGCCCTTGAGCAAGATATACAGTCTGCATCCTTGAGAGCTTTGCTGACCTCCCCAGCTCTGCAGGTGTCTCCTGAGAAGGACTCATGCTTGCACTCTCCAGAGATCACCCTGTGGACTGTGGTGGCTGCCATTCAAGCTGTGGAAAAAAAGGTGGACTTGTGCCTGGCCCGATTATTCACCTTAGAGGGTCGGACAGGGACAGCAGAGAAAAAGCTGGCAGACTGTGAGAGGGTAGCTGTGGAGATTGAAAACCAGCTGGAGGGCAGGTGGGCCGTGCTGGGCACCCTGCTCCAGGAGTACGGACTGCTGCAGAGGAGGCTGGAGAACATGGAGAACCTGCTGAGAAACAGGAACTTCTGGATCCTGCGGCTCCCCCCAGGCAGCAAGGGCGAGGTCCCCAAGGTAATCTCTTCTAGACCAGGAATGGTGGGAGCAGGGGAGACCAAGTTGTGTGTATGTGTGTGAGAGTGTATGATACTTGTGGTTCTAGGTGCCCCTGACGTTTGATGATGTGGCCGTGTATTTTTCGGAGCAGGAGTGGGGGCAGCTGGAGGAGTGGCAGAAGGAGCTTTACAAGCATGTGATGAGGGGCAACTATGAGATGCTGGTCTCCCTGGGTAAGATACCAGACTTGGTCCCCATTAAAGAGCTTCTAGGGGTCATGCATTTTGTAGATTTGACTTTGATTTGATCTCAGCCCCTCGGCCTTCGGGTAGTGACTTGTGGGGGGCCTGGGCTTCATCTTTCCATAGGAAGGGGGAGTATGTGTGCCACTAATGTGTTCCAGGCTGACTTGAAGTGCTTTGCTTTGTTATCTCCTTGGTTGACTCTACCTGCCCACATCCAGTAGTCAGACTGATTGTGTCTTCTTCTTCCATCCTGTGCATAGACTATGCTGTTTCCAAGCCTGATATTCTCTCTCAGATCGAGCGAGGAGAAAAACCATGCCATAAGGACCAGTGGGGCTCAGATGAGGAAGTGTCATGTCCTGGAAAACTAAGTACTAGTAAGTATGAGGTAGAAACAACATGGAAGACTCTGGGAATGCAGTGCTGACAGGAAATACTACCATTCATTTTTATATGCAGATTTGTGCTTAGTTTCTCCACTAGCACTTCCTTTGTACCCTGGGGAGATTTTGGTATTTATGTCAATTTATATTTTCTGAAAGCAAAATTGAGGCTCAGAGTGTGGGAAACAGGGGCCAAGACCACACCAATAAGAACTAGTTAACTGCAGGGCTCCAGATTTGTAATCTGGCCCTCCCAACCCCAGCCCTTCAGAGTTTCTTCATTTGTATCCATATCAGTTTCTTATGCCATTCTTTTTACCCTGGGACAAAGAGCTATTCCCCTTCACCCTTACTGCAGTGCAGAGTAATAGAAAACACTGGACTGAGAATCCAGAACTTCAGTTCTAGGTGTGCCTCTAGTGCTAAGCACTGTCAGCTGTAAAATCATTTCATCATTATGGGCCTCAGTTTCTTCGTCTTTAAAACAAAGCCACTAGACAAGATCATTTCTGAAGTCTTAGCCAGTGCTAACGTTCTAGATTTCATTAGGATTCTCAGAGAGGCACAGGTACAAGGCAGGCAGTGGTTCTGCACCTAGTCACTACCCCAGAGAAAAATAATTGCCTGAGAATTAGGTTTTCTGTTAGAAATTCCAAGAGATTTCTGGTGAATCCTGGAAATACGACAGATCTACCCTGGATCTATATATTCTCCTTGATATTAGTCATGTATATTTCCCCCTGCCCCAGACCTACCTTCTGCAGAGTATATTTCCAAGCAACTTCAACCTGCCCAAGAGGAAACAAAGGAAGAACCAGTTCTCACAGATCCTCCAGACTCAGAAGCACAAGCAAGCCCAACTGAACCAAGCCTACCTGGTGAGTCAGAGGACCGGGCAGGAGCTGAAGTAGATGACAAACATTTGACACATGGCTTGGGGGCCCAACTTCTGGAACTGTTCAGAGCTTCTTTTGTAGCTGCTGCCCTCCTGGAGGGGAGGGGAAGGGCAAAGATTTTCTGAGGGCAGTGAGTTGTAGGGCAGGGCCTATTCTAACCTCATAGAACAGTAATAGTAATAATTCACAATTTCATAGAAATTTGAGGTTTACAAAGTGCTTTTCTCAAAACGCTGTGAGGTAAACAAGTTCAAGTATTTTGCCCATTTGGCAGTTAAATGGAGGCCCACAGAGATGAAGTCACTTTATTCGTTTTCATACCACTGTTAAATGTCAGAGCCAAGGTTCAGGCTGTTCACCTGACATCTATTGACTGAGGGAATCTAGTGTTCTTTCCACTTCTCTAGCTGCACTAGTTTTTACTCACTGTTCCATAAATGAATTATGCGTTTTCCTCCCTCCGTGTCATTGCTCCTAATATTCCCTCAGCCTAGAATGAACTCTCATTTCTTTATTTATTTGAATCCTGCCTCCTTTTGAAAGCCCAGTTGAAGTCTCTTGGAACAGTGCAACAATCACTAACTCTGGAGTCAGAGGACCTGGATTCAAATCTCACCTCTCATCCTCACTACCTCTTCAGTTGGTCCTAGGCAAGTCACATCACTTCCTGAGTCTCAATTTCTTCAACTGTAAAATAAGAAAATTGGCCCAAATAGCCCCTGAGGTCCCTTCCAACCAAACCCTCCGGATCCTGTGCTCTTCTGCTAGACTTGCCTTCTCTGACCTGGGCCCTTGGGCCATCTCCTGGTAAAACTGCCTGTCTGTGCTGCTGATTTTAGACTTATAATAACTCAATTTATAAAAAATCGAAAGGTTTCTACAGCACTGTCCTCATCCTAACCCTGTGGAGCTCAGAGAAGTTAAGACATTCACTGGTGGCCAGTCAGGGAACAGGTGGCCAGGCTGTGAACTGAGGTCTTCTGACTAGCTTCAGAGTTCCCTACCAGAATCAGACACAGCACATGCTACCTTATGTTTATACATGAAAGTGACATATCTTCCCAACTAGATGAAAAGTTTCCCTGGGGTTTTGATTATATTTTATAGCTCTTTACATCCCATGTGTTATAGCTAGCACAGGGCCTCCCATCCTTACTAAAATAGTCCTTCTCCTTAAAAAGACATGTGCTGGGAACTACCTGAGCTCCAAAGAGGTGTATATCCTAACTGGTATGGTATAGATCAGTAACATGATATAGTGGATAGAGAGCCAGCTCGGGAGTCAGGAAGACTTGGGTTCTAGTCCTGACTAGTCACTTGAGTTCTCAGAGCCTTAAGCAACTCTCCAAAGTAATGGGTTGCAGATAAGTTGTGAATTTGCAGTGGTGGAGGGCATTTCCACACAGGGAGTTCTCCGTGCTGATTAAATCACAGGTATGGACCCCCAAAAAGGATCAGTATCAGCTGTCACCATGGTGAAGTCACTTAACCTCTCTCTCTGACCATCGTTTCCCCTCAGCAGAATGGGAATAATTTATATTATCTACTTCACAGAGTTTTTGTGAGGAAAGTACTTTATATGCCTTAAAGTTCTGTATAATTATATGTCAGTTGTTACCTGTTTATAAGGCATAGTCTCTTTTTTAAAGGATTTTCCAGTCTAGTTAGAAAGATTAGATATACATACATGAAAAACTAAATACTGTTATTGTGATAAGATGGCATAAAATGGTATGTGGGTTTGTTTTTGTTTTTTTTACCAAGAGCATAGAGAATAAATAAGTGCATTAGATCAAAGGAGAGATCAGGATGGTCTAGGAATTCTTTTTAGCAAAAGTGGGATTTGAGCTTTATCTTAAGGAGAGGTTTGATTTTATCATTGCAAAAAAAGGGGAGTCACATTACTCTTGGGGTGGAGGAAACTTGAACCAGAGTTGGGATAGTGCCAGATGAGTTTGGGGACTGTGAGTATAACAGTTTGATTGCAGCAGAGGAAACATAGGGGAGTCACCCAGGAAAAAGTTTGTCTTGTCTCTTCTCAAAGACATTTAGGGAACAAGCCCCTAGGGGTTGTATCTCTGGTGATCAAAAAAATTACCTTAAGTTAGATTGAAATAATTTTGCCTTAATTTAATGTCATTTGCTGTTATGTAGACCTTGAGCAACAGAACAGCACTGTACCCTTTAGAAAGACACAGGGCTTCTCTCCTTTTTTCTTCCTCCTATCTTAGACTGTCTAATCTTCTCCGAAATTATTTGCTTTCTTAGGACTTGGCCATTTGCTACTATCTCCCTATTTGCTTTCACCTAACTTTGTTCCTTTCATCTCCTGCCTTCTGGATTTTCTTATTGATATATATATGTATATGTCTGATCTCTGCTATCAGGTTGTTTTCCAAGGGTACGAGCTGTCTCTCTTCCTCTGTACCTCTTATAATTTTGAGTCCAGGGCACTGTACCCTTAGGGTGTTGTTTATAGGAGGACAATTCTACTGACCAACTGTGTGCCCTTTAGAGCTGTTTTTTGAGAAGTGGCAATGGGATAGATGAGAGAGTCCTCCACACTCTTCTGGCAGTCTGTTCCAGTCTGTCCTGAGGGATCGGGGAGTGAAGTACAGTAGGTTCTAGACCTGCTGTTAGGAGATCTGACCCTTGGTAGCTGAGTGACTTTGGACAAACCATCCCTTCCCCTGTGCCTTAGTTTCCTCACCCATACGATGAACAGAATAGGCAGGTGCTGCTTACTTCCTAGGACTGATTAGAAAATGTGTGTAAAACCTAAAGCACTATAGAAATGTCAGTTTTTGTCATTAACAGGCTGACAGCAACCTGGGCTTCTTTGCCTCCGAGATGTTGGCCTCATTAACTCTGTGCTCTAACCTCCTGAGCCATGGTTGATGGGTGACTGACTTCAGGTCCTCATCTGGAACCTGATGGGGATCCGCCTTTACTAGTAGGTATCTGCTTAGGGTGTGCAAAGATGTTTCACACCTGCTGGGGAAACAGTGATGCTGAGTCCCATTCTTGTACCAGTCATGACATCTAGCATCCAAGGAAGACCTTAATGGGATTCTCTCTCTCACAGAGCCCCCCCAAGCTGGCATCAATGTTTTGTCCTCGATTAAACAGGAGGAAGAACCACCAGATGGGGAAGAAGCATCAGTCTTCCCACAGAGGGAAATCCTGCCCTACCTGAGACTTGGTAAGTGATAGGGGAAGGGAAAAAACGTATATTAAATGCCTCCTGTGTGTCAGGCACTGTACTAATAATAAGCATATTGCAAATTTTTTTCTTGTTTGATCCTCTAAACAAGCTTGGGAGGTAAGTACTATTATTGTCCCCACTTTGTAGTTGAGGAAATTGAAGACAACAGGGTTAGGTGACTTACCTAGGGTCACATAGCTAGTAAGTGACTGAGGCTTAATTTGAATTCAGGTCTTCGTGACTCTAGGCCTAGCCCTCTATTCACTGAACCAGGATACCCACTCTGCAGCTGGTGCAAAGAAAAAAAAAAGTCAGCTCCAGTTGGCTGATTGAGCCTGGTCTCCAGAGGTTCTACTTCTTCCCTCCTCTTGGCATCAGCTCAGCTACTTGGTTCTGCCCCGAAGGGAGTCTTTCGGCAGTGATGTGATTACCTCCTCTTCTATGGAGTTTGGGAAACAGGAGGTAAAAGGATCTATCCCCGCTTGAGGCTCCTGATTGTTCTCTGGCCAAGCTGCCAGGCCTCATTTATCCATAACCATTGCTAACTTCCCACTGACCTTGGTATGGAATGGACTATGCCTGGATTATCAAAGATGAGCCTTGGACGGAAGACCCAGACTGCCATTTTGGGTGGAGGCTGAGGAGGAGGGAAGGAGGAGTAGCAGGAAGAGGCCTGGCTCCTGCCCATGTAACAGTTTTCTAGGGTCTCCCATAGATCTCTCTTCTAGCTTAGTCCTGCTCCAGCTCCCACTGCAGCGGGTCTAGTTCAGGTGGGCAGGCGATGTTTATTTATCAGACATCTGTTAAGGAGGAGACAGAGTAATGGTAACAACAACAATAATGATAGTTCTTGGTTTATATAATGCCTTAAAGTCTACATACCATTTTCTTTACGTTATTTTATTTGAGATAATGATAGAACCACAACCCCTGCCTTTTAGAAGTACAAACTATTTGAGGAAACAAAATGGTACAAGGCAAGATGGAATCCAGTGCCGGACGGTGTGGTTCAGACTGTGAGTGCTAAAGGAATTCAGGTAGAAGAGATGATTCCAGGGGGATGAGCAGTCAGGGAAGGCTTTATAAAGGGGGTGGGATTTGAGCAGGTGAAGAAGAGGGTGGCTGGGTCAACAGCTACTTAACAAGGCCAGGGGGGCTTTCTGGATTCTGGTCAGGAGCTCTCGGACTTAGTTCTGAAAACCATAGGACCTTTCATTCCCCTGATTTCCAGCAAGTCTCTGCCTTTGACCTTCTCTTACTGGAGCCGAGAGAGAATTCCGGTCAGCAAACACTGCGCTCTTCTCAGTTTAGTGCTTCTGGTTCCTTGCCCTTGCTCACTGGTCCTGTCACCGACTTGCAGTGTGACATTGGGGGCGTCACTGCCCCTCTCAACTTCAGTTTCTTCATCCGTGATGTGAGAGGGTTGGGCTCGGTGATCTGAAGCTCCCTGCCAGCTCATTAAATGTGGAGAAGAAAGAGAATCATAGGTTTGCCGGTGGTTAAGGAAACCTTGGGAGGATGGGAGGATCTGAGTTGGGCTGGAATAAAAGGTGCACTTTTGATTAGCATGGAGGTGGCAATGACCCTGGTTTGTTTGAAGGACCACATGTGGATTCTTTTCACCAGATGATGAACTTGTGAGCATCAAAACAGAGAGTCAAGTGGATGAGGCACTTCCGCA
This sequence comes from Vombatus ursinus, assembly GCF_900497805.2. Classification (NCBI taxonomy): domain Eukaryota; kingdom Metazoa; phylum Chordata; class Mammalia; order Diprotodontia; family Vombatidae; genus Vombatus; species Vombatus ursinus. The sequence goes on along the minus strand of NW_020951427.1, from coordinate 30,694 downwards.
GCAGCTAGACTTGGGGCAGGGCTCCAGCGAAGCAGAACACACAGTTCCTGCCGAAGGCAGAGAAGACACAGCAGAGCCAAGTGAGCACCCCCGCCCTGGTCTCCCAAAGGGTCGGGTGAGGGAGAAGCCCCCACCTCCTGCTGCTAGTGAGCCACCTCGTGTCCTCCCACGCCGGAGAGAGCGGGCCTTCCCGTGTCCAGACTGTGGTCAGAGCTTCAGGCTGAAGATCAACCTGACCATTCACCAGCGGAGCCACTTGGAGGATGAGGACTGGGCAGTCCAGGGCAGCTGGCCAGACACGTGGGGAGGGCCTCCTGCCTCCTTGGAGCCAGGTGAGGTGGTGGTGCCTGGCCCCATCGTCCAGTGGCTCCCCGACGAGGCAGAGAGCCACCAGGCCCTGGCTGGGAGGCCGTGCCAGGAGCAGCGGCCTTCATCCACCCGGACGTCCAGGCTTTACCACTGCAGCGAGTGCCTGCGCTTGTTTGAGCAGCGGAAGAGCCTTTTGCTGCACCAGCGCCTGCACACAGGCAACAGCCGGGGCTGTCCCACTTGCTCCTATTGTGGCAAGGGTTTCCGGCGACCCTCAGATTTATTCCGGCATCAGCGCATCCATACTGGTGAACGGCCCTACCAGTGCTCTGAGTGTGGTAGGACTTTCAATCGCAATCACCACCTGGCTGTCCACATGCAAACCCACTCCAGAAAGCATCAGGATAGTCCTCACTGTGCCAAAAAAGGAAGCCTGGCCCTGGCCCGCCCCAGCCGTGCTGAGGAAGGTTGAGCCCAAAGGGCCCCTGGGGTGGGGTAAACTCTTCACCTTCCAGTAGGGCCCTCCAGCACCTGTAGTGGCAAGAGCCTGATGTCTTCATGCTGCTGCTCGACATGGAGAATGGTGAAGCCCATTATCTCCACCTGCCTGGCATTGTTCTCTCTGTTTCACAGAACTCTTGCCCTAGGACAATTTAGGGAAGGTTTTCTTTTTTTTTGTACTAGAACATTGGGCAGGTGACACATAATTGGAATCATGAGTGTGGTCAGACACCTACATTTTCTATTCTGTAAGTCTGCTATCTGTCCCTCGGGGTCACTGAGCCTGGAGGGTCAAAAGAGATGGAAATGGGCTCTTGGGGGGAGGGAGTCCTTAGCACTGGGCCCAATTGGTAGGCCGGGACCTAGGTGTGCAAATTGGCCCCTCTCACAAGCCCCACTGTAACCCACCTTGGCACTTCCTCACTCCCCTTCCATGGACTTCCCACTGAAGCTCTGAAATGGGCCCAGGTACTATTTTGTATACTCGGGCCTCCAGAGCAATGTGCATTTGGGTTTATAGTGTCCCTGAGGAAAATCACTGTCATGATTTTTCCTTTTTTGTTGTTCTGATATATTTGTCTTGAATTTCTTTTTCCAATGGATTTTTTTTTTTTATTGCTTGCATAAGTAGTCTTGAGTTTATCTCAAAACAGTACAGGAGAGATGTGGTAGAACTTGACACACAGTGCCTGTGTGTGTGTGTGTAGAAAGTGTGAGGAGAGTAGTTTACACACAGTGACTGGCTGTGTGTGTGTGTGTGTGTGTATGAGAGAGAGAGAGAAGTTGCCATGCAGTGGCTCTGAGTGTGCATGTAAGTAAAGAGAGAGGTTTACACACAGTACATCTGGCTCTGTGAGTGTATGTGTGTGTGTGTGTGTGTATATATATATTTATTTATGTGTGTGTGTAAACACATGTACTCTGTGTATGCACACAAATGTCTGCATATATGTTGGATGTGTGTATATACATCTATACAAGTGCACACCCACACATATAAAGCTCAAAAGAAAGGTGGTCTTCTTTTAAGAAGACTAAACCTTGATCTAGCTAGGATTCTAGAGCCTTTGATTACTATCCTCAGGCCACCAGAGTAGGCGTGGCATTTGTCCAGCATTTTCCCTAACTTTTTTATCCAAAGTTCTTCTACATTCCTACTAGTAATAATTATCTTACATTTCTGTAGCTCTTTGTGGTTTATAAAGTGCTGTCCGCACACACAGCTGAGGTATCTGAGGCAAGGATCATCATCCTCCTTTTATAGATAGATGAGGTTCAGGATAACCTGGCTCAATTGGACATTGGACTTGGTTCTGCCAGTGTTTTTTCCATTTATACAATGGTATCTGTTATTTCATCCAAATTTGACTTGTGCTTTTATAGAAAAACCAGAAAAAATTCAGTTCTCCTGGACTAGCCATACATCTATATCCATGGATAACAAAAAATTAACTTGGGCGATAAAAACCCCATCCTCCCCACCCAGCAGAGAGGAAGGCAGCTGAGCTGGCTATTAATGACCTTCAACTGGAGCCCTTAGGCTTTGTTTGAAAATTTTACTTATCTCTCAAAACAAAAACAAAAAAACAGACACACCTGTTCTGGTGCATATTGACTCTGTTTAGTTATTCCAACTCATTCATCACACGTGAAGTAGAATGAGCCCAAACTGGAAGAAAGAATGCTAGACTTTCCCCTTTGCCATTTGGTAAAATCACCAGATTTCTCTGGGTCACAGTTTTTTAATCTGTTGGTTGGGGACGATAATTCCTTTCCTGCCCTTTTTTTTGGGGGGGGGGAAGGTGATTATTGGGCTGCTATAAGATAATGAATATAAAAGTGCTGGGGGGGAGGTTAAGACTCACTTTTTGAGGATGCACTCCTCCCACCTCAAAGTATTCATACTCATTTCCCCATCCTCCTCCTCCAATCAACATTTATTCTTAGGAATAACAATGGAAGAATAGCTGATAAAACTTAACATATTTGTATTCTGCAACTGGGGACAAAACTTTTTGTAAAAGCTAACACTTAAAAGAAGAATTTTAGACACCAACCAGCAGCCACTTAAGGAAATATTTGGCAACTTTGATTTCAAATATGGATGGCTTCCTACTTCATCTATGCATGAGGGGTCTTCAGTAAGGGGATTATTAAAAAACCCTAGAGTTAGGGGGGCTGCAATGAAAAGCAGACTCTGTTCAGGTAAAGCCTTTTTCTTGGTAGTGGCACCAGCTACCTCCTGCCCATTCCAAAGGGTAGCTGCCCTTTGGGAGGAATCAGTTGTGAGTTTCCCATTTGTACTTTTTGCTCTTGAACACACCCCCACCCCCACCCCCATATTCCCTCTGAGAGGCTGTCATGGGAGTTTGGAAGATGAAGTCTGCCCTAAACTCTCGTGATTGGGGGGATTGGGGGGAGGGAGGCAGATCATAAAATGGCTGAAGCACCTTCCTCTCCCTCGGCCTACAGGAGAGGGGCCGCCTACAGGGCTCACTTGAGCTTCACCATTGTTTTGGGAAAGGAAGTACTGTTTCTTTTTTACTGAAGACAGATGTAACCACCTCAAATTGTGGCATTTGGGCAGGAAGTGGTGCAGGCCTAATCGCCGGGTTTAGGTGATAAGACTGATAGTTGGGGGAGGGGGAGGGGTATTTCCTCTTGGAACCTCAGCAATAAAGTTGTTTCTCCGGGTGAAGCTCCTATTGCACCTCCTGGGCCTGCTTTGCAAAGGCTGGTTTGGGCCCCCAAACACCTTCCTTATCCTTTAACCTCCCCAGCATATAGATGAACTAGGAGATAGTGGTGTATGGACCCCCACGCTGTGCTTAATGAGTACTTGTGTGCACAAGAGGGTTTGCCAAGCACTCAGCCCCTCTTGCGTTTCCCGCTGCCCGGGCCTTGTACAGCCCAGTAGGGGAGCGAGTATGTCATGCGAACATATGGAAGAAGGAACCAGTAAGCTGTTCAAGGGAGGGGGCGTCATGGAGTGGGATCGGACTTGGGCTTTTAGGAACAAATAGGGCGTCGAGGTTAGCGTTAGCCGGGTGTGGGTGGCCTAGAAGCAGATGTCGATCCATAATGATTAGCTGCTCAGACAAGAAATGGTTCCGGGTCGCTATAGCGCTTGGAGGGCTGCCCGTGTATGTTGGGGGACGGGGTCCTCCTGGACTCCCAGTTTAGTCTAGCCGACCCCCGAGGGCCAGTCTATCCTGTACAGGGCTCCCAAACGGCTCCGTGACGTTTTTAGCTTGATAGGCCTGGAACGAAGACTCTGAGACCCCAGTGTAAGAGCCAAAGGGGTGGCGCTGGCAGCACGTGCACACGGCTGCGCCCAGCGCCGGGAGGGCCTTGCACAGGCGACCCGGCTCCGACCACTTAACGGGCTACGGCTGCTAGCGGCCCCAAGGACACTGGCGGGGGCCGCCTTCCTGCTATTCGCTCCTACGGGCCCTGGGGGGCGCTGCGCGCTCCGCGGCCGGGAGGAGGCGCCGAGCGTTTTTCCTTCCCCGGCTAGCCAATGAGAGGGCTGAGCTCCCAGGATGCAGTGGTTATCAACACGGCGGCAGCTGCAGCAGCTGTGCGGCTCGCGCTGCAGAGGAGTGTGCAGGAGCAGGAGCCACAGCCAGGCCGGGGCGCAGGTGCTGCAGAGCCGGGGCCGCACGGAGCCGAGCGCGGGGAGGGCCCGATTAAGCCGAGCCGAGCCGAGCCTGAGGCTGAGGGGCTCGAGCTGAGCGCGAGGCCGGACCGCGGCGGCACAGGCGGAGGCGGGGGCAGCTCAGCTCGGGGCCGGCCCTCCGCGAGCCCACGACGGCCGGGACCCACGCTCGGCTTTTTGGATCCGCGTCCTCCCCGCTGACGGCTGCAAAGCCCAGCTTGGTCAGCGGAAGCCCCCGTGTGGGTCCCGTGTGCAGAGAGAAGAGGGCCGGACTGCCCCGGAGCCCGCTCGTCCGCGCCGCAGCCTCCCCGGGGCCTGGGAACGAGACCAAGGGCCATGGCCGAGGCGGCCTCTACCCCGGTAAGAGCCCCCCCCCCCCAATCCCCAGCCCGGCTTTGCGAGGAAGATGCCCCCCATTCCGGGGCCGCGGGCCCAGCTTCTCCGAGTGAGGCCGGAGCATCGCTGCAGCTCCCCCGGGTCAGGGTCGAGGCCTGAGGTCAGGGGGTCAGTCCGGGGCCAGTTTGCACGAATGCCTTCGGGAGGAGGGCTCTGCAGCCTTGTTGCAGGCACCGAGATTCCACCCCCTGCCCTTTCTCTCTCTGGGTTCAGTTCTGCTTCGTCGCTGATCTTCAATTGCATTCCCTGGCCCAGGACCACCATCCCGCTTGACCCATCCTGCGTCCCCCACTGGGGCCTAAAGGGACACATGGTGTGGCTCCTGTTCTGCTCAGGCCCCTGGCCAAACATCTGCATCGGAGAGATCGACCCTCCCCCTCCCCAGGTGTCTGTCTTCTCCCCTGTTTGGGGGGCAAGACTGCATTAAAGTAGTCTGCCCATGCTTTTCTCAAGTCCTTTGCCTGCCCTGTACGTAGGAAGGAAGAAAAGGGACGTCGGTCTTACATAACTTAGGCTGACTGATTTATAATTGAGTCTTGTTATAGCTGCATGTCTTGTAGGCTTGGTAACAGGGAACTGGTTGTGTCCCTGTTGTATCCCTGCCTCTGTAGGAACTACCATCATATAGAAATGGCTTCAAGAAAATTCTAGATAAATCTCTTGATGAATTAAAGGGAAGTAATCCTGTTTAGGGCATTTTCGTAACTTGTAACAATTAAGGGAAAGATCCATGGCTTCCCTTGACCCTCTTTTTTAACGCCCCAGTCGGAGACCAAATCCCCAGGTGGAGGGAATTCGGGGTTGGCCTGTAAGTATGTTTTCCAAGGTTTTTATTCTCTCACAGATCCTAGGTAGGCATTGTGGCATCTCCCAACTCCTGTTATCAGGTTGCTGTGTGAAATGTTTACCCTGGGGGTTCTCCTCTAAAGGCTCTTAAACTGTCTCTGTTCTGGTTCCTGGGTGGTGGGGCCTGACCTTCCTGCGGGGAAGTGACTCAAGTTGGTTGGAGGTAACAGAACTCTGAAGGCACAAGAAGGTCGTGGAACCATAGAATTTGAGAGCTGGAAGTACCTGACTGAATAAATATTTGGGTATGGTTCAGTTAATTTTTGAATGAGGAAGCAGGCCTATTAATTGAAAAAAAGGGCTTATTTCCCTGCCTGAGGAGAAGACTCCATTTCAGACCCTTGGGAAGTTTTCTGAGGGCCTGGATTTCACCCCCACTTTCAGTGACTCCCCTGTCTTAACCAAATGAGATTTCCCTTTTTGTCAGGCTTTGCCCTAGCTGGAAAGGGTAAAAAAAAAAAAAGCAGTAGTTGAAGGAATAAGCTTTAGTGACTTTGAATTTTCAGTCAGCAGAAATATGTCAAATACCAGGTCTCCCAGCACCTTAATCTGAGTGAACAAGTTGGTGATCAGCAAACATTTAGAAATTGCCTACCATGTACCAGGCATTATACAAGACTGTGGAGTGATGCATATAAAAAGTAGGCAAGCTTCTCTTCTAGGAGGATACAATATATTCATAGGTAAGTAGTGGATCTATACCAAGTGATTGGGGTTGGTGGCACTTGAACTGAGCCATAAGGGAGCTGGGGGTTCTAACACATGGAGTTATAGAGGGAGAGCATTTCAGGCATGGGAGGCAGCCTTGGCAAAAGACTGCAGATGAAATATAACACACAAGGACTAGCAAGTAGGCCAGTTTGATTGGAACATAAAGTTCATATGGGAGAGTAATGTGTAATTAGCCCAGAAAGATAGTGGACTGGAAACTCCCCATCGATAGAGTCTCTTACACTAATGGCCATGAAATGCTTGGGGGGCTTAAAATACATGGATGGAACCCATAAATGTTGATTCCCTGAATGAATGCGAGTGATGGGCCTAGGGGTTTGTAATTCTTCCACAATAAAGAGTGATCGAGGGGGTTCTTAGAGCAAAATAAGAGAAAGTAAGCCTGTCTTCATGCTGAAAACTTTCCACAAATATAGTTTTTGATGCATACTTCAATATTCTTAGCAAAAGATATCACTAAAATTGACATTTTTCTCTTAGAACACTTACTCACATGGGGCAGCGCTTCTTAAACTGTTTAAGAAGCACTGATTAGGGGTCATGAGTGGGAAAAGTTTAAGATGCTCCTAAAGAGCATCTGTATTAGACGAGTCACTTCACCTGTGAGCCTTTGTAAAATAAAGGCTTTGGACTAAATTATCTCTAAGGTCGCATCTGGTCTAAATCCTAATATCCTGTGGAACACAGTTTGAGGAACCTCTCGTCTACTGAATCCAAATTCTTCTGCTTGAGTGTCTAGGCCTTCCCCAGGATGGCCAGCCCAACTTGTTCTTTCCTCCCTAACCTGCATTCTCTGCTTCAGCCAGGCTAATTGCGTGATCCTGTGAACAAAGCTTATTCTTCACCTTAGTTCATATTATTTCAGCCTGCTGCCCTTCACACTTGGAATGCTCTTCCTCTTTCTCTCCATTTTTCTAAGTTTTATCCATCTTTTAATAATTGGTTTTCTTCAACCTGTCTTAACTGATTTTTCTGAATTTTAAAGGCACTTAGTCACTTAATTGGCAGTTAATTTTTTTCTCATTCTTTTCATGCATGTTAATTTTGTCTTTCCAAGTAGATTATGAGCCTTTTTAGGGTATCTCTTATGTTACCAAGCACAAGATGGGATGCTCAAAGAGTTGGAAGAGGCCTTAAAAATTATCCAACTAGGTCCTTAAAAATCAAGCCAACTCCTTTATGTGAGAAAGTAGGCTCAAAGGAGAAGCGACTTGTTCACAGGCACTCTCTGTTAGCATCAAACTTGAAACTGGGTCTTAAATTACTTGATTGAATATTTCTTCTGCTGTACTATTTCTCAAATCATTGTTTTCTGTTGGAATGTAAGCTTTTCAAGGGCAAGACCTATTTCATTTCTGTCTTTGTGTCCCCAGCACCTAGAATAGTGGCTAGTATAATAGCAGATGATTTGTAAATGATTGTGGACCCACTGCCAGATCCAGATGAGTCATGGGAAGGCCTGGCAGGGAAGGGGTTAGAGTACCAATGCCCAGAACAAAGTAGGTCCTAAATAAATGCCTGTTGAATGAATGATATACATATCAGGTTTCAATTTAACTGCCCTGAATTTTGGCCATATCCTGCCATCCTCTGTCATGTCAGACTTGGAGATTAGACCAGAGATCCCCCAAGAGGCATCTACTGGTAGTGTCAAAACTTTGAGACATCAAGGCCAAGCTCTGGAATGTCAGTTTGAAGATCCTAAACTTCTTTTGACCCACCCTATCCTGCCCCCTCCAGATCTATTGTATCTCCATTATTTATTGGTGGGTTAATTCATTAATTAGGAAGAGACCATGGTATAGTAGAAAGAATGTATGTGAATTCAATTCTCAGCTCCTGTACTAAGCTGTGTGATCAATCGCTCAACATCTCAGGACCTCAATTTCCTTATCTGGAAAATGGGGTTAGTCATACTTTCCCTATCTCATTGGGTTATTATGAGGAAAGTACTATGTAAACATTAACAAATTTCTATGTAGAAATGTGAGTTGTTTCTCTAAAATTACTGTTACCGTATCAATCTGTGTTCTGTCCTCTCCCTCAAAACCTTCACTAATTGATCCCTCCTAGTAGTGAATTGCCCCTTTATTTCCACATCCCCATAGCACAGGTGTGTATCATACCATAAAATTACTTTATGTAGTTTATTGATTGTAAGTGAAGTATAACCTGAGCCACATTTTAAAGGTATTAAGGGAACTTCTCTTGAGGAATCCTTTTAATAAATCATAGACAAGCCTGATTTCTGTTTTTATATATTGAGATTCTTTTTTTTTTTTTTAGTTTTTTTCTTACAATTTATTTAAATTTTCTTTTCTCTCTTTTTCACTAACTTAAGTCATTCACAAACATGAATGTTACTGTAGACAAAGAACAAAAAAGAGGATTATATACAAAACTGAACGTCAGTTCCGTATTTCATATATCACGTAATGGGGGCCTTCTGGTCATACACTGCTTTGATATCCTTTATGCTACTTTCTGTATGTAATTCATTATTTGTAGTATGCTGTGGCCTACTTTCACCTACCATACTTCAGTTACCTTTCAACCATCTGCAATTTTACTTTCTCTGAGACTATAGTATCCCATGATTCAAAGCCACGGAATAATGCTGGAAGAATGTTGGTGTTATGAAGTATATGGTATTTATATACCCAGGTCTTAGTACAGTGCTTTGCATATGGTAAATGTTTAACAAATGCTTCATTCATTCATAATGTTGGGGTTTTGTTTTAGAAAAAAGCGTAGAGTTACTGAAAGCTGTGAGAAATTTTCCAAGTGCATTCGTAACCTGTTTCTTTCCTTCCTCCTCCTCCTTCTCAATTCTGAGGCCAATTCATTGTCCATCTGCATTGTCTGTCCAAAATATATGTACTTTTGAATCAGCTATATAGGTTGTCTAATTACATATCTCAGTCTGTACCATATGTTTTCTTTATCTACTTTTCTGTATCCTATGTGGATAGTTAGAACAAATTCAAATACTAACAAAATTTATTTCAGGCTCTCAGTAAAATGATCATCCATCTGGTGCTTCTTGGGAGTCATCTACATGCAAGGAATTGTTGGGGATGTGGGGAAACACAGATAACTATAAGACCTGATTCCTCATCTCAAGGAGGGGAGCAGTCATTACAATTCCAGGATAGCCCAGGTTTCTCTGAAGCAGCCAAAAGCATTATCATACCTTCTAAAGGGAACTCTCACTACTATTTAAGCCAGGTATTCACTAAGCAGTGAATGAGGTTGAGGGAAGGCATAAAATAGCGATAAGTTTGAGGTTTTCCATTTTGATCTTATGTCCTCCTGTAATGCTGCTTGTCTTCCTGCTTTAGGCTGGAAATTCTTACAGGAAAAAGAAACCCTTTTACTTTCATAATCTCTTTCCTACTCTGTACAGTGAGTGTTTAGTAAATGAAGTTGACTGTATATCAGGGGCTGTTTGAACATATTGGTCCTGGAAGGAGGTAACAACTCACATTTCTATAGCACTTTACAGTTTACAAGGTACTTTGCTCTAGATAGAATATTGGGCCTCAAATCAGGGAGGCTTAAATTAAAATCTAGCTTTTGATACTTACTGTGTGACCCTAGACAAGTCACTTAACCTCTGTCTACCTCAGTTTCCTCTTCTGTTACATGGGGATAAATAATATCGTATTGATATTGGGTTGTCTTGAGGACAAAATGAAATTATTGTCAAGTGCTTTGTAAATCTTGAAGTGCTCTCTCTCTCGCTATATATATATACATATATATATACACACATATATATATATGTATGTATACACATACTAGCTAATTATTATAGATGGTATAAAGCTTATTGGCCCTTTTTATAGATGAGGAAACCGAGGCCGAGATTGATGAAATGTAGTAGTGTAAAGTCTTAGCTGTAGTGTGGTCTCAAAATTATAGACTCTCAGAGCCCAGAGAAGGCTTTGAGATCAAGAGCAATGAGTTAAGAGACAGGTTCTAAGATGTGAATTGAGCTGGAACTTGAACCTGAGATGATGGTCCCCAGCAAGTCATTCCAGTGATGGCAGTGCCTTCAGAGCCTCCCCTCCTTGAGATTGGGACTCTGCTTCCGTAGCTCAGACACAGTTCTCAGCCACTGTCTCTTTGTTGCTGATTATGGTAAGTGGAGATGACTTCCTCCTACCCTCTCACCCCCATTTGTTTCTGTCTCTCCTTGGGTTTAGTCTCAGGAATGGGACACCAGCATACAACACCCAGCACCTCCAGCATCTCCTACAGTCCCTCAGCGAGAAGCCCAGATCCAGTCAGCTGAGATCTCACTGCTGGCTATCCTGGCTTCCATTCAGGCTGTGGAGCAGAAGGTAGAGTCCCAGGCTGCCCGCCTGCAGACCCTAGAGGGGCGGACAGGCACAGCAGAGAAGAAGTTGGTTGATTGTGAAAAGACAGCAGTGGAGTTTGGGAACCAGCTAGAGGGCAAATGGGCTGTGCTGGGTACCCTGCTCCAGGAGTATGGGTTACTCCAGAGGAGACTGGAAAACATGGAGAACCTGCTGAGAAACAGGAACTTCTGGATCCTTCGGCTTCCCCCAGGCAGCAAGGGCGAGGTCCCCAAGGTAATCTCCTGGTGGATACTAACTTGGCACATAACGTTCTTAAAAGGCCAGTGGCAGCAGGCTTAGAGCCAGGAGAAGGCAGACTTCTTTGTCCCTAAAGCTAGTCAACCAGTTATTCCAAGGAGCTTTGGGGTATTTGCGAAGGACAAGTATAATCATCCTGAGCGGAAGAAAAGGAAGAGCTTTGCTCAAAGGAGTTGGGGTGTATAGGGAGAGGTCACCATGGTAACAGGTATACTAGGAACTGACTGTAAATTAGAGAAGAAACCTGTAAAGACCTCTAAGTAGCCTGCAGCTTGGAACTGGACCTGGGAGGGCATATGGAATAGGAAAAGCAAAACTAACCACTTGACCCTATTCAACCTCGGGCAGCTTGAGGCATAGTGGAGATTAACTCTTATTTACTGGAATTTTATCGGAGAGCTCCAGCTGGATATCAGATGTGACTCTGGGCGTCTCATGTACTGTTTTCCAGGTACCTGTGATTATTGAAGATGTGGCTGTGTATTTCTCAGAGCAGGAGTGGGGGAACCTGGATGAGTGGCAGAAGGAGCTCTACAAACATGTGATGAGAGGAAACTATGAAACATTGGTATCCTTGGGTAAGGGGCTGCTCTCTCTGTGTTAAGAGCTCTGGAGTCTCTGTAGAAATCCTGTTTTAATTTTTACCCACTGACTTAGCTACTTAGAATCCTATATTTGAGATGCAGAAGGAACTTTGAAAGAACATCTGATACAGGTAAGGTAAGAAGCGATGATTTGCTCAGGGTTACAAGCTTCAAAAAAAGGAGAATGCACCAAAAACCTGGGACTCCTCCCTGTCTAGCATAATGTCATTCCTGTTATTTTGTGGGTGGTTATTTGTATAACTGATATATTTCTCTGTACTGTGCTGTAAGCTTTGGAATAGGTAGTAGCCTTGTCTTATATCTTTGTATCTCACAGGGCTTAGCAGAGGGCCTTATCTATTGTATGTGTTTGATAAATATTGCCCAAATACGTGGTTGGTGATGAACCAACTCCTAACAATGACTCAATAACCTTTCTTCATTTGAGATCCTTACAATCCACATCTTCCACTCAATGAAAATCATGATAGCTATTTTCTACAGACTTTCAGGACATTCTCCTTTCTTCCTCAATGAGTTTCAGTGCCTGGCTCATAGTCTTTCTCAACTCCTACCCTCAAACTAGGGGATTTCAACATATATATTGACACTCTCGAACACCACAATTACTAAGTTCCTTAACCTACTCATTTCCCATGACCTACTCCCCTACACCCTAGATCTTGCCATCACCTGCAAATATACCATCTTCACATTCAAGAACTCTGAAATCCCCTTATCTGATCGTAATGTATTGGCTTTCTACCTCCTTCCACTTTCCCATACCAAACCCTACTCTTCATCCATACCATGACCTTCAGTCCTTTTAACCTCTCAGTTCTTTCTCAGGCTATCACCTCTGCACTAGCCACTCCCTCCTCTTCTCCCCATCTTGACGCTCTCGTGAGCCAGTTCAGCACTGCACTGAGTCCTTAGACCCCTCATCATTTTGCCTGTTGTGCCCTTCCAGGCTTCAGTCTTCAGTCACTCCCACCATCTGTTGCCTTGACTGCTACACTTGTGCTCCTCAGCAAAGGCAGAGAAAATCATGCAACCTTTCTCACCGGGTCCTCTACAAATTTATGTTCTACAGTCTAAACCATGCCCTCACTGCTGCTACACAATCCCATTCTTCAACAGCTCTTTCAGATCTTTTCATCCCTCCTCCTGTTCCATTTCATCTCCTCCAGTAGATTGCCTCCTCTCGTTCCCATTCTTCCACTTATTTTCAATCTCTCCCCCTCTACTACCTCATTCCTGGCTGCCTTATAACCATGCCCATGTCTCCCCCATCCTGAAAAAACCCTCACTTGACCCTTCTATCCCCACTATCACCTTATATCTCTTCTCCCCTTTATGGCTAAATTCCTTGAAAATGGCCATCTACAATAGACACTTCTACTTTCTCACTCTCTTCTTAACCCCTTACAATATGGCTTCTGATCTCATCATTTCACTGAAATAGCTTTTCTAAGTTATCAGTGGTCTCCTCATTGCCAAATCCAATGGCCTTTCCTCAGTTCTCATTCTTCTTGACTTCTCTGTGTCGTTTGATATAGTTGATCATCTTTTTCTCCTCACTCACCTAGTTCTCCCACCTATCTGAGCTCTTTCTCAGTCTCCTTTGCTGGATGTTTATCCAGCTTTTGCCTACTAATTATGGTTGTCCCACAAGGCTTTATTATGGACCCTCTTCTCTTCTTCCTCTTTACTGCTTAACTTGGTGTTCTCATCAGCTCCCATGGATTTAATTATCATCCCTATGCTATTGATTCTCTAATCTACTTATCCTGCTCCAACCTTTCTGCTGACCTCCAGTATCACATCTCCCACTGTTTTCATACATTTCAAACTGGGTGTCCACTTAAACGTCCGCTTAAATCTTAAACTCAGCAAGTCCAAAATTGAATTCTATCTTTCCCCAAACCTTCCTGTTTTTCAGATTTCTCTGTTACTGTCAAGGGCCCTACCCCATGGCCCTCAGGCTCACAGTCTGTTGTGTGTATGTGTGTGTGTGTAGGTGTGTGTACACACACACACCTTCTTTGTACGTATTTGTTTGTTGTCTCCCTCCTTTGTGAGCTCCTTGAGGAACTCACTTTTTTTCTTTTTGTATCCCCAGCCCTTAGTACAGTGCATGGTGTATAGTAGGCATGTAAAAAATGCCTGTTGACTGACTGACTCAGGCTGGGGGAGGAGTGAAGGGAGAGAATGGAACCTTAGTTCTATTCTGTTCCATAGTGTGGTTCATGCTCAACAACGTTCTCTTTCCCAGATTACGTGGATAAAAAGCCACATGTGTATGTTTGTGCTGTTTGAAACACGGTTAGGATCAAAAGATTGTAAGCCTCTCAGTTTTACTACTTATGAAGGCTGACCCATGGAGCATATGAACAAGATAGGGAACAGTGGGACATGGAGATAGAAAACCTCCAAGGCCTAAGTTGTGGGAATTCTTTCCCCATAAAGTCATTGGGCTACATGAAGGGCATTATGGTTTTCCCTTCTGAGTTTCCTGCTCATCTTATTTGACTGTTAGAGGATTAGAATCCATGACTTCAAGTTCCAGATGTAAACGACCTAGGTCATGTCCTTCCTAACACTTCACCTTCTTCCCTACCAGATTATGCCATCTCCAAGCCAGATCTCTTATCCCGAATTGAACAAGGGGAGGAGCCATGTGGCCAAGAGCTCTCAAACACAGAGGAAAGAGAGAACCCAGTCCATCCCAGTGCTGGTGAGTAGCTTTGCTACTGGAGGGGATGGAAGAGGGATCTTAGTCGGCTACTGGCAGTACTGGCATGGAAAGAATTAGAATACCTGGGTCCTTTCAGAGTAGGAAGGGACTGAAGAAGCCATTTCTGTCATCTTACGTATGAGAAAATTGAGTCCTAGAGAACTAGGGGTTTTTTTTGTTTGTTTTTTTACCCATGGTCATACAACCAGAGACAGAGCTAAAACTGGAATCCAAGGTCTCCTTGTTCCTAGTACATTGTTGTTCTTATTACAGTAACCAGATGTTCTACTTTGGGCAAGTCTTTTAATCTTTTGGGACCTTGGTTTCATCGTGTAAAATTTTTGAAAAAAATAATTGATTAAATAATCTCTAAGATTTCTTTTACATTTAAAAATCTAGCATTTGATCCAACACCATGTTAATAAAACCAAAGCCATAGGTTTTTCCCTTGTATGACCTGGTTAGTTTTGTTCACTAACCTAGCCATGTGCTTATCATTAAGCTTGGTCGTAAATCTGTCTCATTATTCAAGAGGGGTAACAGGACTATTGTCTTCTTCCTAGAATATGGGTAGAATTTCCCTCAAAGCAGATTGGAGCATGACCCTATATATACAAATTCCAAAATAGTCTGGGCTGATCCTTGGAATGTTTCTTTTCTTTTTTAATTTTTTACTATGAACTTAACCATCAATAAATATGACCGGGGCAGCTGGGTAGCACAGTGGATAAAGCTCTGGCCTTGGAGTCAGGAGGGCCTGAGTTCAAATCCAGCCTCAGACACTTGACACTTACTAGCTGTGTGTCCCTGGGCAAGTCACTTAACCCTGATTGCCTCACCAAAAAAGCAAAACAAAAAAAAAAACCCAAATATGATCACTTCAGTATTCAAATAACGTTTGTTTTCCTTCTGCATATGTTTGAAATGTATTATTGATTTTCTTTTTTTCCATGTTTGTCACTATTCGCTAACTGGCTTAGTACCTCCAGGTAGAAGCTTTTCCTTGTAAACATGTGTAGTCGAGCAAAATAAATCAATAAAATGGTCATGTCTGAGAATGTGTTTCATTCTGTATTTCTGGTCTATCCCCTTTCTATCGAGAGATGGGAAGTATGCAGCTAAATGTTGCAGTGGATAAAGTGCCAAGCCTGGGGTTGAGAAGACCTGATTTTGAATCCAGCCTCAAACTCTTACTAGCCATGTGGGCCCTGGGCAAGTCACTTAACCTCTGACTTACTCAGTGTCCTCAACTGTAAAATGGGGGTAATAATCCAGAGTGAGGATCAACCAAGGTAATATTTATGTTGAGTGCTTAACACTGTACCTAGTAACAGAATAGACACTTGATAAAGGCTTCCTACCTCCCTCCCCTCATTATCGGTCTTTTAAAGTCATGATTTGTCATTTCTTTTGTCAGCATTCTGAGATCTTTCAAAGTACATTAGTGAATTTGCTTCATAGATTATGCCATTGATTCTGTTCACTCCACTGTGCTGCAGTTCATGCAAATCTTTCCATGTTTCTCTGTCTTCTGATATTTCCAGAGTTCATTCATCAGCAAATTAAAGCCCATTGGGTAAATGCCTGTAGGACTTTTGGCGGGGTTTGTAGCTTGTGTGACAGGAAGAGAGGGCAGTGTTACATGGCGCAATGACTGCTGCCCCCAAAGTCTGCTCCATGTGGGATCTTGGGCAAATCACTTAATGTTCCTGGATCTCAGTTTCTTCATTTGTTTAAAATAATAAAAATAAACGAGTTGGACGAGATGTGGTTAATTCTAGCTCTGGATCCATAATCCTGTGATTCCCTGAGAATAAAGAATAGTTTATACCAGTTCTCAGATTTTCTGTTGAATCACAGCAGCTACTTCAATCAGTCATTTAGTTTTAATAAAATCATACCTCACTCATCCTTTGACATATTGTAGAGGAATGGAAAGAACCAGATGTGTCTGGACAGCTAGACCTGTTCACCATAGGATAGGGTGAAAGTTCTGGCTTTTATGTGGTGCCATATAACACATTGTAGAAATCTTGATTTTATTCCATAAACTTTTCTTTCTTTTTTTTGGGGGAGTGGGTGAGGCAATTGGGGTTAAGTGACTTGCCCAGGGTCACACAGCTGGTAAGTGTCATGTGTCTGAGACCAGATTTGAACTCAGGTCCTCCTGATTCCAAGGCCAGAGCTCTATCCACTGCGCCACCTAGCTGCCCCCATTCTCTTTATTTTTAAAAATTGTATTGATACACTCACTGTTTTTATATCACCTACATTTCCTATTATATCCTTCCTCTCTACTCCTTGATAGAGATCTGTCCTCAGTATTAAAGAATAAAAAGGAAAAACTTCTCAGAACTAGCCAACATCCCAAAAAAGCATGACATTATGTATAGTATCCTGCATCTGTATGCTTTTGCAGAAGAATGCAGAGTGTAGGTGTCCTCTTGTATTTCTTTATGGCCAAGCTTGGTCATCATAATTTCAGAAGATTCAGTTTTGATTGTTATTCTTTCCACTTACATTTTTGTAGTTATTGTGTGTACATTATACTGGTTCTACTTCACTTTGTATGTGTTCACATGTCTTCCCATGCTTCTCTGTTTTCATCATGTTCATTGTTTTGTTTTTTTTCCCTTTTTTTGGTGAGGCAGTTGGGGTTAAATGACTTGCCCAGGGTCACATAGCTAGTAAGTGTCATGTGTCTGAGGCTGGATTTGAACTCGGGTTCTCCTGACTCCAAGGCCGGAGCTCTATTCACTGTGCCTCCTAACTGCCCCATGTTCATCATTTCTTACAGGACAATAATATTTTATTACTTTCATGTACCACAGTTTGTTTAGCCATTCCCCAGTCAGTGGTCATTTACTTCTATTTCTTGGCTACCATAAAAATCAGTAAGTCAACAAGCATTTTTTAAGCACCTTCTCTGTGCTAGGGGGTACAAAGGAAGACAAAAAACAGTCCTTTCAGTGAGTTCACAGTCTAATGGGAGAGCAACATGCAAATATCTATATAGAGGCAAGACATATGCAGGTTAAATTGGCAATAATCAGAGGGTCGACACTGAAATTAAGAAGGACTGACAAAGGCATCTTGCAGAAGGTGGGACTTAGCTGAGATTTGAAAGAAGCAGAGAAGCTAGTTGGTAGAAATGATGGGGTAGACAATTCCCAGCCAGTGAAAATGCTTGTATGTAAGTGACAGCCAGGAGACCATTGTCTTTGGATCATAGAGTACCTGGAGGGGAGTGAGATGTAAGAAGACTGGAAAGGTAGAAAGGGACTAGGTTATGAGGAGCTTTGAAAGCAAAACAGAGAACTTTATATTTGATTCTGGAGATAATAGGAAGCCACTGAAGTTTGTTGAATTGGGGTGTGATATCATCAGACCTTAAAGTACTTAAAGGTCTGTTTGACAGCTGAGTGGTGCATGGATTGGAGAAGAGAGAGGTTTGAGGAAGGGAGACCAGCTACCATCAGGCTATTGCAATAGTCTAGGCATGAGGCATTGAAGGCCTGGACCAGCATGGTAGAAATCATGAGGGGAGAAAGGGGCATAGAGGAGTGACATAAAATCAAGATTTCTACAGTGTGTTATACGGCACCACATAAAAGCCAGAACTTTCACTCTATTCTACAGTGAACAGGTCTAGCTGAGTGAGGTATGATTTTATTAAAACCAAATAAATATTCTACCTTCTACAAAGGTAGAAACAATAGCAACTTAATGGATGTGGGATGTGACAGAGAGTGAAGAATAAAGGATGACAAAGGTTTTGAGCCTGAGTGACTAGGAGGATAGTGGGACTTTCAACAGTAATTGAGAAGACCGAAAGAAGGGAGGGTTTGGGGAGAAAAATATCGAGTTCTGTTTTGGAGATGTTGGATTTGAGATGTCCAGCAGGCAGCTGGAGGTTTAAGACTGACAGTCTGGAAATAGGTTAGCATCGGTTCATTCAAGTTGAAGTGATTTTCTCAGTGTAAGTGGTTTAGCAGATCTTAGACTAGAACCATCTTCTGACTGGCAGCCCAGTGTTTTGTTTTTTTTTTTCCTGCCATACTACCCGTATATTATCTGAAATCAGCCCTTTGGTCCATTTAGTATATCTGGGAGATTTCATGTAGCCTGTAACACATCGGGGCCGAATTGTGTGCTGAAATATCTGCCTTGGTGCTTTGTGTCTGGCCTCTGGCTGTACCCATAGACAGCATGGCCCACAGAGTAACAAAAAGCCCAGTGATTTGTAACCCTTAATTCTTTCTCTCCCCTGTAGAAACAAGTACACTGGTTTCTTCTCAAGATGTACTTCCCTGGATTAAGCAAGAAGGAGGATGTGGGAGGAATCAGCAGAGTCTGCAAGAGAGTGAGATCTCCACCGACCTCTGCACAGGTAAGGGTTGAATCTCTTCTCTCTCTCATTGTGGTGTGTATACTCTGGGTGAGAGCAGCAGCCAGGGGGTGTCAAGGCAGGTGTCCATGACTCCCAAATGGATGTATTAGAGTATAGGCACATCTTGGGAGAAATCTTCTTTTCATGGCCTAGCTGATGTTGCTTTTCTCCAGGAATTTCTACTTCAGTTTTCCCAAGGAACAAGTCCTTGTAGGAAGGGACCTTGGCGCTCATCTAGTCCAATCCCCCTTAACCATGGTCACAATGACTCCGAGTCACCTTTGGACTTGGGAAGTAATTCTTAGTTTGAGTTTAAACTTTTGACTTAGAATTCTTGCCCAGGGTCCATGCCTCACCTCACTATGGTTGCTCTTCCTTTTGCCTAGGGAAAGAAAGAAAATATTTTGAACTTGAGAGCCAGTATCAATATCTCTGTATCTCATTTGCCTTGTCTGCTGTGGGCTCCTTTCTCAGGCAACTTGATTTAATAGGTCATTATTTCAACAGGAAAGTTGCCTTTCACTTGATGTCTTCATTGAGCAAGTTTAATTGTCTTTGTGCCAACCCTGTGTCAGTCTTTGGCAGTGTGTGTGCATGTGTGCGTGTGTACATGAATGCAAGGAATGGGCCATATCATTTGAGGGGGTGGTACAATAAGATGGTCCCTGCCTTCAAGGCATTTATAGTCTAGGTAGGGAGATGAGAGTAAGGTATGTGGAACATATAAAGTAATAATACAAAAAAGTCACAAAGTAATTCACGATTAACTGCTATCCATAAGCAACAGACAAGTTCTATAGGTGCTGAGGGTTCTAAGGAAGGCCTGGTGTAGAAGACAGAACTTGAGCTGGGCCTTAAAAGACAAATAGGGTTTAGAGAGATGGAGAGGAAGGAGGATACCCCAGGGACGGTTAGAGCATGATCTATTCAGAGAGAGGATTATAAATCAGAAAAGATTGGCGGAGAGAGGCAGTAGAAGAAGGTAGTGGAAGATAAAGGGTAGATTGAGAGTAGGTTGTGGAGATCCTTGAATCCTCCGTTACTTCTCACTAACTGGGATTTTAGAACTATAAGATAAAAGAGGGGAATGAGCCATTCCAGCCCCTCACTGGGCCATTGTTTAAAGAAACCAGAGACAGAAGTGATTCATACTTTTGTGTGTGTGTGTGTGTGTGTGTGTGTGCGCGCTTTCTCCCAGCAGAGGACTGGCTGGTCAGTAAAGAGAAAGAAAAGAGCCAGGAGAAGGGGTCCAAGGACCTGGAGCCAAGTTGGGTTCTGCAGGGCCGAGACAAGGAGAGCCTTCATCAAGCCCCAGATCTGGGCTTAGGAGGGGGGTCTTGTGAGAACCCCTGCAGTTCATCCCTCCTGAGAGGTCCAGCTGGCAAATCTGCCCCATGGGAGCGAGACTTCAGTGTCCTTCCTCCTAGTCCCTACTGTCAAGATGTTCCAGCATCGGTTTCGGTGGAAAGGCCTTATCCCTGTGCTGAATGTGGCCAGAGCTTCAGCCGGAAAGAGCACCGCACCCAGCACCAGCAAGCTCTCCATAGCCCTCGTCCTTTTGCCTGTCCCCAGTGCCCCAAGAGCTTTGCCCAACAAGCCACCCTCACCAGTCACTACCGCATACACACAGGTGAACGAGCCTATACCTGTGCCCAGTGTGGGAAAAGTTTCATCCACCAGTCTACTCTTACTACACACTACCGTACCCACACTGGTGAGAAACCGTATCCCTGTGCAGAATGTGAGAAGCGTTTCAGCCGATTGTCGACCCTTTTGGAGCATCGGCGGACCCACACTGGTGAAAAGCCTTACCAGTGCACTGAATGTGAACGTCGCTTTAGCCGCTTATCCACGCTGGTGGAGCATCGACGGACCCACACTGGTGAAAAGCCCTATCAGTGTGCTGAGTGTGAAAAGCGTTTTACTAGGCTGGCTAACCTGACGGTACACCAGAACACCCACTCTGGCGAGCGCACCTACAAGTGTGCCCAATGTGGTAAACGTTTTGCGCAGAAACCCAGTTTCTTGCGCCATCTGCGCAGTCACACACAAGAGAAGCTTTACCCATGTGGGCAGTGTGGCAAGAGCTTCATTTGCCGCTCCTGGCTGGTTCGGCACCAGGGCAGCCATGTTGGTGAGCTGCCTCATCCCTGTACTGAATGTGAGAGGGGCTGCCCACCATCTAAAGACCCTCCTGCTGGCCCCCTTGGAGGTGGAGGCCAGGAGAGACTGCCCACTCCTGAAAGCCTCTTGGGAAAGCATGATGGAGAAGGTGCTAGGACTGGGCAAGACCAAAAGGGGCGCCGAGGGGCCAGAGAACAAGGGAGTAGTGCCCAAGTGAACCTTGGGGAACCATTGCACAACCCACATTCGTATGTGAAGATGGAGAATGTGGGCTAGCATCCTTGGGAAAACCCTGCCCAGGGCCGCGGGCCAGGTAGGGGTAACTCACTCTCTTCTGGAGAATTGAAAGCTCCCTCTCATTGGAAGGGAACTATGGGGCACGGACATAGCATCTCTGGGCATGAACAACCACATTTTCTCAGGAAGGAAAACTCATGATGAGGGGTGGGATGAAGCACTTGAGCAGGAGATGCACTCCTCCCGGTTGAGCTTTCGTTGTACTCTGGACTGACCGAGCTGACTGCAGTGACACCAGGGGAGTAGATCCTGGATGGGGGCACGGGAAGGGAATACGGGCTTTACTCTCCTCACTGTTCTGGGGAGGGAAGCTCGAGCCTGTGGCTGCTGACTCTTTCCTTTGAAGCCCTGAGTTTTTAAGGGAAGGAAACTTTTACTATGCAGATTCTGAAGCACTTCCTCAGAGTGGATTGCAGGTTTCCCAGTGACAGGTATTCTAGTTTTACTGGTCCCTATCATCTCATTTTAAAATGACCCCTTCGGGGACCAGTGTTATTCCTTTGTACCTCTGTACCCTTCACTGATCCCTGTCTTGCCATGAAGGCAAGGGCTGGAGGATTCTCTTAGCTCTGCCCTCACTTAGATGTGTGTAGATGGGCAGTGGTTGCCAGACCTCTCTAGAGGAATTAACTAATGCTTCCTGTGCCACCTAGCTCAGACAACATAAGGACGCATGGGCTTGGTATTGGCACGTGCTTGATTTGCCTTCCAGCTCCCTCCTCTATAAAACAAGAGATTGTACTAGATGACCTCTAGGTTCCCTTCCAGTTCTGAATCTGTGATCCTGAGAACTGTTCCTGAAAGTATTCCTGTCACATTTGCACTAGGTAGTGCCCCTGGGTACTCACAGGCCTCCTCTGAAGGTATTTGAAGCTTCACTAAGGATGAGCTTTACCTAGCACAGATTTCTGATTTTGAGGTAATTATGATGTAGCTGCAGATGGGTCTGGAGCTCATACCACATTTACACCTGGTTCTGTTTTTTTTTTGTTTGTTAGTTGTTGGTTTTTTTTTTTTGCCTCAGCTGTATTTGAGATGTCTAAACTTTAATAAAGCCCAGTGTCTGGATTTTTCATTTTGGGTTTTTTTTTTTTTACCTGTTCTAAAATAGCCTAGTTCTTCTTGCATCCATGTGACCTCAAGCATAATGTCCTCATTCTTGGCTCTTAAGTTACTCCCTCCAAGGGCTGGAAATGAAATTCTCATTTTTTCAGAGCTTGTGTACCCCTACCACTGGGCTACCCAATACTTTCCTGTTTCTGGCCTGAGGGGTGTCCCTTATTCTCAGCTGTCTTATGGAATAAGAGAGAACTGACAGATCTGAATCCAATGACTGATCAAGCCTCTCCTAGTTCAGGTTACAGGTTTACCCACTTTGCTAAGTTTTCTCTTACGTGTCATCCCTTCAAGTGGCCTACTTCCCAGAGAGGAATTATTTTCCAGAATTCTGTCCTTATAGTTTCACATTATAAGATAGTCACACATGTCTAGTCCTGTGTTATGGCTGTTGGGGATACAAAAGCTCTTTGCGTTTCTGAGATTATATATGCACATGAAAAAGGAAGTAACAATACCAAGAGCTACTTGAGTACCCATCCCAAGGATTTAAAGGGCCTCTCCTCCTTTTAAAAAAAACGTCCTTGATAGATTTTAGGCCTGTGGTGTTTGGGAATTGTAAGACTGAATTTGAACAGATAACCAGTTTGGGATTTTAGCCATCTTGTCAAGTTGAATTCCCACTCCTTTGCAAGAAATCTTTGCCAAAGCTGGACTGATTGACCCAGCCAATTAAAGACTTTACCATGCTGCACCCACAGCCTCAAATTTTGTCCAGTTTTCTAATGGTCACAGCTGCAAAGATCTCTTCCCTTTGCAATTGATCTTGAGAATAGCATTTGAAATATATCTAAATGTTTGGGTGCATATCCTAATGTATTTTTTAAGAATAGGTAGGAAGAGTTGCTACCTATTTCCATTGTCCATCCCTTTCTTGCTTGTAGGACATGTTGGAAAACACTAGCAAAACTTCCCATCTGGAGATTGCGCTGGGGGAACAATCCAATGCTTCTTCTTCCATTGCCTCATGGTGTTTGAGGCATTCGTATGTTTGATAGGTGGGCAGCAAGTGTTGTGGAACTTCCCATGGATTGGTTAATTGTCATGTATACTTACAAACTCTGTAATTAGGCAAAGTATTTATGCAGTTTTGAGGTTGAATTTCTCTCCTTTGCTTGTTCTTTTGATGGTCATCTCTTATTTATGATGCAGTAACTGTGTTTTTGACTGCAGGATCTGAGCAGTGGTGAAATAAAGCTATTTTCAAATGTGCAAAACTCTTTGAAGATTTTTTTTTTTAATGTTTACAGTGGAGTCTCCAGGGGAAATGGCAGAAACTTTGTCCTAAGAGCATATTAAGAAAAAGAGAACTCGATTCAGTTCATCAGATTTTTATTTGTTATTGGCTATGTGCAGGGAAGAACAGAACATCAGTTCCAGGTGACTTTTTCCATGGTGCTGGGTAAGTTTGGCAAAGCACCTATCCAACATGCCTCAACCTCTGTGGTTATGCCCATCTACCTCCTAGCAACTCTGCTTCCTATCCTGCAGGTTACTTGTGTTGCCCAACTCGGACCTGCCCTGCTCCAAAATCCTTAACTCACAATCCAATGCAGAATGGCAGAAATATCAAATACGTCCTTTTCAGATCATGATGTAATAAAGGGCCATGGAAAGATAGACTAAAAATTAATTGGAAACTAAATAATCTAATCTTAAAGAACAAATAGGTCAAACAACAAATCTTAGAAACAATCAGTAACTTCATCCAAGAGAATGACAATTATAAGACAACATACCAAACTTATGGGATACAGCCAAAGCAGTTCTTAGGGGAAGTTTTCTATCTCTAAATGCTTCCATGAATAAAATAGAAAAAGAAGAAATCGATAAATTGGGCATGCAACTAAAAAAAGCCAGAAGAACAAAGTAAAAATCTCCAATTAAATACCAAATTAGAAATTCTAAAAATCAAAGGAGAGATTAATAAAATTGAAATTAAGAAAACTATTGAACTAACAAAACTAAGCTGGTTTTATGAAAAAAACCAATAAAATAGATAAACCTTTGGTTGATTTAATTAAAAAAAAAAGAAAACAAATTACCAGTATCAAAAATGAAGAGTGAAATCACTGCCAATGAAGAGGAAATTAAAACAATAATTAATTTTGCCCAACTGTATGCCAATAAATGTGACAGTCTTAGTGAAATGGATGAGTATTTATAAAAATATAAATTGCCCAGATTAACAGAAGAGGAAATAAAAGACAACCCCATTTTAGAAAAGAAATCGAATACTCCCATCAGTGAACTCATTAAGAAAAAAATCTCCAGGGCCAGATGGATTTACAAGCAAATTCTACCAAATATTTAAAGAACAATTAATTTGAATACTATATAAACTATTTGGAAAAATAGGTGGAGTCCTACCAAATTCTTTTTATGATACAAATATGGTGCTGATACCAAAACGAGGAAGAGCCAAAACAGAGAAAGAAAATTATAGACCAATTTCCCTAATAAATATAGATGCAAGAATTTTAAATAAAATATTAGCAAAGAAACTACAGCAACTTGTCACGAGGATAAATACAATATGACCAGGTGGGATTTATACCAGGAATGCAGAGCTGGTTCAGTATTAGAAAAACTATCAACATAATTAATCATATCAATAAAAAAATTAACAGAAATCCTATTATCTCAATAGATGCAGAGAAAGCTTTTGACAAAATACAACACCCATTCTTATTAAAAACACAAGTGAACATAAGAATCAATGGAGTTCTCCTTAAAATAAGTAGCATCTATCTAAAACCATCAGCAAGCATTATATGTAATGGGGATAAGTTAGAAGCATTTCCAATATTAGATCAGGGGTGAAACAAGGATGTCCATTTTCACCACTGTTTCTTAATCTTGTAATAGAAATGTTAGCTTTAGCAGTAGGAGAAGAAAAAGAAATTGAAGGAATTAGAATAGGCAACGAAGAAACAAAGCTATCACTCGCAGATGATATAATGGTATACTTAGAGAATTAATTTAAAAAACTAAATCCTAAACTCCCCAGTCAAGGTAAAAGCTGGGAATCATGCTCCTTAGCACTACTTTTGTGAAATAAAAACAAGCCTTCCAGGACAATTCCACTTATTTGACCCCAGGGGTCTCCAGGTAGATAGCCAGAGTCTTTAAACTTGAGCTATGTACGCCCTGAAGATTCTTAAAAGTTCTGTGATGAGCAGGTTCCTTCAACATCACCCCATGTGGACCTGTCATACTGGCTCTGGGGCAGATTCAGCCCACTTCCTGAAGGAACAACTGAGCATCTGCTTATATAGTCCTATAGTCTTTCTGTCTTTATTCCTGGGGGGGGTGGGGGTGGAGGAGGGGGTGTAAAGAAGAGAGAGAAGTCAAAATATCAGTTATATTTCGTGACTGAGAAGATGATGGAACCATTGCAAAAGCAAACTTGGAGTTGCTGAAGTTCTCTGTTTCTGTTGTTTGGGGGGCCCAGGAAGGAAGAGTTCATTACTTTTGGTTTTTTGCCCATTGAATTCGAAGTGTCAGTGGCAAGTGAGCTTGGGAGAGAGATCAGGACTGCAGAAATTGTCTTTCCAATAGAGTTGACAACATGGGAGATGACAGAGAGAGAATGTGAAGTTTGTTGAATTTATTCGAAAAGATAAACACTGATTACTCTGACTAAGCTTGAGGTGTGAGAAGAGGTGAGAACATGTATTTCCCTTCTTTCGTGGGTGATGGTGATGGGGAGGTATGGGGGTGAGAGGTATCAAAGTGGTATGAAATATTGTATGTACCGTCAAATGCAGTTGATATGTAATTGGTTTTGCTTAACTTTTAAAGATGTTTGATGCAAAAAAAGGTTTCAGAAGTGGGGGGGAAATATAGTCAGAAAGTATTGTGATATTGAAAAGTTATCAGTAATGTTCCTTATAATAGACCAGCATCCATCACCGAATAGACAAACTGGCAACCTTGGCAATCTTGCAATCTTGATATCTCCCTGATTTTTAACACTAGTAAATATGGTGCCTGTCCTGTTCCAGTTTTCCTGTTCCTCCAGGTGCTTTTGAAATATAGCCTGTTGAGTCCAATACTCTCTAACAGGTGGTGCTATTATTACTACCACTGGCACAGAAAGAAGAATGCTGGATTTGGAGCCCTGTTCTGCTGCTTACTATCTTTGAAGCTGTGGGCAAATCATTTAACCTCTATGGCCCTTGATTTCCTCTGCTGTATAATAAAGGGGTTAGACTGGATAACCCCCAAGGTCCCTGTCAGCTCCAAATGTGGAAAAAAAAAATTCGTGCTTACAGAGAAAAATGGCTGTCAGAGGACTCATGAAGCCGAGCCACAGTTCTGTTGAACTAAGCTGCTTCTAGAGAGAGCAGATAGCATGGCTTCACCGACTCTCAGCCTCCAGCTCCCTTCCCTGGCATCCTACCCCTTGGAAACTTAGGACCCTTCTGACTCCTCCTGTAGCAGCCAAGGCCAGGTACTTCTAAGCATCATCCATCAGTCTGGCTTAAGCTGACACCCAGCTGCCAGGTCCAGCTGTGGGTCTCACATTTGTCCCAGACCTTCAACTGCATTCACCAGGTTCTTCAGGCTTAGCTTATACTCTATAGAGCGCAGAAGCTTGCCGTTAGGAATCATGATAGAATGGAGCCAGAGACACTGAGTTCAGATCCCACATCTGGTGGTTACCACCTGTGTAAGCTGGAACAAGTTGCAGACTCCCTGTGCCTTAGTTTTTGTATCAACAAAGGAATTGGTTTAGATGACTGCTAGGGTCCCTCGGCTCTGTCTGTGATCTTAGGCTCTCGTGTGCTTTCTTCATAACAGCCCAGGAGAAAATGGCAAGCGTTAACTGTTGTTCTGTCGCTGAAGAAACAGGAACAGTTCAGTGATTTGCCCAGGGTCGTGGAGATCCTGGGATCTGTTGGGACCTGGGCTTAGAGCTTGGGTCTTTGGAAAACCAATGTTCTTTTTACACCACACCCAGAGATTTCCACAAATCACAGCTTCCACACCAGGAAAGTGTTCACCCAAATCTGACGATATTATGTGAACATACAATAATACTGCTCTACAGTTTCTAGCAACAGTATGAAGAAGAGTAATTTAATCACTTGGTGTCTGAGAGATGTCTGAGATATTTAGAAGTTAAGTAACTGTATCAGGAGACAATTTCCTCATCAGGAATTCCTTATGCCAGTGAAATCACACGTCTGGGCTCCATCCAAAAGGATTTATCATGCCTGGGTTGGGTCATGGAGGCCCAAGGAGGAGAAAGATAATTTACACTCAGATGCTGTAGAGAGAAAGGCCACTGAATTGGTGACTAGAAAAGTCACAGAGGCAGCTGGATTGCTCAGTGGATAGAGCTGAGTTAGGCCTGGAATCAGGAAGACCTGAGTTAAAATCCTGCCTTAGACACTAGCTGTGTGACCCTGGGCAAGTCACTTAACCTCTGTTTGCTTTAATCCCTTGGGGAAGGAAATGGCAAACCACTCTAGTTATCTATGCCAAGAAAACTGCCTGAACAGCATTGGCCTGTATGCTGTGGTCCACAGGGTCACAAGAAAGTCAGAAATGACAGAAACAACAACAAAGTCACTGAACTGTAGAAACAGACCTAAGAGCAGTAGGGAGAAAGTTAAGAGACAGGATCAAGCTCCATGACTAAGGAAATCATGTATGCCCACCCTTCTCCCTTCCACCCCTACCCCTCCAGCTCCAAGAGATATACAGAGTGACTGCTTATTGGGACTCATGTAGAATGGATTGTTAGCCAGATCCAAATTAGCCAAGATGGCCAGTGGAGGTCCCTTCCAACTCTGAGGTTCTGCGATTCTATGTAACAAAATCTCAAGAGGTCCCAGACGGAAGGAATCAAGACAAAGTTGTAGTTTCAAGCCACGAAAACCAGATCTGTTGCTTAGTTGATACTGAAGAAGATGGAATTGATCAAGACAAGAATATTGAGGGGGTGAAAGGATGTGGTGAGAGTGAAAAGGGAAGGAAAAAGAAATGGATGGTGAAAAGATTAAAAACTGGGTAAAACATGGTATTGCTGCCTGATGCAAGACAAGGGCACCTATATACACCCTGCATGCCAACCTAAATTGGGAATGACAGCCAGAAAAACCATAGCAGTTTCTGTAAATGTAGCATATGTAGGATCTGGGGATCCTTCCAACTACTACTCACACTGAAGACTTGGGTCTCCCACAATAAGCCTAGTTAAATCTTCCCTTCAGGGTTCTAGGGGTACTCCTGAGGGATTGCAGATGTCTTTTTCAGTGCTCTGACAAGCCCCCGTTGATATGTTTCCAGTTATGATTCTCAGGGGACTATCAGTTACCCAGACTTAATTATCTTTTATAAAGGGATATTTACTAAGGTGTAGTAAGAACAGGTTCAAAACATCTCCCAAAATTTTATGACATACTCTTCTATCTGTAGCCCAGGGGAAAGTGGGCTTAATTTGCAGAAGTCCCTTTGCTGGAGCCTTTAGGATGCTTCTCCTCTGTATATTGCAGTTTTTATGCTAGACTTATTAGAGAGCCTAGAATCTGCCTCTATTCTCTTGCTGTCATCACCTCCCAATGCCGACGCTGTCATCTGATGATCAGAGGATGCGGCTTTGATGGGAAAATGGAAAGTCTACCACTCTCTGAAGTTTTCAAGGTGGGGAGACTGCAACCGAGGGGCCTAGGACACTGTGTCTCCCCTCCCACTTGGTTCCAGCTCAGAGATTTGCTAGAAGATTCTTGTCCATTTCTTTGAGTCTCCTGGGTTCTGAACTAGTTCCCTGGTTTTATACAGGGCATTACCAAGTTTTCTTAACTGACCCTAACCCTAAATCACTCCTGCTGATGAGGAGTTTGCACACTTTGTCTAAAGCTACTATTGGTTTGACATGTTCTCGTAAGATTACGGTATCAGAGGGTAACATTTTATCATTTAATTTAAATGAGATGGGGTGACTTGCTTGATTTATTTGCTCAATCAACCCCCACTCTTACACTCTTTCCCTAGTTTTAATCTTGTGTCTTCAGCAGACCTACTGGAGTGTGCTTGTCAAAGTCCATAGTCCCAAATCTTAGATTTTGCGTGACTTATAGAGGGTCTTTGTTTCCTTTTTGAATGCTTTTCTCACTGCTCATGCTACAGAATGTTGTGGAAGTCTACATATGTAGCACAGTTCATAATCAAATCCATAATTCACATTCTTCCAAATAAATTGTTGTTTAGTTGTGTCCAACTCTTTGTGACCCCATTTGGGGTTTTCTTGGCAAAGATACTGGAGTGGTCTGCCATTTTCTTCCACCTCATTTTACAGTTGAAACTGAGGTAAACAATGTTAAGTGTCTTTGCCCAGGATCATACACCTAGTTAGTGTCTGGGGCCAAATTTGAACTCGGGAAGATGAGTCTTCCTGACTTCAGGCCCAGCACTCTATCCACTGTGCCATTTAACTGAATTCCAAATAAATAGTGATAACAATTTAACAAACCACTTTACAAAGTTTTAATAGGCTATCTGTCTGGCTTTGTGCTTGCAAAAGGCCTTCCCCAACCGAAAAACAGTATAGGAAAGAGGACATAAGAATTATACCAAAGTCATGTAACGGTAATCTCAACAATTAAACCCAAATGTAGATGTCCAATCTCTCCATAGGGAGATACGGGACAGGGACAGCAAAGATTGCAGTTCTCTTTTTCTTTATTCAGGTTGAGAACATTAGACCCAGAGGTCAAATATAGACAAAGATATTCTAAAATGACCTGGAAGTGCCCACATATAAGAGGAGTGAACCAGCAATCCAATTGGGTGATATGGGTCATAGATATGTAAGACATAGAGATAGAAATTAGGAGAAGCTGGAAGGCTTAAAGGGTAAGGCAGCTGGTAGGTGACACCTAGATTTGAACCAGGGACCTCTTGATCTGCAGTCAAATACTCTACCCCTGAGCTATACCCCCTGGCCCACAGGGACACCCTCAATTAGCACCTTTCCAAGCTACCCGCCACACCCAGTGCAGCTGGATTCCAGAGGCGATGCCCGTGGCTGGGAGAAGCCTCTGCAGCGCCCAGCTGTCAGCCCTGCCCCTGGGGAAACCAGCCGCCCCCAGTGGCCCCTGTGTTGGGGTCCCCAACAGCCAACAAGCCCTGCAGCGGGCCCTTGGGGCTCGCCCATTCCCATGAGAGCTCTAGCCATCCCTGCACCTTGTCCTCACTAGCTGCCCCCACCCACCCCCCCTCCACCTTGGCGAGAAGAGCCAGCCAGGCGCCCAGCAACAAGGTCCCACGGCTACCCCAGCCCATTCCCCATGACAACTGCCTGCAAGACTTGCTTGGTGTCTTGGGTTCATCGTGGCCCGCAGCCAAGCATTCACGTTCCTCAGCAGAAGG
>NW_020951426.1:0-1106 GCF_900497805.2 Vombatus ursinus | reverse complement strand
CACGACAGGCTCATCCTGACTCCCAGCTTTAGTCAGGGCAGTCAAGTATACCACACACATTTCCATTTGGGAGGCTCAACCAGCATCACCCAGAGGAATCCTACCTGGACCATGGCTGTCCCCTGTACTGCCCCGCCTCCCCTCTGCCTCTTCCCTCCCTATCAATCCCTACCTAAGTCAAGGGGCTCAGGTGTAGTTCACCCCACTTCCCGGGGTCCCTCATCCTCTGTCCTTAAGAATACCACTGTGGGTAGAAGCCAGAGGGGAAGGAATTCAGAAAGCTGAAGGCCAAGGTCCAGTGCTCTTACCCGGCATGGTCCTTCACTTCTCCTTACTGAACTCCTGCTACTGTCTGTTGGGTCTAGCAGGTTGGTCCCAGAGCTCCTCCAAGGCTCTGCCACCATTCTGGCTGCATGTCTGAAGTTCCCAGTTTGGTGCAGAAACTTCCCAACTCCATTAGTCCCACTGCCATTCCTGGCGCTGCATGGTTCCCTGGAGGGCCCTTGTGACTGTGCAGTCTTCTAGGGAACCAAGGCGTTGGGCATCTAAGTGGCTTCCCTTCATCTGACCTCTCTGCTCACCAGTCTGCCTTTATCTCTTCTCTGTGTCCTATTTTAAAGGCTTAGTCGGTCAATAAGCATCTATTAGGTAGATGACTAATCGAAAAATCACTAGACCACCTCCCCTCTCTCTATCTCTAGTTCTCTGCCATCATTGTAGGGAACAATCCACCAATGGGACAGGCAGGAGGCCCCTGAGGAAGTGACATGCCAGGGGGCTGTCAACGGTGTCAAACTCTGAGACCCTGACACAGGCAGCCCAGGAATAGCAGTTCTCCCCCAGCCCCATAACACTGGCTCCTGCAGCTGTACTGGAGGGATAGGACCTGGCAACAACATAGACAGGTGCTCTGGGGCCTCTGCCTGCTCAGGCAGTCACTGGCTTCAGCCCCAGGGACTGAAGACCGAAAATGGAAAGCTCTTACCACCAAAGTCCTTGTTCAGCACAGAAATGAATATGATTCATTATATGACCATTCTACCTGAGCCTGTGCCTGGGAGTACCCCTCCAACTTCGCAGCCACAAACTGCTAGCCAACACCCTGA
>NW_020951425.1:0-1071 GCF_900497805.2 Vombatus ursinus | reverse complement strand
CACGACAGGCTCATCCTGACTCCCAGCTTTAGTCAGGGCAGTCAAGTGTACCACACACATTTCCATTTGGGAGGCTCAACCAGCATCACCCAGAGGAATCCTACCTGGACCATGGCTGTCCCCTGTACTGCCCCGCCTCCCCTCTGCCTCTTCCCTCCCTATCAATCCCTACCTAAGTCAAGGGGCTCAGGTGTAGTTCACCCCACTTCCCGGGGTCCCTCATCCTCTGTCCTTAAGAATACCACTGTGGGTAGAAGCCAGAGGGGAAGGAATTCAGAAAGCTGAAGGCCAAGGTCCAGTGCTCTTACCCGGCATGGTCCCTCACTTCTCCTTACTGAACTCCTGCTACTGTCTGTTGGGTCTAGCAGGTTGGTCCCAGAGCTCCTCCAAGGCTCTGCCACCATTCTGGCTGCATGTCTGAAGTTCCCAGTTTGGTGCAGAAACTTCCCAACTCCATTAGTCCCACTGCCATTCCTGGCACTGCATGGTTCCCTGGAGGGCCCTTGTGACTGTGCAGTCTTCTAGGGAACCAAGGCGTTGGGCATCTAACTGGCTTCCCTTCATCTGACCTCTCTGCTCACCAGTCTGCCTTTATCTCTTCTCTGTGTCCTATTTTAAAGGCTTAGTCGGTCAATAAGCATCTATTAGGTAGATGACTAATCGAAAAATCACTAGACCACCTCCCCTCTCTCTATCTCTAGTTCTCTGCCATCATTGTAGGGAACAATCCACCAATGGGACAGGCAGGAGGCCCCTGAGGAAGTGACATGTCAGGGGGCTGTCAACGGTGTCAAACTCTGAGACCCTGACACAGGCAGCCCAGGAATAGCAGTTCTCCCCCAGCCCCATAACACTGGCTCCTGCAGCTGTACTGGAGGGATAGGACCTGGCAACAACATAGACAGGTGCTCTGGGGCCTCTGCCTGCTCAGGCAGTCACTGGCTTCAGCCCCAGGGACTGAAGACTGAAAATGGAAAGCTCTTACCACCAAAGTCCTTGTTCAGCACAGAAATGAATATGATTCATTATATGACCATTCTACCTGAGCCTGTGCCTGGCAGTACCCCTCCA
>NW_020951424.1:0-2785 GCF_900497805.2 Vombatus ursinus | reverse complement strand
TTTCTTTCTTTCTTTCTTTCTTTCTTTCTTTCTTTCTTTCTTTCTTTCTCTTTTTCTTTCTTTCTCTTTTTCTTTCTTTCTCTTTTTCTTTCTTTCTTTCTTTCTTTCTTTCTTTTTCTTCCTTCCTTCCTTCCTTCTTTCCCTTCTCTCCCTTCCTTCTTTTGTTTCCTTCCCTTCTTTCTTTCATTCATTCTTTCTTCCTCACTTTCTCCCTCCCTTTCTCCTTCCCTATCTTTTTTCCTTCCTTTTATTTTTTTAAATCTAACAGACTCTTAAGTGCATAGGGATCAAGATATCACTCTAGCTGTAAGTCATGCCATAAAACCAAACATAAATTAGAAATTACTTACGAGCCACATAATTTATGTTGATCGGTTTTCAAACACAACCTTTTTTCAGATTATAGGATGAAGCATAACTAATGTGATGATAACTCACATGGCTAAATGTAGTACCCGTAAAGAACATGATGCTGTGCAGAGACAAACTGTCAGATGGAGGGCTCCAGTGCACCTCAAATATATTCCTCCATCAGCTTCTTTCTCCTTTATTGCATCTAATTTCTTGACTTCACTACTTCAATATGATTGGCATCAGTTACATTAAAAAGTCATATTAGCTCTTCAGTGAATTACAACTCTCGACTCCACTTGGTGATTTATCTCCATCCTGTTTCTCCTTCTCTCACTACACAAGCCCAACTCCCTGTTGGAGCTGGAGGGAGAAGTTTGGACTTGATGAATTAAAGGCAAACGTGAACAAATCTTCAGACATTTCCTTTTGGAGATTTTGCAAAAGGTGTTTCTATCTGTTAAGCTGGTGGCAGGAGCCAGCCTCCTGGGCCTCCTCACCTTTGCCAGCGCACTGCTTGAGTCA
Organism: Vombatus ursinus; assembly: GCF_900497805.2. Classification (NCBI taxonomy): domain Eukaryota; kingdom Metazoa; phylum Chordata; class Mammalia; order Diprotodontia; family Vombatidae; genus Vombatus; species Vombatus ursinus. The sequence goes on along the minus strand of NW_020951424.1, from coordinate 1,909 downwards.
GCAGAAAGTCAGCAGCTCTGCTGAGAGACTATTCTGACCCTGTTTTTGACTTTAGCCCCCGTGGGGCCAAACTCTGAGGTTCCATCCCCCTCACTTTCCCCTCTTCTTCCCCATTGTGAGTGATGCTTTGAGTTTCAGGTTTGAACCAAAGTGAAACATCAAAGTGAAAAGGAAGTAAGTCTATTAGGTTTCACTCTAGAAGTTTCAAGTTAAAACACAGAGAAACTGTTGCTACATTTTACTTGGGTTTGGAGGTAAAAAGGAGAGTGAAATTCTGCCTAAGGGTAGGGAAAAAGGTGTATGAATATGACCTATATGTTAATTTCTCAAGTGAAGCATGCTCTTATGGATGTGGGTATTCCTCCCAACAATGTAGGTCCCCACTCATCACGCTCACCTATCTATGCGCCTCTTGTGCATGTCCTCCCAGAAGTTCATCACTCACCCACAGAGCATCCCGAAGTTCTGACATGTCCAGGGCATGACGTAGGCTGTCCACTGGTTATCGCTAAATCACTCTCATCATCAGTCAATCTCTTTTAATCATATATTTCTATAATTTTCCTTTTTTTCTCCTTTAAGAAGTCCCTTCTCAGACTTCTCAGACTCAAACTCATGTGGTTTCATGGACAATCATTTTTTATTGTACTATATCATGGCAATGCTTGTTTTATTCCATAAAAGATAAATAAATGACTTTTTTAATAAAAAGAAGAAAAAATGAAGAAGTCCCTTCTCAGACTTCAAGGGTGAGCACAGCTTACTTCAGTATGTCCCTCTCCAAAGCTGCCTAGCTATAGTGGCTCTTGGTGCAGTCTACCAATCTTTGGCCTTCTCATTCCTCATTTCTAAACCCCATTTTCCAATATCTTTTTTCACCTTGGCTACAGCACACCTTTGCATTGAAGTCACTAAGTATCAAAGTTTACATTGGTTTAATTTGGAGGGACCTGTCAAGTTCCTCACCTCTTCCTCCTTTGCTATAGATGTTGGCAAGTAGGCGGCAATTACTTTCATAGTGATCTTCTTTCAAATACTCCAGGTATAGATGTCCCACACGTTAATGTTTCTTGTTGCCTATGAATACTTAATAAAATGAGCCCATCCAACTCCGTTTATTTGTTTCTCCAAGAAAAAAGAAGTGAGTATTCATTTAGCTTTTATCTTTTGGTTTTAAGTGAGAATATCAGGACTGGGATGTATCATTTTCTCCAGCAAAATGTTCACCCATCAATGGACACAGGTCTTACATTTAGTGTACTAACCACTTAGTGAATCTTTGTAATCAGTCTAAAAACTGTGGGTGAGTCTTATGACCCTCTGCCTCCTTTTCTACCACTGCCTCCATCACTGCAGAGAAAAAAAAAAGCTACACAGGCCTAGGGGCCTTTTTATGTTTCTCATTGTTTCGTGTCCAAGGAATTCATCACTAAATGGCCAACCTCCTGGTGATGATACTCTCCCTACTTAGCTAGGCTGGCCCTCAGAAAGCAGACTCAGTTACTCCCTTTTACCTCTGGGATTAAATACAGACACTTCTATTTGGCATTTAAAGCTCTTCACAACCTGGCTCCAACTTACCTTTCCAAATTTATTATATACTACTTCCCTTCACTTATTCTATAGGTCAATCAACCCAGACTTCTTACTCTTCCTCAGACAAGCACTTTATTTTTAGACTTCAGGCCTTTGTACAAGCCATCCCCTATGCTTGAAGTGCACTCCCTTCTCTCTTCTGCCTCTTAGAATCCCATGTCTGCTTCAAGACATTTCAAGTGCCACGTTCTACAGGAAGCCTTTCCTGATTCCACTCAGCTACCAGTGCCCTCTCCCTACAAAATCACCTTTTATCTATTTTCTTTTCTTTCTTTCTTTCTTTCTTTCTTTCTTTCTTTCTTTCTTTCTTTCT
>NW_020951423.1:0-1744 GCF_900497805.2 Vombatus ursinus | reverse complement strand
AACATCTAAAGCAGTAGAGACAGCTTTTTGGGCAACCTCCCAGTTATCAAGTTGGCCCATTTTATATAACTTTTGTCTGTGTCCTCTTGTCAATCAATTAATAAACAAGCATTTTTTAAGCACTTGATATATGTCAGGTACTGGGGATTCAAAGAAAAACATGAAATAATCCCTGTTCTCAGTGAGCTTATAATTCTATGAGGGGAGTCATTAAAATTCGTGTGTGTAAGGTGCTCACCCTTTATTATAAGAACATTTGGGTTGTTGAAGTGAAAAGAAAAAGAATATTTTTGAGTGAAACACTGATTTAAAAAAAAAACAGTTCTTCACATAGAAATCCTTGCATGAACACAAGACTATTCTGAGGACTTGGGGGAAAATGTATCTCAAATAAATGTACTGAGAGGGCCTATTTTAAAACAGACCCTTTTTAAAGGTAACAATGGCTACAATGCATTGGGGTCCATCAGTATGTCACATATGGCTGTTTCTGGGTTTTTGAGCATTATAACTAAGAAATCATAAATGAAATCACTGCTTAAGGACCTTAGGAAAATTTAATAAGGATTATTGAAGTCATTATTGAAAGAGAGATGGATTTTTTGAAGTTTCACATCATAAGGTAGAATTAAGGCACTAAATACAAAGTAGTCCAAATTTGAGGGAGTAGAAGTTTTATAATTCTCTGGCTTATGAGAATTTCTCATCACTGAAATAGCTTAACACCTTCTCAGTGCCCTGTCAAGGGTGGCTGTGTGCTAAATTAACTTCACACTGCATCAAAAACAAGAAGCAGTTCTTAAGAGAATGTGGTAATTGAAGACTCACAACCATAAAAGATGGTGACAGGGATATTAGTTATAAAAGATAGGACTTTGTCAACTTTATTATTTCCTAAGGGGAAACCAACTTGCTCTATTCTTCCTGTTTAATTCTGGGCCCAGGTCATTGTCTATTCCCAGTACCTATATAAGGTATGTGTAGTGAAGGATGATCTCATTGGGGAACTCATTGGATTTCCATAAAATCACATATCATAGACTATACAAAAGGCACATTTTCATACATTTGTTTTTCCCCCTATTAAAAGATAAAGCAGGAAGGACAACAAACAGATGTTAATGGAAAAAAATCCATAGGGTTTTTATAATAAATGCTTTTCACAATCAATGCCAGTGTAGCTACCGCACTGAAATCCTAACATAATGACCTTCTTCACGATAACATATGAACAGCACTTAAGGGGGAAAAAAGATGAGAACATTTGGACTAAACAGAGAATCTTGATCCACGTGAGAGATGACACAACTATGAGGGATTTGAGGTATCTCAAAGGGGGGAGGGTAAAAAAAAAAAAAGAAAAAAAGATGTGGATGAAATTCCTTTAAAAATATAGATGATTTTCAAAACACGTGTTTACTTTCCCATGTCTACAAATTTTTTTCCCTAAAAATCATCTACATAGAAGCCAAAGGTATTCTTGTTGAAGGTATGAGAAGGGGACAGGCAACCTTTTACAAATGATGTCCCATAGCAGAATACAGATATACAGTCACATTACTTAATTAGTTAATTACTTAATTAAAGATATAGAAAAATGAATGATTCCATCATGATTTTTAGCTGTAAAAAATATTTGATCTGGCAGGGCAAAACACTACCTTAAAGACTCTCTTTCAACAAGATTTCCCCTATGCATATGTCAAAATCATACAAAATTATTTAACATCTAAAGCAGTAGAGA
>NW_020951422.1:0-5815 GCF_900497805.2 Vombatus ursinus | reverse complement strand
ACGCTAGTAATTTTCCAGAGGTCATACTGGGCCTATGGTCCCTTACATGTCCCCCTTTTCTTTCCTTAAGAGGGAAGGTTTAGCAGAGGGGTTTGTGCCTGTCTTAGGTTGTCCCGAGGAGTGGGAGACTGTTGCCCGTCATGGGGGCAATATGCAAGGCAACGCCCCTGGCTTAGGTCAGACTCCCCTCAGGGGGATCTTACCCGTCATTGGCTAACCAAACCAGCGCTCAGACTAATCCTTGGGACCGGCCAATGTCGGTATAAAGATCAGGGTCGCCAGTATCCAGCCGACAATAATGGACCTGAATAGGTTTGGACAAGGCCTTGTCCAGCTGTTGTTTGACATAGGAGGTGATCTTCCAGAACACCCAAGGACCGAAGGTTAGAGCTAATAAAAACACAAATATAGGCCCTACAAGAGGTAAAATATAAGGAAGAAAGCCATGAAGATTACTTAAAAAAGGATTTTCAAACAGTTCTCTCCGACGCTTGACCAGATCATCCTGTAATTTCTTTATCTTGTCCCGGACTACACCGGACTTATTAGCATAGAAGCAACATTTCTCCTGTAAGGCCAAGCATATACCCCCTTGTTCGGCTGTCAAGAGATCCAATCCCCTTCTGTTCTGCAAGACCACCTCGGCTAGAGAGTCGATCTGGTCCTGGAGATCACTAATAGTTCCTGATAAGGTTTGGATATCATCAATGAGCTGTGCAGAGAGTTTATTATAGGAGTGTATGGCGACTCCCAAGCCCCCAGACCCTGTCGCAAGGGCTCCCGTAATGCCCAAGCCAACAAGCAAGGGAATAGCAAATATGGCCCTTTTATGTCTTCCAGCCATAAAGTCGAGGCTGGGAACCGGAACAGGCTCATTCCCCGGAACAATATCCATCTCAGGTAGAACGGAGGCAATGGAGCAATAACCAGTCCAATTTACGGGCAACGCTGGGAACGCCATATTCCCTCCGCAGAGAAAAACATGGCCTAGAGGGGGACACAGGAAACTGCTAGTACGAAGGACAGAGGAACAATTCACATGAGGGAGAAAACCCACATCAATGGAGACAGAGGCATTGGGAGTGGTACCCTCAAAGCAGGGGGCTACAAAGAGTGACTGATTCAAAGGGATCGGTTGAATTCAAAAAGGGAGGCAAGGAGATCGTTGCCAGCCGGGGCGTCAAAACCAGCAAGGCAGACCCTCAGGACAGCCAGGAGGTACCAGAGTAGGGGTGATCATTTTCCAAGCATTTCCTGTAGATAAAGAAAAGAAATATTTCTCAGAGAGGTTTGTCCTCCCTGGAAGGAAGGTTAACTGGAGGTGGAGAAGCCATTTCACAGGAATCAACTTGCTTTACAAGCCTCTCAGGAAGCCAGCGAGTAGATTGTTTTTCTTTAATATATATACAGACCGAACCCCGACCCCAAATAAGAACAGGGTCGGGACCCTGCCACTGGTTAGTAAGGGGATCTTTCCACAGTACTTTGGCATAATTGTGCTGGGATTCGGGGTGCCAAAACCTATCAGCCACTGATTTGCCAGTATCGTCCAATTGAAGAAAATTTAATATGAAAAGAGCATGGCTGACCAGGTTCCGAGGGGATCCTTTGACCGGGTAGAATGCCCCTCTTCGAAGTTTGGTAATAGTGTTTTTTAAGGTTTGATGGGCCCGTTCCACAATACCTTGCCCTTGAGGATTATAAGGAATGCCCGTGACATGAGAGATACCAAGGGTGGCACAGAAGGAGTGAAAAGCTGTGCCAGCATAACCAGGGCCATTATCAGTTTTAATAGACTCGGGCTTGCCCATAACAGTGAGGCAAGAGAGGACATGAGCTATCACGTGGCGGCAGGCCTCACCGCTCTGCAATGTGGCAGAGAGAAAGCCGCTGTGAGGATCGATGGAGACATGCATATATTTTAAATGACCAAAATCAGAAACATGAGTCACATCCATTTGCCATAGGGCGTTAGGAAAAAGACCTCGTGGGTTAATCCCCTTACTGGGTGGAGGGGGCAGAAAAGGAACACAGTGCACACATCGCCTCACAATTTGTCGAGCCTGTTCACGAGTTAAACCATACAGGCGTCTCAGGGAGCTCGCTGGTAGGTGTAAAAAATCATGGGCTTGTTCAGGAGGGGTGAGGCCTGGCAGTAGGGAGCACTGTAAAGCACGATCTGCTACATCATTGCCCTCAAAAATGCCTCCTGAGGTGGACTGATGAGAATAAACATGGAGAATGTAAAGGGGGTTTTTTCGCTGCAACAAAATTTGCTGTAATTCCCTCAGGAGAGAGGATATGGTGGACTTATGAGGTTGGAGGACAGCGTCCTCTATGCATTTAAGAACCTTTACTGCATATAGACTATCAGAGATTATATTTATAGGCTCAGGATATTTACGGCAAGCCTGGAGGATGGCAAAGAGCTCATTTTTCTGGGTAGAGTCATAGGGGGTTTCTAATACTGTTATTTCCTTGGAGGCCTCATGATAAATAGAGGCCTTATAGTTTTTTATAGCATCAGTGAAAACATTTGGGCCTTGAACAGGTTCTCCCATAACCTTTCGTTGGGGTGGTGCTAAGGTTATTTGCTCTAGCATAGGGAGAAGCAGACAGGAGGAATGAGGACTTATCTCAGCCCATTGGGAGCAATGTGCCCAAGACCAATAGGTTTGCATAATGGCTTCTCGCTGTCCAGGTTCAAAATTCGAGTAAAGTAAAGGTCGTTGTCCAGACAAGTGGACAGCCCTTTGTACTGCAGCTAAGGCTAGTTCCCCTAACATCTCATAATAATTTGGCAGTACCTTGTGAGCCTTCTTTGCATATACAAATTCTAATAATTTGGGACCTTGGTGTATAACACAAAAAGGACTCTGTTGATTGACCAAGGAGACCTCTATTCTACCTTTGGGGTCCCATCTGGCAGTCTGGGCAGCAAGTGAGAATATTTGGGACACTGCTGCCTTAGCAGCAGGAGTCCATGCCCGAGGGGAGTTTAAATCTGAATTTCCTTTTAAGATATCATATAAAGGCTGCATTACAGCAGGAGGAATGGGTGTGCGGGCCCTGAGCCATTGGATCTGTCCCACTAACGTTTGGAAGTGATTCAAGGTGGTTATCTTATCAAGCCCTAGTTCAGGAATTTGATTGCTAATAGAGACAGCCTCCATACGAAGGTCTAGGTATATGAGTGGGTAATTTTGTTGGACTTTGTCAGGGGCCACCACCAAACCATAATGAGCAAGTGCAGAGACGGTTTCTTTTACTAATCTTGCTAATGTTTCATCACTGCTGGTGGCTAATAAAATATCGTCCATATAATGAAGTATTGTGGCTGTAGTCCATTTGTCCCTGATAGGGTCCAGCACTCTTCCCACATAAGCCTGACATAAGGTGGGACTGCAGCACATTCCTTGGGGCAGGACCTTCCACTGATATCTGAAATCTGGTCCTGCATTATTGGTAGTGGGTATGGTAAAGGCAAATCTCTTTCTATCTTCTGGGGATAATGGGATAGAGAAAAAACAATCTTGGATGTCTATGACTGTCACAGGCCATCCAGATGGCACTAAATTAGGGGAGGGAAGGCCAGGCTGTAGGGTTCCCATGGGCTCTAGGGTGGTGTTAACTGCCCTGAGATCTATTAACATTCGAAATTTCCCTGATTTCTTTTTTATTACAAACACTGGGCTGTTCCAGGGGCTGGACGTGGGCTCAATGTGCCCCACCTGTAACTGGTGCTGCACTATATCACGTAAAGCCTGGGCTTTCTCTGCAGGGAGGGGCCATTGGGGTACCCAGACTGGGTTATTAGATCTCCATGTTAGAGGAGTGGGTCTGATACAAGAAAATTTTTGCTGTTGCCCAACGGCCCCAATTAAAAATCCTGCGGGGGTGGTATATAAACAGATGCACCACAAGCCTTCAAAATATCCCCTCCCCATAAATTGTATCTCAAACCAGCAACCACCAGGGTCGATTTGGAAAATTCTCTTGCTGTAAAGGGGAAGTCCGAACCACCGGGTAAAAGTCGGAGATTTTCCTGATGCAGCCCCGAGGGCGCATTCCGAGGGGGTGGAGCTTCCATCTGGTAAGCTAGTTGAGGGGCCCTCCTTGCCCCGCCTCCTGACTGGCTTGCAGCATGCTAAAGAGCATAATGGCCAGATTTGTTACAATTGTAACAAATTGCCTTAGGGCAGGCTCCACCAGGTTTCTGGCGGCATTGAGCCTTAAACTGACTGGCTTTTCCGTATAGATAGTACAATTTAGTCTCTTTTGTTTTCAGCACTTCTGATAGTCCTCTCCAAGCGGCTGCCTGTAGGCGGGCCACGAAATCCGGGAAGGGTTTATCAGGACCTTTTTTAATCTTGGTCAGGGAGGGCCTTTGTTTCCCCAAAGCCTGAATCTTACAAAAAGCCCGTAGGGCACATTGGGAAACAGCTGCAAACGCTGTATTTAGTGCCTCTTTTAACTCCTTAAACTTCTTCCATTTTAAAGGGGCCCAGGTCCTCCCTCCGTCGGTTAAGTGTGAGGGAGGGGGGCCAAAACAGGGGATTCGGATTTGGGTTTGGAGGTTACTGTAGGGGCAGTGAGAGCAACAGCCGGGCCAGGGATGCAATCAGCGAGTTCCAAATCAAGGAGCCGTAGTTCCTTAAGCAGCTGTGCTTTCTCTTTCTTAAACATCAACGTCTGTTGGAGGGACTGAATCTGAGAGGGGAGCGAGGTCAAGGGAGTGTCAACAGGCGGAAAAGGGGGAAGAGTATGATAAGAAGGGGGAGCAGGAGGGGGCAGAGAAGCAGGAAGATGAGGGGTTGGGAGTGGAAAAGCAAGAGCAGCGGGCGCGGAAGCAGAGTGCTGTATAGTAGGAAGACATGCAGGAGCGGCACTGAAATTACAGGGGTCATTATAAGAAGCAGCCTCCTGCTCAAGGTCAGCTGCATCAGTAGGATCTAAGGTATCATTTGACCTCTTGACCAAAGCCTCTTGTAAAACAGGATAAATGCGCTCAACTTTCCTACTTTGGGAGGAAAAATCATCTAAGGGCATGTCTATGGACACAGAATCACAATCCTTCCTAGACTCATCCTCTGTTGCAGGTGGGGCTGATAATGGACAAGGAGGCTCCGGGGGACCTCCATCTTTTTCACTGACAATCTTACAAACCTCAGTCTCAAAAGGACGTATTTTCAAAATATCATAAATACAATTCCAGTAATTGAACGCAGTAACAGGTACCTTCTCGGGCCCGAAAGTTCTAAAATAATCATTAAGACAATCTCCCACCCGTTTCCATCTTTTCTCATCTATAGTTCCTTCCTGGGGGAACCAAGGACAAATGTCCTTTTTTAAAAAAAACAAAAAATTGTATAAGATCCTTTTTCTTAACCTTTACTCCCCGTGTCTTTAATGAGGCCTTAAGCCCTTCTACAAATTTTTCATGACTACTAGCATCCTGCCCCATTTTGAGAGTGTCTCCTTACCTCAGGTCTCTATTCCGCAGATCAGGCAAATCCACGGCGACCAATTCTCATGTATCGTGACTGCAGTCGTTTTTTCCACAGGAGCACACACCAAAAACCTTTACTCCTTTTAAGGGGGTCTCGGGCCCCACGTTGGGCGCCAAATGTCCCGTCCCGCGGGACATCAACGGAGGTCCGGACCTGTAAAAGAAGGAGGGGAGCAGGGGACACAGGAAATGGAGACAAGACAGGCTTTCTGATCAAGTCTCGTTTATTGAAGGCAAGCTCAGGGTAGTTATACACACCGTAAGAGGGAGTGGGGGAGTTCCACCACCGGTATAGGGGCGGGGTAT
>NW_020951421.1:0-1483 GCF_900497805.2 Vombatus ursinus | reverse complement strand
AAATAAGCCATATGTATATAATATTACACAGGGATTTAGTAGTGTTCCAATTGGTTTTTGTACAGTCTTGACTGAGAAGGAGAGAAGTTCTTTAGAAAGGCCAACATCTTGGGGAGGAGAAGGAAGTATCTGTACATCAGTGATAAGGTGAAATAGGATGGATGGAACATGTTATATTCAAATCTAGAAAATTCTAGAGAAATATATGATGGATTTTGATGTGGAAGGGATCTTTTCTTCAGTTTTCTATCTCGTAACTAGGCCCTGAAGGTATTACACAATGATTTTGGCCATTTGGGTGAAAAGAAAACCCAGAAGTTGTTAAGAAACGATTTTACTGCCTAATGTTACAAGGAGATGTCACTGAGAGTATGAGTTATATCCATTTTGTTCAAAGGAAAGAACTTATACTGCTTATTTGGTTAGAGCATAAGGACCAGCAATATGTTAGAATTGGTGTTTATTGAAATTCTAATTACTGGAAAAATATAGGAATAATATAAGCAACATATTCATTGAAGTAAACTATTTTATTAAGTCCATATAGGCGTACTCATTCAAGAATGAGATCTCCTATGCCTGAAATGTTGTGGAAGAAATAATTCTCTGGATATGGATTCTTTGCTAAATTATTTTGACCAAAATAATGACTTTAAAAGCAAACTATTAAAGGAACTGTTGACTTTAGCAGGACTCAAAGGGTCGAGGACTGTACCTTACCATCCTTGAGGAGATGCAAAGCCTTAGCATTTGAATTATACATTGCCAAAAATTATAGGAACCCTGAGTTTTAAATAGAAGGTCTTATTGTTATTGTTTAGTCATTTTCATTTGTGTATGACTCTGGGGATTTCTTGGCAAAGATGCTAGAGTAGTTTGCCATTTCCTTCTCTAGTTCATTTCATAGATGGGGAAAATGAGGCAAACAGGGTTAAATGATTTGCCTAGGGTCATACAGCTAGTAAGTATCTGAGTTTTTATTTGAATTCAAGTCTTCCTGACTCCAGGGCCAGCACTTCAACCACTGTGCCACCTAGCTGCCCTAAGTAGAAGGCCTACTGCACTCAATATGTGGCATTTCTAATACATGAATAAAATGCTCCCAGGAATACCAAAGGCTTTAGTCTACACATATTGACATTCGGGAAAGAGCCAAGACATCTTGTTGACCAATACTTTATAGTTTCAAATGAGTGGAGAGGATGAAGAGATATACAACTAGAATATTTACGTGCTGAGAAATAGACTGAAGGAATTCTAACAATTAATCGTGACTTCAGCTTAGGAGTCTTGTAGTCCATGGAAGACAATACAGAACAGCACAAAGAACATGCTATTTCATAATAAGAAGTTGAGAGATTGTACAACCTGCTTGCACCTTCACCCAAAAAATAAAGTGACAGAAGCCCAGAAAGATGATCACTTTCGCCTATTGTCAGTGAACAACCCAATGGCTCCTGTTCTCATGAATCCCACTGACAGA
>NW_020951420.1:0-1736 GCF_900497805.2 Vombatus ursinus | reverse complement strand
TCTGTCAGTGGGATTCATGAGAACAGGAGCCATTGGGTTGTTCACTGGGGTTGCATCTCCCCCAATGTTTGATATGTTGCTATGGATATAGCAGACTTTAAAATGTGGGACGAATGGATGAATGATCCCAGGAATGAATTAATGAATGCTTTCTGGTAAAGGAGAAATCTTGCTCAGGTTTGAAGACCATAGCTCTGGAGTAGAAAGGGACCACCACGGTCATCCATTCCAACCTCCTTCTTACTCTCTTTACAGAATGTAAGCTCCCTTTTTGCCTTTTTGTTTCCACTGCCTAGTGTAGTGTCTGGCACATAGTAGGCTCTTGATGAATGTTTATTGATTGATTAGCTGATACAAATGAAGAAATTGAAGTGAATTGACTTGCCTAAGATAAAACACACAGTAAGCGTCAGCTTTATTTTATTCCCAGAATCCTAAACTCTCCCCAGTCTACAACTTCCCAATACACTGAACTTTGGGAAACATGTTTTACATGCTGCTGACTCCTATTCAGAACAGCTTTTCCTGTCTTTCTACTACAGAGTTAAAAGGCATGGGGCTCAGCTCTCATAATATCTAAGTGGCTTGTTAAATTGCAAGTGTTCCAACCTTCCTTAAATAATTGTTTAGGACAGAAAATGTAGTCCTGTAATATTGATTCCGGAGCTTGGGCTTTTTAAGTACGATATAAAAAACCAAAAGGGAATTAAAGCCAATTGCTTTAGAAGGAGAAATTGTGACTTGCCTTGTCATTATGGAGCATTTCGAAAGGATTGAAAAGGCATTTTCCAGGCAATGGTAGAGTATTCAGTTCAAAAATAATTTACCACCGAAAAGCAAATTTCTCTAAATGAACATCTAATTTGCAGGGGGAAATGGACCCCTGGTGAAGCTGTTGTCCTGCCTTCCTGAAACCAGGCTGTTGCTTCAAGCATTTTCACAGTGGTGCTCAGTCCATAAAAGCTGGTGCTTGTCGTACAGCTTCCCTCGCTGCTCTGAATGACTTTTCAAAGTAGGCAATAAACAGAAATTGCACTTACTGGGTGGGGAGGCTTCAAACACATTTTCAGAAAGCCCACACAATTTTTCCCTCAGTCAAGATGCTGAGGGAGAAGGTTATGAAAAACACAATCAGAAGGTTGCAGTAATGATGCCACTCCCCTTTCCCTGTCACATGTATGTTTTGCTAGGGAAAAGAGTCTGACTTCATGTACACACATATACATACATACATACCTAATATATGTTCCTATATATATAATGTATTCTAATTTATATTCATATGTATTCCACTATATATTCCTCTCTCTTTATGTATATACATATATGTATGCATGTGTGTATATGCATATATACATGTCTATACATACACATATATATGTATGACTACATACATATGTGTGTATATATATATATATATGTACAAGGGTAGAAAGCTTAAGGTTATAGACATGTTTCAGAGAGATTTAAGGAGTAGCAGAGGGAAGTTTGTACTTGGAAAATTTGAATGAGTGGAGTTTACAAAATCTAATGTGATCAGTAATTGAGGTGTGTATGCATTGAATCAAATTGGGTTCTGGCTTATCCTTTATACACAGATTTCATCCTCTTGAATTTGGAGAAGAAAACCACATTCTCGACCACACATGTTAAAAATAATATTCATTATACTTCAAAATTTATGATATAAAATAAGCCATATGTATATAATATTACACAGGGATTTAGTAGTGTTC
>NW_020951419.1:0-3172 GCF_900497805.2 Vombatus ursinus | reverse complement strand
TCTGTCAGTGGGATTCATGAGAACAGGAGCCATTGGGTTGTTCACTGACAATAGGCGAAAGTGATCATCTTTCTGGGCTTCTGTCACTTTATTTTTTGGGTGAAGGTGCAAGCAGGTTGTACAATCTCTCAACTTCTTATTATGAAATAGCATGTTCTTTGTGCTGTTCTGTATTGTCTTCCATGGACTACAAGACTCCTAAGCTGAAGTCACGATTAATTGTTAGAATTCCTTCAGTCTATTTCTCAGCACGTAAATATTCTAGTTGTATATCTCTTCATCCTCTCCACTCATTTGAAACTATAAAGTATTGGTCAACAAGATGTCTTGGCTCTTTCCCGAATGTCAATATGTGTAGACTAAAGCCTTTGGTATTCCTGGGAGCATTTTATTCATGTATTAGAAATGCCACATATTGAGTGCAGTAGGCCTTCTACTTAGGGCAGCTAGGTGGCACAGTGGTTGAAGTGCTGGCCCTGGAGTCAGGAAGACTTGAATTCAAATAAAAACTCAGATACTTACTAGCTGTATGACCCTAGGCAAATCATTTAACCCTGTTTGCCTCATTTTCCCCATCTATGAAATGAACTAGAGAAGGAAATGGCAAACTACTCTAGCATCTTTGCCAAGAAATCCCCAGAGTCATACACAAATGAAAATGACTAAACAATAACAATAAGACCTTCTATTTAAAACTCAGGGTTCCTATAATTTTTGGCAATGTATAATTCAAATGCTAAGGCTTTGCATCTCCTCAAGGATGGTAAGGTACAGTCCTCGACCCTTTGAGTCCTGCTAAAGTCAACAGTTCCTTTAATAGTTTGCTTTTAAAGTCATTATTTTGGTCAAAATAATTTAGCAAAGAATCCATATCCAGAGAATTATTTCTTCCACAACATTTCAGGCATAGGAGATCTCATTCTTGAATGAGTACGCCTATATGGACTTAATAAAATAGTTTACTTCAATGAATATGTTGCTTATATTATTCCTATATTTTTCCAGTAATTAGAATTTCAATAAACACCAATTCTAACATATTGCTGGTCCTTATGCTCTAACCAAATAAGCAGTATAAGTTCTTTCCTTTGAACAAAATGGATATAACTCATACTCTCAGTGACATCTCCTTGTAACATTAGGCAGTAAAATCGTTTCTTAACAACTTCTGGGTTTTCTTTTCACCCAAATGGCCAAAATCATTGTGTAATACCTTCAGGGCCTAGTTACGAGATAGAAAACTGAAGAAAAGATCCCTTCCACATCAAAATCCATCATATATTTCTCTAGAATTTTCTAGATTTGAATATAACATGTTCCATCCATCCTATTTCACCTTATCACTGATGTACAGATACTTCCTTCTCCTCCCCAAGATGTTGGCCTTTCTAAAGAACTTCTCTCCTTCTCAGTCAAGACTGTACAAAAACCAATTGGAACACTACTAAATCCCTGTGTAATATTATATACATATGGCTTATTTTATATCATAAATTTTGAAGTATAATGAATATTATTTTTAACATGTGTGGTCGAGAATGTGGTTTTCTTCTCCAAATTCAAGAGGATGAAATCTGTGTATAAAGGATAAGCCAGAACCCAATTTGATTCAATGCATACACACCTCAATTACTGATCACATTAGATTTTGTAAACTCCACTCATTCAAATTTTCCAAGTACAAACTTCCCTCTGCTACTCCTTAAATCTCTCTGAAACATGTCTATAACCTTAAGCTTTCTACCCTTGTACATATATATATATATATACACACATATGTATGTAGTCATACATATATATGTGTATGTATAGACATGTATATATGCATATACACACATGCATACATATATGTATATACATAAAGAGAGAGGAATATATAGTGGAATACATATGAATATAAATTAGAATACATTATATATATAGGAACATATATTAGGTATGTATGTATGTATATGTGTGTACATGAAGTCAGACTCTTTTCCCTAGCAAAACATACATGTGACAGGGAAAGGGGAGTGGCATCATTACTGCAACCTTCTGATTGTGTTTTTCATAACCTTCTCCCTCAGCATCTTGACTGAGGGAAAAATTGTGTGGGCTTTCTGAAAATGTGTTTGAAGCCTCCCCACCCAGTAAGTGCAATTTCTGTTTATTGCCTACTTTGAAAAGTCATTCAGAGCAGCGAGGGAAGCTGTACGACAAGCACCAGCTTTTATGGACTGAGCACCACTGTGAAAATGCTTGAAGCAACAGCCTGGTTTCAGGAAGGCAGGACAACAGCTTCACCAGGGGTCCATTTCCCCCTGCAAATTAGATGTTCATTTAGAGAAATTTGCTTTTCGGTGGTAAATTATTTTTGAACTGAATACTCTACCATTGCCTGGAAAATGCCTTTTCAATCCTTTCGAAATGCTCCATAATGACAAGGCAAGTCACAATTTCTCCTTCTAAAGCAATTGGCTTTAATTCCCTTTTGGTTTTTTATATCGTACTTAAAAAGCCCAAGCTCCGGAATCAATATTACAGGACTACATTTTCTGTCCTAAACAATTATTTAAGGAAGGTTGGAACACTTGCAATTTAACAAGCCACTTAGATATTATGAGAGCTGAGCCCCATGCCTTTTAACTCTGTAGTAGAAAGACAGGAAAAGCTGTTCTGAATAGGAGTCAGCAGCATGTAAAACATGTTTCCCAAAGTTCAGTGTATTGGGAAGTTGTAGACTGGGGAGAGTTTAGGATTCTGGGAATAAAATAAAGCTGACGCTTACTGTGTGTTTTATCTTAGGCAAGTCAATTCACTTCAATTTCTTCATTTGTATCAGCTAATCAATCAATAAACATTCATCAAGAGCCTACTATGTGCCAGACACTACACTAGGCAGTGGAAACAAAAAGGCAAAAAGGGAGCTTACATTCTGTAAAGAGAGTAAGAAGGAGGTTGGAATGGATGACCGTGGTGGTCCCTTTCTACTCCAGAGCTATGGTCTTCAAACCTGAGCAAGATTTCTCCTTTACCAGAAAGCATTCATTAATTCATTCCTGGGATCATTCATCCATTCGTCCCACATTTTAAAGTCTGCTATATCCATAGCAACATATCAAACATTGGGGGAGATGCAACCCCAGTGAACAACCCAATGGCTCCTGTTCTCATGAATCCCACTGACAGA
>NW_020951418.1:0-3259 GCF_900497805.2 Vombatus ursinus | reverse complement strand
AGAGTGAGTCTGAAGTTTACTGAGGAAGCTGTAGGTATGGACAGAGAAGTGGACACTTTGGCATGTCCAGACCCAGAGGTCATCTCTGTGTCAGCACTGATTAGGACCAACTCCAGTTTATTCAAGATACTGGCAATATGTTGTAAGTAGTCAAGTCCACAAGGATTTATTAAGCACCTACTATGTGCCAGGCACTGTGCTAAGCCTAGAGATACAAAAGAAAGAGGAAAGACAGTCTCTGTTCTCAAGGAGCTCACAGTTAACAGAGGAGAGTAGCAAGATTGGACTCAGTATTTTAATATTCTGACCATTCTTACCAATTATGCAAATGTGTAAAGAAAGAGAGAAGCAAGTAGCAGTAGAAAATGCTGTCAGGTTCCTGATTTCTTTTCTTTTCTTTTCTTTTTTTTTGGCTAGGCAATGGGGTTAAAGGACTTGCCCACAGTCATGAATCTACTAAGCGTTATGTGTCTGAGGCTGGATTTGAACTCAGGTCCTTCTGAATCCAGGGCCAGTACTCTATCCACTGCGCCACATAGCTGCCCCTCCTGATTTCTCCAATGCCAAGACAGAACCTGAGAAATTCACACTGGGGACTATCCAGGACTGAAGAATGGAAGGGCTAGTCAAGGAAGCAGCAAGGGAAAAGACCAAGGTATGTTCTCTACATAGGCTACAAAAGTGAGATGTGGGATCTGCCTGAGAAGCGAATCCATGGAAGAATGGAAGAATTCATTTCATAGACTTCAGGCCTTTTCTTTCTTTCTTTTTTTAACTTTTTTTTTTTTTTTTTTTTGGTGATGCAATTGGAATTAAGTGACCAAGGCTGGAGCTCTGTCCACTGCGCCACCTAGCTGCCCCAACTCCAGGCCTTTTCAAGAGAGATCATGCAATCAATCAATAAACATTTATTAAGCACCTGCTACTTATTAGGCACTGTTGTTATATGGTTTGTCCTTTGTTCTGGGAGAGGGCCATGACATCAGGAAGGCGATTCCATGACTTGTAAGTAAATTGGACTTAAGTGAGGGAGGGCTGTGCAAAGTCACCAGCCTCACTTTCTCCTCTGGAGCCATTTGGGTCCAGTGGCCAGATATGGATCAGGACAACTGGAGATGCCTTAAACCCAATTCACTCTGGCTCTCATTGATTAGTCAACAATAGGTCCCTACCCAAGCACCACTTAATGGTTATTGTTTGGGCTCTGATGGCTCAGAGTGAATGTAAATAGTAATTAGGCACTGAGCTAAGTCCGGGGATACAAAAGAGGCAAAAGACAGCCCCTGCCCTTAGAAGCTCACAAGCTAAGAGGATGCCAACAAATATATACAAACAAACTATATAGAGGATAAACAGGAAATATTTAACGGAGGGAAGGCTGTCATTGAAGAGTCCTCTAAGAGATACATGTTGATGGTGATGGGAGATTTCTGACACCATCTGAAAGAACTGCTCATCTATGGTATAGGCACTGAATCTAGCAGTCCACGTGCATCACCTAATTGAGACCTCCTGTCTCAAATTTCTCCCCATTCCAATACATCTTTCACCCAGCCACCAAAGTGATTATTCTATAGCATCAGTATGACCACGCCACAAAAGACTAGAAAGATTCAGATATCTGCTGACTACTGGACTTTGAATAAATGAACTAAAGTGGACCGGCATACTATGCCAAGAGTTCAGGATGACCCAGAGTACTTGCAAAGCGGTCGGTGGTTCTCCATCTTGGATGTGTGTATTAAATACTACCAGATTCTGATAACAGAAGAAGGCAAAGAGAAGATACCTTTCATCTGTTCACATGGATTTGACCAGTTTGAGAAGACCACCTGATCTTTTTCAATGGACAAGGCAGTTGGTGACATGAACTACCTGAAAGTGTAGATGAGCTTGGATGACGTTATTGTCTTTGGAAAAGTACTTGAAGGACATGAGGAAAGACTGATAAAAGTGATGGTCAGAGGAAGGTTTTCTGAAACTGTCAATGAATGAACGTCAGTTTTTCAAAGCATCTGTCAAACAGATCAGCCACAAGGTATCATCGTAAGACGTGATCACTAATCCAGAGAAGACAAGAAACACTCCTCAGATGGAGGAGTTGGGGCAGCTAGGTGGCGCAGTGGACAGAGCTCCAGCCTTGGTCACTTAATTCCAATTGCATCACCAAAAAAAAAAAAAAAAAAAAGTTAAAAAAAGAAAGAAAGAAAAGGCCTGAAGTCTATGAAATGAATTCTTCCATTCTTCCATGGATTCGCTTCTCAGGCAGATCCCACATCTCACTTTTGTAGCCTATGTAGAGAACATACCTTGGTCTTTTCCCTTGCTGCTTCCTTGACTAGCCCTTCCATTCTTCAGTCCTGGATAGTCCCCAGTGTGAATTTCTCAGGTTCTGTCTTGGCATTGGAGAAATCAGGAGGGGCAGCTATGTGGCGCAGTGGATAGAGTACTGGCCCTGGATTCAGAAGGACCTGAGTTCAAATCCAGCCTCAGACACATAACGCTTAGTAGATTCATGACTGTGGGCAAGTCCTTTAACCCCATTGCCTAGCCAAAAAAAAAGAAAAGAAAAGAAAAGAAATCAGGAACCTGACAGCATTTTCTACTGCTACTTGCTTCTCTCTTTCTTTACACATTTGCATAATTGGTAAGAATGGTCAGAATATTAAAATACTGAGTCCAATCTTGCTACTCTCCTCTGTTAACTGTGAGCTCCTTGAGAACAGAGACTGTCTTTCCTCTTTCTTTTGTATCTCTAGGCTTAGCACAGTGCCTGGCACATAGTAGGTGCTTAATAAATCCTTGTGGACTTGACTACTTACAACATATTGCCAGTATCTTGAATAAACTGGAGTTGGTCCTAATCAGTGCTGACACAGAGATGACCTCTGGGTCTGGACATGCCAAAGTGTCCACTTCTCTGTCCATACCTACAGCTTCCTCAGTAAACTTCAGACTCACTCTGCTCCAAGGGAGGGTTTGGGGAGAGATGATAATGTGTTCTGTTTTAGACATATTGAGTTTGAGCTGCTTATAGGAGACATCTAGTTTGGGATGTCCAAGAAACAATTTCTCACGCTAGCCAACCTCAAAGCCAACAATTCCAGTTTGTGTATGAGATATTGAATCTCTGTTGTTGTTTGTCCTTCATTCTCAAAGAGGACCAATGACATCACAAGGGCGATGTCTTGACTTGCTTGTGAATTGGATATGAGTGGGGCAGTGTTGTGCAAAGGCGTCAGCCTCACTCTCTCCTCCA
>NW_020951417.1:0-1607 GCF_900497805.2 Vombatus ursinus | reverse complement strand
TCTTTCTATTGTCTAGGATCCTAAATGTTTCTAAGAAGAGCCCACTGAAACATAAAACTATAGTTTCCCATGTTCTTGCCAGAGTCCAAGATGTTCCAGGGCAAACCAACCTGCATATCAGAATTACAATTTGAAAGTTAGCCTGAAAATGACAGGGGTAGGAGCCAGGAGATCTCCTAAACTCCACATGCTAGAGAAATTATTATCTGGTAGACTCAAGATGTGGAATAATAATATATATTTTGGACAGGGACAAAGTGTAAATTTATTTTCCTTGAGTATCCATATTTCATATAAAGGGTTTGCTTCTCTTTTTTATCTCCAGTTGGTAGAGAGGGGGTGGAAGGGTGTGTGTGTGTGTGTGTGTGTGTGTGTGTGAGTGAAAGAGAGAGAGAGACAGAGACAAAGACACAGAGAAAGAGAGAATATGAATGGTTGTTAATTGAAAAAATAAGTAAAATAAGTAAAATTTGAACACATACAAAAATTATTGGCTGGTGGTCCATCTGATATTCTGTACATTGGGGGTTTTGAAACCTGGGTGCAACAAGGGTTTGAGGTCCTAAAAACTGCCTGGGCTGCCATGTGAAAGCCATCTGGATCCAGAACAGGAACTTAGGGTTTGGGAGGGGACTTACCATGCATGGCTTCAGAATAAGCCTCCAGGTAGTTAGTAACAGAAGAGGGTTTCCAGAAGTGAGCCCTATTTGTCACACAAAACAAAAAGGCAGTAAGAGAGGAAGCAAATTCAAGTTTTGTTTATCATCATTTTTTTTCTCACCCATTTCCTCCCTTAGTCCTCCAAGAACTGGTATCCCCCTCTGTCTCTGGTTTCCCAGCTGCTATCTCATTAATAACCTTCCACATCAGCATTCTCTCACCAGTCCCTACAGCTCCTCCCTCTCCTCCCCTCCCCAACTCCTTCCTCCAGACATTTTGTCTCTCTGCTTTGCAATGGGACTCTATTTACCACCAAACAGGATTTCCATAAGTGATAACTGCAAGAAGTCCTAGTGACTTGGCAGAGGCCTCTCTCCCGTAGGCCCTGCTTGGAGTCAGCTTGTACGGAAAAAAGATTTCCAACCTCTCCCACTTTTCCTTCCCCTTGCCCCCTCTCCCACCCAAACCATTTCGTAGTGGGATTTATCCCAGAAGTGTTCACTTACATGGATAAATTGAATGATTTACTCTACACCCATCCATGTCTCTCCCAAAAGACTGAGTTTGGGAGAAAGTACATGATGTCTTGGAACTCTGGTCATGTGTAAATGCCAGAAGGAAGAAGCAAGGAACTAATATCCCAGGGGACGAGAACAACCCACATTTGGGGTAAATTTGCAGAGCTGGGTGAAGAAATTCACAACTTCCTGGTAAGAAGTGTGGAAAAGGAGCACCAGAGACCATGTAGTTCATCCTCCTGCCTCCTAACAAAATCACCCTCAAACAAAACCTTCAAAACCTCCTTTGAGGGGGCAGCTGGGTGGCACAGTGGATTGAGCACCGGCCCTGAAGTCAGGAGGACCTGAGTTCAAATTCGGCCTCAGACTAAACACTTGATACTTACTAGGAGGCTCAGAAATGTGTGACCCTGGGCAAGTCACTTAACC
>NW_020951416.1:0-1607 GCF_900497805.2 Vombatus ursinus | reverse complement strand
TCTTTCTATTGTCTAGGATCCTAAATGTTTCTAAGAAGAGCCCACTGAAACATAAAACTATAGTTTCCCATGTTCTTGCCAGAGTCCAAGATGTTCCAGGGCAAACCAACCTGCATATCAGAATTACAATTTGAAAGTTAGCCTGAAAATGACAGGGGTAGGAGCCAGGAGATCTCCTAAACTCCACATGCTAGAGAAATTATTATCTGGTAGACTCAAGATGTGGAATAATAATATATATTTTGGACAGGGACAAAGTGTAAATTTATTTTCCTTGAGTATCCATATTTCATATAAAGGGTTTGCTTCTCTTTTTTATCTCCAGTTGGTAGAGAGGGGGTGGAAGGGTGTGTGTGTGTGTGTGTGTGTGTGTGTGTGAGTGAAAGAGAGAGAGAGACAGAGACAAAGACACAGAGAAAGAGAGAATATGAATGGTTGTTAATTGAAAAAATAAGTAAAATAAGTAAAATTTGAACACATACAAAAATTATTGGCTGGTGGTCCATCTGATATTCTGTACATTGGGGGTTTTGAAACCTGGGTGCAACAAGGGTTTGAGGTCCTAAAAACTGCCTGGGCTGCCATGTGAAAGCCATCTGGATCCAGAACAGGAACTTAGGGTTTGGGAGGGGACTTACCATGCATGGCTTCAGAATAAGCCTCCAGGTAGTTAGTAACAGAAGAGGGTTTCCAGAAGTGAGCCCTATTTGTCACACAAAACAAAAAGGCAGTAAGAGAGGAAGCAAATTCAAGTTTTGTTTATCATCATTTTTTTTCTCACCCATTTCCTCCCTTAGTCCTCCAAGAACTGGTATCCCCCTCTGTCTCTGGTTTCCCAGCTGCTATCTCATTAATAACCTTCCACATCAGCATTCTCTCACCAGTCCCTACAGCTCCTCCCTCTCCTCCCCTCCCCAACTCCTTCCTCCAGACATTTTGTCTCTCTGCTTTGCAATGGGACTCTATTTACCACCAAACAGGATTTCCATAAGTGATAACTGCAAGAAGTCCTAGTGACTTGGCAGAGGCCTCTCTCCCGTAGGCCCTGCTTGGAGTCAGCTTGTACGGAAAAAAGATTTCCAACCTCTCCCACTTTTCCTTCCCCTTGCCCCCTCTCCCACCCAAACCATTTCGTAGTGGGATTTATCCCAGAAGTGTTCACTTACATGGATAAATTGAATGATTTACTCTACACCCATCCATGTCTCTCCCAAAAGACTGAGTTTGGGAGAAAGTACATGATGTCTTGGAACTCTGGTCATGTGTAAATGCCAGAAGGAAGAAGCAAGGAACTAATATCCCAGGGGACGAGAACAACCCACATTTGGGGTAAATTTGCAGAGCTGGGTGAAGAAATTCACAACTTCCTGGTAAGAAGTGTGGAAAAGGAGCACCAGAGACCATGTAGTTCATCCTCCTGCCTCCTAACAAAATCACCCTCAAACAAAACCTTCAAAACCTCCTTTGAGGGGGCAGCTGGGTGGCACAGTGGATTGAGCACCGGCCCTGAAGTCAGGAGGACCTGAGTTCAAATTCGGCCTCAGACTAAACACTTGATACTTACTAGGAGGCTCAGAAATGTGTGACCCTGGGCAAGTCACTTAACC
>NW_020951415.1:0-3637 GCF_900497805.2 Vombatus ursinus | reverse complement strand
GCTCATGTCTGAACTATTGGCTCATCACTTTATGATAAGGAGTCACAACTTACTGGCGTGTTCTTAAGAGGCTGGAGACCAGAATTTCATGGTAATGACTTAAATTTTTCATCAGAACAACAAGTCTTTGAAAGGCTTCCTTAACCATGATCTGGAAGTGTATTTTTTCTGCATAACTGTCAGGATCTAACCCCTAAAAGCCACATAAACCATGACTGATTCTGGGGGAAGCGTTATCTCACTGAGGAACATTGTCATGGGAAGAATGCCCAGTTCAGAGGAAAAGTGAAATGAGATAAACAAGATGTAGTCATTGTGGGGAGAAAGGAGCTAACAGAGGCAGAAACCCCTAGGGACAGGCTGCTAAGGTCTCGGGAAAAAAGTGTTTCTTGGCAATATTTTTCTTTTTTACAAAAGAAATGGGGGTGGGGATCCCAACGCTTTGCTGGGAAGTCTTCTACCCATTTCAATTCTTCTCACTTCCTCCCCAGGCTGAAGGAACATTTTGATCAAAATCAAGCTATTTACTTTCAATAACTTGTAGAATATTGCAAATCTTGAAGACCTTTTAAAATCTCTTCTCTCTTCATAGAATGCAATAGAGCCCAGTTTGGGATGGAAAAACTGAGGCTCACTGTGGCCAAGCAAATATAGCTTCTACAAAATGCTTATCTGATCTTCTCTCAGTCTACAAAAACATCACAAGATGACTCCAGAGGGTAATAGGCTGGCACCTAATTGGCACTTTCCAACTGAGGAATGGAGCAGCAGTGGCTTGAAACTCTAGAAACTTGACCTGCGAGAAATTTTCTCACTCTATTCTGTGGAAGCTGTCTGACCCTATTATTAGGTCAGTGGGAGGTGGAGGTTAGGTGAGATGGAAAGCAGAAGAGCATATACATACAGGTCTTCTCTGTTCAGGGACCCCCTTCTCTACATGCCCATAAATTGCTACTGACTTGGCAATTGGGGTTAGTGGTTTCCTTACTCAAAGGCTGCCTAGTAGAGACATAAACATAACCATAAGGAATAATTTCCAAACAGGGTTGTCAAACACTGACAGAGATTATCAAGGGAGGTCATGAAATCTTATTCTTGGGAAGTCTTTAAAAAGAAGACAGGAGCTCCCCCATTTGGAGTGATTTGGGTAAGGGATAGGTTGAAGGCAAAGGAATGAATTCAGTGATCTCAGATTCTTTTGAAGTCTCTGGGTCTATTTATGGCTTTCTTCCCTTCAAATTTGAATCCTCAAGTGACTCTACAAGCTTCAAGAATTGGGATTCTATGTGATAGGATCATAAATTTAGACCTGGAAGGGACCTTAGAGGTCACTGAATCTGATGCTTAATTTACAGGTGAGGAAACTGAGGCATAGAAAAGTCAAGTGATTTCCCCTAGGTCGCCCAAAGAGTAAGAGACAGTGCTGTTTCTTAATCCTAGGGCCTCTGATTCCAGATCCAATATGTTTTCCATTGTACCACACTTACTAAGGCTTCATTTAACTCTAACACCATTCATTGTGAGTTATTATGACCCCTCTACTTCCTACTGTCAGTACTTTTCCGCTCCTGTAGAATGGCAGTGCTGAAGACTGTAAGGAACACCTTAATTCAAAGATGGCAAATCACTTGCAAAGTGCTAAATGCATAGCTAACCACTTATTTTCTCTTCATGCTTGGAGAGAAGCAAATTAAGTACAAAGTAGGCATGAATCCTGCAAAATTGTAAAAGGTTCCCAGAAACTTCATGCCATGATGCCCCAAGTTGGAAAAAAAAATGTGCCATTTCAAATGTTTATCCCAACATCTGATTTAATATTATACAGTTACCCTTAGTCACAAACCAGAACAAATACTTAAAGATTTATGACATCCTTCCATTCAGGGACTTAAGTAATCATAGTTAATAATACAGCCATTCCACAGTCCAAGGAAGAAGCCTTATAATTCTTCAGGACCCAAGATTCCTGAGAGGCAGGTTATTTTCAAGGAGGATTTAAAGTTTTAAACCTCTCAATGAGCCTTGAAATGCCTTTTTTCCAGTTCACATAAAGTGCTTTCCCTCAGAAACATAGAACTGGAAGGTTGATATAGATAAAAATCTGGTGGCCAGCATTCCCAAGTTCTGATTCGTCCTAAAAAAAAAAATTATGATACGTATTCATTCATCCCACAAACATTTGTGAAGTGGTTACTCTGTTGAAAGTACAATGCTGGGCACTGTGAGATATACAAATATAAATAAAACATGGTCTTTTGGCTTTATGGAGCTTGCTTCCTAGTAGAGATAACATCTGTACTCAAGGCTTCATGAAGAGCTAATAATCTTCTGTGATTACAGTCATGTATTTCCTAACATGAGGATGGGGAAAGGGGGACAACGGGCCAGTGGGAGTCCCATCCTTTAATCATGTGCAGTGCTGTATACCCAGGTGGAGGCCATGTAAGCTTGCTTCTTTGTGGTGAAGAGAAGTCCTCTGAATCAGAACTAAGCATGCAAATGAACAACTTGGGTGAGGGGGACAACTTGAGTTTCTCCAGACTGCTTTCCAAATATTCTATAAGCCTTAGGGATTGGAACTCACCTAGGCATGATCGGGAGCACACACACACACACACACACACACACACACACGTACATCCTGTGAATACATGACATCTCTGCTCTTTGAATTTGTACTTTCCTGTTTTTTCAGGGAAGGTCTACAAACTTGTGAGCTTTGAACAATGAGAGGAGCAGAGGTCTAGTGATGGAAGTCCATACCAGAGACTGAGGTAAGCTGAGCCCAGTCTTCCAAATCAGACCAAGAAGTGACCCCCAGCTGAGCAGTAGCTCAACTCTACAACCAAGATGCTAGGTCCTACAAGAGGAAATAACTCTTACCTTGGCTATGCCACTGTATTTACAACGTGGTTGAGTGAATGCCTTGTAGCAATTGCTTTAAGCATGAGCCCACTCTTCTCAGAGACCTAGGCAACATAGGGAGAATGTGTCCCTGGTTCTGGGAAGGGGGTATAGTTGTAACTTCTGTTCTTGCTGTATGTTCTTAATATGTTCCTTTGTAAAAAGGTTAATTGATGTTAATTGGTTAAATGACACATGAAGGGTTAGTCACTGGGGAAAACCAATGATATACGGGAAATACTAATGATAACTGGCAATTGACATTGGGGAGAACACTTTGGAATGGGTTCTTGAGCCAATAGCATTAGATAAGAATCCCATAATTACTCTGGGGTAATCCAAATGCCCTGAAGGGGGAATACGGCTTTGCTCTAGAAACCCAGCCTGCCATTACACAGAGTAAGTACAAAGTTTCAGTTCATTAGCTATCATCTTTTTTTGTCACCCCTCTAAAGGAAATGTTCATCAAAATAAAAGTATGAGATTTGACCTGGTTGAGTCACCATTTTTCACTTACCGTACACATGATCAATTAACTCTCCACAAGCCAAAGTTTTCCTTTATTGGGCTCCAAATAGAAGTTCATACCTTTTAGATCTGAAAGGGCCATTAGTGATCTTATCCAACACTATCAGTTTACAAATGAAGAACCTGACACCCACAGAGGTCAAATGACCTGTGATCATTTACTAGGAGGCTCAGAAATGTGTGACCCTGGGCAAGTCACTTAACC
>NW_020951414.1:0-3637 GCF_900497805.2 Vombatus ursinus | reverse complement strand
GCTCATGTCTGAACTATTGGCTCATCACTTTATGATAAGGAGTCACAACTTACTGGCGTGTTCTTAAGAGGCTGGAGACCAGAATTTCATGGTAATGACTTAAATTTTTCATCAGAACAACAAGTCTTTGAAAGGCTTCCTTAACCATGATCTGGAAGTGTATTTTTTCTGCATAACTGTCAGGATCTAACCCCTAAAAGCCACATAAACCATGACTGATTCTGGGGGAAGCGTTATCTCACTGAGGAACATTGTCATGGGAAGAATGCCCAGTTCAGAGGAAAAGTGAAATGAGATAAACAAGATGTAGTCATTGTGGGGAGAAAGGAGCTAACAGAGGCAGAAACCCCTAGGGACAGGCTGCTAAGGTCTCGGGAAAAAAGTGTTTCTTGGCAATATTTTTCTTTTTTACAAAAGAAATGGGGGTGGGGATCCCAACGCTTTGCTGGGAAGTCTTCTACCCATTTCAATTCTTCTCACTTCCTCCCCAGGCTGAAGGAACATTTTGATCAAAATCAAGCTATTTACTTTCAATAACTTGTAGAATATTGCAAATCTTGAAGACCTTTTAAAATCTCTTCTCTCTTCATAGAATGCAATAGAGCCCAGTTTGGGATGGAAAAACTGAGGCTCACTGTGGCCAAGCAAATATAGCTTCTACAAAATGCTTATCTGATCTTCTCTCAGTCTACAAAAACATCACAAGATGACTCCAGAGGGTAATAGGCTGGCACCTAATTGGCACTTTCCAACTGAGGAATGGAGCAGCAGTGGCTTGAAACTCTAGAAACTTGACCTGCGAGAAATTTTCTCACTCTATTCTGTGGAAGCTGTCTGACCCTATTATTAGGTCAGTGGGAGGTGGAGGTTAGGTGAGATGGAAAGCAGAAGAGCATATACATACAGGTCTTCTCTGTTCAGGGACCCCCTTCTCTACATGCCCATAAATTGCTACTGACTTGGCAATTGGGGTTAGTGGTTTCCTTACTCAAAGGCTGCCTAGTAGAGACATAAACATAACCATAAGGAATAATTTCCAAACAGGGTTGTCAAACACTGACAGAGATTATCAAGGGAGGTCATGAAATCTTATTCTTGGGAAGTCTTTAAAAAGAAGACAGGAGCTCCCCCATTTGGAGTGATTTGGGTAAGGGATAGGTTGAAGGCAAAGGAATGAATTCAGTGATCTCAGATTCTTTTGAAGTCTCTGGGTCTATTTATGGCTTTCTTCCCTTCAAATTTGAATCCTCAAGTGACTCTACAAGCTTCAAGAATTGGGATTCTATGTGATAGGATCATAAATTTAGACCTGGAAGGGACCTTAGAGGTCACTGAATCTGATGCTTAATTTACAGGTGAGGAAACTGAGGCATAGAAAAGTCAAGTGATTTCCCCTAGGTCGCCCAAAGAGTAAGAGACAGTGCTGTTTCTTAATCCTAGGGCCTCTGATTCCAGATCCAATATGTTTTCCATTGTACCACACTTACTAAGGCTTCATTTAACTCTAACACCATTCATTGTGAGTTATTATGACCCCTCTACTTCCTACTGTCAGTACTTTTCCGCTCCTGTAGAATGGCAGTGCTGAAGACTGTAAGGAACACCTTAATTCAAAGATGGCAAATCACTTGCAAAGTGCTAAATGCATAGCTAACCACTTATTTTCTCTTCATGCTTGGAGAGAAGCAAATTAAGTACAAAGTAGGCATGAATCCTGCAAAATTGTAAAAGGTTCCCAGAAACTTCATGCCATGATGCCCCAAGTTGGAAAAAAAAATGTGCCATTTCAAATGTTTATCCCAACATCTGATTTAATATTATACAGTTACCCTTAGTCACAAACCAGAACAAATACTTAAAGATTTATGACATCCTTCCATTCAGGGACTTAAGTAATCATAGTTAATAATACAGCCATTCCACAGTCCAAGGAAGAAGCCTTATAATTCTTCAGGACCCAAGATTCCTGAGAGGCAGGTTATTTTCAAGGAGGATTTAAAGTTTTAAACCTCTCAATGAGCCTTGAAATGCCTTTTTTCCAGTTCACATAAAGTGCTTTCCCTCAGAAACATAGAACTGGAAGGTTGATATAGATAAAAATCTGGTGGCCAGCATTCCCAAGTTCTGATTCGTCCTAAAAAAAAAAATTATGATACGTATTCATTCATCCCACAAACATTTGTGAAGTGGTTACTCTGTTGAAAGTACAATGCTGGGCACTGTGAGATATACAAATATAAATAAAACATGGTCTTTTGGCTTTATGGAGCTTGCTTCCTAGTAGAGATAACATCTGTACTCAAGGCTTCATGAAGAGCTAATAATCTTCTGTGATTACAGTCATGTATTTCCTAACATGAGGATGGGGAAAGGGGGACAACGGGCCAGTGGGAGTCCCATCCTTTAATCATGTGCAGTGCTGTATACCCAGGTGGAG
This sequence comes from Vombatus ursinus, assembly GCF_900497805.2. Taxonomy (NCBI): domain Eukaryota; kingdom Metazoa; phylum Chordata; class Mammalia; order Diprotodontia; family Vombatidae; genus Vombatus; species Vombatus ursinus. Next base: position 1,200 of record NW_020951414.1, on the reverse strand, counting down.
GCCATGTAAGCTTGCTTCTTTGTGGTGAAGAGAAGTCCTCTGAATCAGAACTAAGCATGCAAATGAACAACTTGGGTGAGGGGGACAACTTGAGTTTCTCCAGACTGCTTTCCAAATATTCTATAAGCCTTAGGGATTGGAACTCACCTAGGCATGATCGGGAGCACACACACACACACACACACACACACACACACGTACATCCTGTGAATACATGACATCTCTGCTCTTTGAATTTGTACTTTCCTGTTTTTTCAGGGAAGGTCTACAAACTTGTGAGCTTTGAACAATGAGAGGAGCAGAGGTCTAGTGATGGAAGTCCATACCAGAGACTGAGGTAAGCTGAGCCCAGTCTTCCAAATCAGACCAAGAAGTGACCCCCAGCTGAGCAGTAGCTCAACTCTACAACCAAGATGCTAGGTCCTACAAGAGGAAATAACTCTTACCTTGGCTATGCCACTGTATTTACAACGTGGTTGAGTGAATGCCTTGTAGCAATTGCTTTAAGCATGAGCCCACTCTTCTCAGAGACCTAGGCAACATAGGGAGAATGTGTCCCTGGTTCTGGGAAGGGGGTATAGTTGTAACTTCTGTTCTTGCTGTATGTTCTTAATATGTTCCTTTGTAAAAAGGTTAATTGATGTTAATTGGTTAAATGACACATGAAGGGTTAGTCACTGGGGAAAACCAATGATATACGGGAAATACTAATGATAACTGGCAATTGACATTGGGGAGAACACTTTGGAATGGGTTCTTGAGCCAATAGCATTAGATAAGAATCCCATAATTACTCTGGGGTAATCCAAATGCCCTGAAGGGGGAATACGGCTTTGCTCTAGAAACCCAGCCTGCCATTACACAGAGTAAGTACAAAGTTTCAGTTCATTAGCTATCATCTTTTTTTGTCACCCCTCTAAAGGAAATGTTCATCAAAATAAAAGTATGAGATTTGACCTGGTTGAGTCACCATTTTTCACTTACCGTACACATGATCAATTAACTCTCCACAAGCCAAAGTTTTCCTTTATTGGGCTCCAAATAGAAGTTCATACCTTTTAGATCTGAAAGGGCCATTAGTGATCTTATCCAACACTATCAGTTTACAAATGAAGAACCTGACACCCACAGAGGTCAAATGACCTGTGATCATTTACTAGGAGGCTCAGAAATGTGTGACCCTGGGCAAGTCACTTAACC
>NW_020951413.1:0-7656 GCF_900497805.2 Vombatus ursinus | reverse complement strand
TCTAGGATCCTAAATGTTTCTAAGAAGAGCCCACTGGAACATAAAACTATAGTTTCCCATGTTCTTGCCAGAGAACACATATCTCCCAAGACGCAGAACTAGGATTTGATAAGAACTTGAATTTTGATCTGTCTTCCACATTCTTCCCTCCCTGATCTGGTATTAGCTCAGGTGCTTATAGAAAGGGATTAATGAGGCCAAGTTTGCAGCCAATACTGTGCCCCAACCCTAGTTGGCTATGATTAACTTGGTGACGTGAAGGTCTTTGTGAGAGAACATGGTGGATCAGCAGCCATATAGTGGAATAGTGGAAAGCAGGCTAGATGGGGAATCAGGATATCTAGGTTTGTATTCTGCCTCTTGCACTTAGAGTGTATCCAAATGACTAGCAAGTCATTTAGCCTGTCTGGGCCAGCCAGCACAGTGCCTGGCACATAAAAGACATTTAGCAAATGCTTATGATCAGAAATGTAGAGCTAGAAGGGACCTTAGAGGAATTCTACCCCTGTAACTCCATTTTTACAGATGAGGAAACTGAGGTCCATAGAAGTGACTTGCATGACCCAAGGTCATGCAAGTAGAAAGTGGCAGCTCTGGGATATGAATCTATGTCCTCTGGCTCCAAATCTGGCACTCTTTCTACCACAAAAATGGTTTTTGATTGAGCCTCAGTTTCCTCACCTGTAAAATACCTACCACACTGGATCATTGTGAGGAGAGCACTTGGTAAACTCTAAAGCACCATATGAATGGGAGGCATCACAGCAAAGAAGGCCAGGTTTGGAGTCAGGAAGACCTGGGTTCAAGTCCTGCCTTGAACAGGCACCCATGTGACCATGGGAAAAGTCAGTCAACCTCTCACTACCCCAGGCAATTTTCTGATACTAAACTCCAGCTGAGTTGCCAATCTGGATCGGGGAGAGGGAGGTTCCACATTAGAAGTTTTCTACACCAATGAAACTGCAGGTCTCTATGAAAATAAAATAAATTTAACATGAATTGTTATTATCAGTGCAAACCCATTAGCACTGAGAACCATATACTCTCAGGATGGTGAATAATTAGGGCTATCTTCACATATGCAGGCTACTATTTTCTCTTTCAATCTTTTCTTCACACACGAAAGAAAGCATTAAAAATGAATATGGAGGGGCAACACGGTGGTACAGTGGATAGAGCATCGGCCCTGGAGTCAGGAGGACCGGAGTTCAAATCCTACCTCAGACACTTGATACTCATTAGCTATGTGAACCTGGACAAGTCACTTTGCCTCGGCAAAATAATAATAATATCTATGTGGAACAGGAAACACCTTCAAGAAAAGAATCAACAAAAATCTTGGTGAGACACCCTTCAAAGTGTGTCCAAGTTTTTCAGAAAGAAAGTTAGAGAATAAAATCAGACCCTAGATTAAGCTTCTGCCATCCACTGGTTTAATCCTTTGCCAGTGCATTCGTTTTCCAAAGTTTCTAGTTTTCACTGTTTATGCCAGTGTTGCTGCTCATGAAGCTTAGAAACAAGGAAGCCACGAGTACTAATGTTTCTATCTAGTACTAATCCCACCCCTGACAGGGTCATCTAAGTCATAGTGTTGAGCCACAAAGGTTCCCCCGTTTGAACAGAAGTGCCAGAATTCCCAGGAAAGGAGAATTAGATCTTTCTTGTCCCTAAAAAAGATGGGAATCCATAATCCCCAACCCCATCCCCCAAAGGTAACATAATAATATGGCTCTTTCTTTCTTCCTTCCTTTCTTGATTATCTTTCTTTTCCAATGATCACTTTTAACTTAGAAATGGCAGAGGGACCAATAGGGGGACTGGCTAGTGAGGGCACAGCCCTTAGGAGCTTGCGGAATATGCTCTGCCTGATGTATGATATTGTGAAAGGTACCCTGTTAGATGCCCAGAGGAGAATACTCAACTGTATCTATGATCTCATAGATGTGAATGTTCTCTCCAGTCACACATATTAAAACTAGATCCATATCTGCCCATTCTGTTGGACTCTTATCCATGTCTTCCCATAAATGTGGCTTTGTCAGAGGGTAGAGAGAGAATACAACATTTATTAAAATAAGTGTACTAGGAAGGACAGAATATCAGCTCAATCAGGGAAGACTTCATGGAGGACATAGTATGTAAGCTGAACCTCCAACGAAAAGAACTAGAAAAGACTACATTTCAGGTATATGGAGAGGAGTGTATTTCAGATATAGGGTCAACTTGTACGAATATATGGATATAGGAGATAGAATATCAAGTTTGGAAAGCATCTGATAATCCAAGAAAGTGGAATTCATAAAGTAGAATAATGTGAAATAAGGCTGTGAAGTATGGTGGGTTCACTTCTGGAAATCTGTGATGATGTTTAATAAAAGGACTTATTCCCTTGCTTTAGTTTGGGATTTGTTTTTACTTCTGTTGTTGCTATATTTTCTCAGTAAATACCCCTTTATAAAAGCTAATTGGTTACCAATGATATTGAGGAGATAACAACTGATCAAAATTATATTGGGTGCTAATCATTGGTTAAGTGATATTGATAAGATAAATGATATTAGTTTGATATTAGTGGGAACATGCCAGATAGGGGCTCATGAAAAACCGCACTGGAGAAAACTCCACAACTACTTAGAGCATTTTGACGGAAGGTGGAGAAGGATTAATCTCTCTCTTGGAACCAACTGATTAATGAGAGCAAGGTTTGGGAGAATAAAACCAGAGCTTATTATATGTGCTACAGTTTCATTGATTTTCTTTTAAATAAAATTTTATTGATAAATTTTAGTTTTAAATCACTTTCATTTTTAAATAATCCCTCTTCCCTCCCCTTTCTAGAGAGCCATAACTTGTAACAAACAGAAAAAAGAGAAAAAGGCAGTCCAGAAAAACCACCCAACATACTAACTAGATCTGGCAATGTATGCATTATTCTACAGTCACAATCCTTCACCTCTGCAAAGAAGAAAGATATATTTTCTCATCTTTTTTTCAGGGCCATGTATGGTCATTAAAATTACATAGCAGCCAGTTTCTTCCTTCTTTTTTTTATCTCTTCCCATTTACATCATGCTATCCATTATGTATATTGTTTTCCTGGATCTGCTTGCTTTATTTTGTACCAGTCCATACTTCACATACTTCTCTGTATTCTTCATATTAACATGGTATTTTTAAAAGCTTACTATAATTCAAAATAAATGTTGCTTAAGTCTATCATATTGCCAGGACCTCTGTAAACAATAGTGCATGAGGAAAAGTATATGCCATTATAAATTAGGATACAATTAAATTCAATTCAACATCTGTTAAATACCTACAAGGTACCAAACACTATTCTGGGTGCTGGGGAGACAAAGCCAAAATCCAAACATTCCCTATCCTAGAGGAATTTATACTCTACTGGGGCGGGGTAATAACATTTAAACAGATTAGTAAATGCAAGATAATTTCAGGACAGAAAAATGCATCATTCATTCCCCCCCCCCCCCAAAAAAAATGTTCAAATGTACAAGAAGTCTTAAACAACACTTTTCCCTGAGACATTCCTAACTGTTTGACTCAAAACCAGAAAGACAGCAAAGTCATTTTTCTCAGCCCTTCAATAAAAAGCACACAACATTTCTCAGTTCTACAAAAAGCTCCAAGCATATTACCCAGGATGTCAACTGATTTAAAATATCATCTTGCATTTGTCTTGGCCACATTAATGAGATCTGTTTTACCAATACATTTATATTTATTATGACTCAGGGCAGATTATAGTTGTTAAAGTTTGTCCTCAGGACATGAAAACACTCCTTTGTCATTAATACATTTTGTAATATAAACCATGATGTCAGGTCAATGTAAAGGGTAAAAACTTTCCTAAAGTATGCACACATCATTTTTTAAAGCAATTGAGCCTAATGGAATAACAAAGGTCATCATAACAAACCATTACAGCTTTGGTCTTGGCAACTCTGACCAAGAAGAACCTCCAAGAAGCGGTCATCATTTCTCCCATGTTATGGCATCCAGACGACAGGCATGGCTTGCAAATGAGTCATATGAGCTCAGGAGCGCAGTAGCGATGGGAAGGCTGGACAATCAACCATCGGATTGTTTACTGAGAGCTTTCCCGGCTGATGTTAACCAGAGCCGCTAGAAAAGAAGAGCACTCCAGCTGTCCCAGGCTCACAGACTAACCAGCTTACTTAATTGCTGGGTCAGTAATCTGGAACACCCCCATCCCCATCCAATTAGACCTACTCTATCTCAAGCTTTATCAGGTGTAAAAATATTCATCAGAAACGACATTGACAATGATTCTTTGGCACTGGCCTCTGGTCTTTCACTTAAAACAGCAATTCTTAGAGGAAAGGAGGAGGTGGGAACTGGGGAAATTGACTTGGAAGCTTATCAAAACCTGAAATTATTCATGCCAATGCAAAGACTGGGATGGAAGAAGGAAGGACTGAAGGGAAAAGAACTGTTGGATTTTCATAGGAGATAAAGAAATGAGTAACAGGCCCAGAGATGTTGTGAAGATAAATAAATATTAGCTATGGAAGGCAAAGGATATGAAGACTTTACAGTCATAATAATTGAAAGTGGGGAAAACTGGGTAAAAATATCTCGCCCTTCAAAAGGGTGGAGGCAAAAGAAGCTGAGGACCCATTTCCTTTTTGAGAAACCACTCACCCCTCCTTGAGCCAGTTGTGACTTTCCAAAAGGAGCTGTCCCAAAGACAGGTCCCCAACCTTGGTTTCAGCTGAACAAATCAGTGGCTGGGTTTGGCAGGACATCCAAAATTCTTGGCATTCCAGTGTCTGCGGCTCTAACCACTTAGTCCACTTACAGGTCCATCATCTAGAATGATGAAGTAAAGTCCTATAATCCTAAAAGATGCATTGTTGTTGTTCAGTCATTTTTTTCAATTATATCTGACTCTTCATGACCCCATTTGGGGTTTTCCTGGCAAAGATACTAGAGTGGTTTGCCATCTCCTTCTCATTTTACAGATGAGGAAACTGAGGTAAACAGGGTTAAGTGACTTGCCCAAGGTCACACAGCTAGCAAGTGTCTGAGGCCAGATTTGAACTCAGGAAGATGGGTCTTCCTGACTCCAGGCCTGGCACTGTATCCACTTTGCCACCTAGCTGCCCTGAAAGATGCACATCTTTTATGACATCTTTCTCAACGGAACCTATGATGCTGGCCAGATTTCTACCTTCATTCTACCTTAGGTACCTTAGAAGCTGTTTCATCTTATTTAGGTCATTACTTGGGATAAGCTGCAGCGTCATATCATGAAATGCGTATCTCATGCTAAGGCACTGTTTTCAGTACTTTAAGATTACAATGAAAAGACCTGTATATTTATACCATCATAGTAGAAGGAGAAGATGACTTTTATATAGAACTTTAAAGTTTTCAAAGCAAGTTACATTCAGTATCTCATTTGATCCTTGGGAATATCCTGTGAGATAATTCCTATATGGTTTCCATTTTACAGTTGGGAAGACTGAGGCTTAGAGAGATGAGACAGCTAGGTGGTACAGGCTACTTAAACCTCCCTCAGCTTCAGCTTTCCCATATGTAAAATGGAGATAATAATATCACTTGCCTCATTGGGTTATTGTGAAGATTTAATGAGATAGCTAATGTAAAAGCATTCCTTAATGCACTATAGAAATACTAATTACACACACACACACACACACACACACACACACACACACACATATATAGTGACTTGCCACACGGCTTGTAAGTGTCAGAGGTGGGTTTCAAACCCATGTCTCTCCTGATTCTAAGTCCAGGGTTCTTTCCACTGTACCATACTTCTTCATTTGTGTTGACATCAATATCTCCCCCATTAAACTGTAAGCTCCTTGAGGGCAAGGACTATCTCTTGCCTCTTTTTGTATCCCTAGAAGTTAGCACAGTTACATGGCACATGGTAAGCATTTAATAAACATTTATTGACTGACTGAACTCTGCTTAATCAAAGACAATTTTATGGGAAGGGCCAAGTTTAAAAGAGAATTTCATGAATTGGATGAACCCAGCAACCTGAGAAAGTGAGCACATCTCCCATGGTCAGTTGTTTAGATATTGGTAGAATCTTGACCTTTTAACATCAAATCACCCAATCACCCAGAATGCTATCCAGCATTCATCTAAGTTAAGTATTTCACAAAACATGTGCCAAAAGAGATCTTGTCGTGTATCATTTCTTGGAAAAGTTTTAGCTGGGAGTAAAAAGGAGTAAGGAAAAGACTTGGAAGACTGACCTTCATCTATCACTAGTGTGATACAGGGGAAAGAGAGGTGAATTTAGAGTCAGAGAACCTTGGCTGAAATCTTTCCTCTGCCACGTATTGCCTAGGTAAGTCTTTTAACCTTTTTGGGACTTAATTTCTTTCTTGATAACCTCCAAGGATCCTCATAGCTCTAAATCTAAAAATCCCACTAATTCTTACCAATCCTGACCACCATTCCCTACTCCTGGAAAAAAAGGAGAAAGATGAGTAGGTAGATGAGCAAAGTAGGAGAGGAAAAGAAAAAGAAGAAAGAGGCTGAGGAAAGATGGGCCCTGTGAATTAGAGAGAGAGGGAAGACATTCAGGAAAGAGAGTAGACCAAAATAGAAAGGAAAGTGGGAGAATTTGGGTGGTGCCTTGCACATAGTAGGGGCTCAAATATTTGTTAAATAAACAAAAGAACAGGATTATCATTCTACCTCACTCCCAGGCCCATTTATGGGTTTAATTTTGTTATTATCTGTAATATCTCTAAATCTGTTTCTACCCTATTATTATTAGATCAGCTCAGTTGGAGAAGATTCATGAGACACAAGGAAGATCTGGAAACTTTCAATGACCTAATGAGACAAGGTCCCAGACTTCTGGCCCATGATCTAGTTTTTTTCCCCCTCTGACTCCCTAATGCTTTAACAAGTATTTGCAGAACAAAAATTTTCAAAAAGCTTAAAATTGAAGAGTGAGAAGAAGGGAAAGTTGAGACTAGGTTTGCTTTGCTACTTTTTTTAAACTCTTGCTCTGAATGTATCATTAGTTATTTGTCTAACATTCTTCATGTTTTGCAGACTTGCTCTGGGCATATATTTTTCCCTTTCTACAACTTATTGACTATCTTTCATGTGTGCTTATATTACATTTGTTCTTTATTTGCTGTTCAAAGGGGTCTTGTAATTAAATACATATATATAACATATATATTATACACGTATATATATATAGTTATTCTGGACTTGACAAACACAAACAAGCACAGACCTTCGCAAATACAAATAGAAAAAGAGGGCCATATATGAAACAGTGAGTCTCTATTACAGTCTCTATGCAGTTTGATGTTTTAAAGTATATAATAAATTCAACATATTAGTTCCAAAGCTGCCCTGCTTATCTGTACCTCCCTCTGAATTTCTGTTCTTTTCTGAGCATTTTCAAAAATAATACTTTTAAATTTTTAAATAATTAATCAATTTTAATTAAGTTTAAAATTTACATTAAATTTAAAAGTAAAAAAGAAAAATATCAATTTTTATTTTAAATTAGTTTTAATTGATGCTTTTTTCTTTTTCCTTTTGCAAGTTTTTAAACTTTTTTTTTTTTACTTTTGGCTCTCCTCTCTCACAATTCTTCCTCCC
>NW_020951412.1:0-7657 GCF_900497805.2 Vombatus ursinus | reverse complement strand
TCTAGGATCCTAAATGTTTCTAAGAAGAGCCCACTGGAACATAAAACTATAGTTTCCCATGTTCTTGCCAGAGAACACATATCTCCCAAGATGCAGAACTAGGATTTGATAAGAACTTGAATTTTGATCTGTCTTCCACATTCTTCCCTCCCTGATCTGGTATTAGCTCAGGTGCTTATAGAAAGGGATTAATGAGGCCAAGTTTGCAGCCAATACTGTGCCCCAACCCTAGTTGGCTATGATTAACTTGGTGACGTGAAGGTCTTTGTGAGAGAACATGGTGGATCAGCAGCCATATAGTGGAATAGTGGAAAGCAGGCTAGATGGGGAATCAGGATATCTAGGTTTGTATTCTGCCTCTTGCACTTAGAGTGTATCCAAATAACTAGCAAGTCATTTAGCCTGTCTGGGCCAGCCAGCACAGTGCCTGGCACATAAAAGACATTTAGCAAATGCTTATGATCAGAAATGTAGAGCTAGAAGGGACCTTAGAGGAATTCTACCCCTGTAACTCCATTTTTACAGATGAGGAAACTGAGGTCCATAGAAGTGACTTGCATGACCCAAGGTCATGCAAGTAGAAAGTGGCAGCTCTGGGATATGAATCTATGTCCTCTGGCTCCAAATCTGGCACTCTTTCTACCACAAAAATGGTTTTTGATTGAGCCTCAGTTTCCTCACCTGTAAAATACCTACCACACTGGGTCATTGTGAGGAGAGCACTTGGTAAACTCTAAAGCACCATATGAATGGGAGGCATCACAGCAAAGAAGGCCAGGTTTGGAGTCAGGAAGACCTGGGTTCAAGTCCTGCCTTGAACAGGCACCCATGTGACCATGGGAAAAGTCAGTCAACCTCTCACTACCCCAGGCAATTTTCTGATACTAAACTCCAGCTGAGTTGCCAATCTGGATCGGGGAGAGGGAGGTTCCACATTAGAAGTTTTCTACACCAATGAAACTGCAGGTCTCTATGAAAATAAAATAAATTTAACATGAATTGTTATTATCAGTGCAAACCCATTAGCACTGAGAACCATATACTCTCAGGATGGTGAATAATTAGGGCTATCTTCACATATGCAGGCTACTATTTTCTCTTTCAATCTTTTCTTCACACACGAAAGAAAGCATTAAAAATGAATATGGAGGGGCAACACGGTGGTACAGTGGATAGAGCATCGGCCCTGGAGTCAGGAGGACCGGAGTTCAAATCCTACCTCAGACACTTGATACTCATTAGCTATGTGAACCTGGACAAGTCACTTTGCCTCGGCAAAATAATAATAATATCTATGTGGAACAGGAAACACCTTCAAGAAAAGAATCAACAAAAATCTTGGTGAGACACCCTTCAAAGTGTGTCCAAGTTTTTCAGAAAGAAAGTTAGAGAATAAAATCAGACCCTAGATTAAGCTTCTGCCATCCACTGGTTTAATCCTTTGCCAGTGCATTCGTTTTCCAAAGTTTCTAGTTTTCACTGTTTATGCCAGTGTTGCTGCTCATGAAGCTTAGAAACAAGGAAGCCACGAGTACTAATGTTTCTATCTAGTACTAATCCCACCCCTGACAGGGTCATCTAAGTCATAGTGTTGAGCCACAAAGGTTCCCCCGTTTGAACAGAAGTGCCAGAATTCCCAGGAAAGGAGAATTAGATCTTTCTTGTCCCTAAAAAAGATGGGAATCCATAATCCCCAACCCCATCCCCCAAAGGTAACATAATAATATGGCTCTTTCTTTCTTCCTTCCTTTCTTGATTATCTTTCTTTTCCAATGATCACTTTTAACTTAGAAATGGCAGAGGGACCAATAGGGGGACTGGCTAGTGAGGGCACAGCCCTTAGGAGCTTGCGGAATATGCTCTGCCTGATGTATGATATTGTGAAAGGTACCCTGTTAGATGCCCAGAGGAGAATACTCAACTGTATCTATGATCTCATAGATGTGAATGTTCTCTCCAGTCACACATATTAAAACTAGATCCATATCTGCCCATTCTGTTGGACTCTTATCCATGTCTTCCCATAAATGTGGCTTTGTCAGAGGGTAGAGAGAGAATACAACATTTATTAAAATAAGTGTACTAGGAAGGACAGAATATCAGCTCAATCAGGGAAGACTTCATGGAGGACATAGTATGTAAGCTGAACCTCCAACGAAAAGAACTAGAAAAGACTACATTTCAGGTATATGGAGAGGAGTGTATTTCAGATATAGGGTCAACTTGTACAAATATATGGATATAGGAGATAGAATATCAAGTTTGGAAAGCATCTGATAATCCAAGAAAGTGGAATTCATAAAGTAGAATAATGTGAAATAAGGCTGTGAAGTATGGTGGGTTCACTTCTGGAAATCTGTGATGATGTTTAATAAAAGGACTTATTCCCTTGCTTTAGTTTGGGATTTGTTTTTACTTCTGTTGTTGCTATATTTTCTCAGTAAATACCCCTTTATAAAAGCTAATTGGTTACCAATGATATTGAGGAGATAACAACTGATCAAAATTATATTGGGTGCTAATCATTGGTTAAGTGATATTGATAAGATAAATGATATTAGTTTGATATTAGTGGGAACATGCCAGATAGGGGCTCATGAAAAACCGCACTGGAGAAAACTCCACAACTACTTAGAGCATTTTGACGGAAGGTGGAGAAGGATTAATCTCTCTCTTGGAACCAACTGATTAATGAGAGCAAGGTTTGGGAGAATAAAACCAGAGCTTATTATATGTGCTACAGTTTCATTGATTTTCTTTTAAATAAAATTTTATTGATAAATTTTAGTTTTAAATCACTTTCATTTTTAAATAATCCCTCTTCCCTCCCCTTTCTAGAGAGCCATAACTTGTAACAAACAGAAAAAAGAGAAAAAGGCAGTCCAGAAAAACCACCCAACATACTAACTAGATCTGGCAATGTATGCATTATTCTACAGTCACAATCCTTCACCTCTGCAAAGAAGAAAGATATATTTTCTCATCTTTTTTTCAGGGCCATGTATGGTCATTAAAATTACATAGCAGCCAGTTTCTTCCTTCTTTTTTTTATCTCTTCCCATTTACATCATGCTATCCATTATGTATATTGTTTTCCTGGATCTGCTTGCTTTATTTTGTACCAGTCCATACTTCACATACTTCTCTGTATTCTTCATATTAACATGGTATTTTTAAAAGCTTACTATAATTCAAAATAAATGTTGCTTAAGTCTATCATATTGCCAGGACCTCTGTAAACAATAGTGCATGAGGAAAAGTATATGCCATTATAAATTAGGATACAATTAAATTCAATTCAACATCTGTTAAATACCTACAAGGTACCAAACACTATTCTGGGTGCTGGGGAGACAAAGCCAAAATCCAAACATTCCCTATCCTAGAGGAATTTATACTCTACTGGGGCGGGGTAATAACATTTAAACAGATTAGTAAATGCAAGATAATTTCAGGACAGAAAAATGCATCATTCATTCCCCCCCCCCCCCAAAAAAAATGTTCAAATGTACAAGAAGTCTTAAACAACACTTTTCCCTGAGACATTCCTAACTGTTTGACTCAAAACCAGAAAGACAGCAAAGTCATTTTTCTCAGCCCTTCAATAAAAAGCACACAACATTTCTCAGTTCTACAAAAAGCTCCAAGCATATTACCCAGGATGTCAACTGATTTAAAATATCATCTTGCATTTGTCTTGGCCACATTAATGAGATCTGTTTTACCAATACATTTATATTTATTATGACTCAGGGCAGATTATAGTTGTTAAAGTTTGTCCTCAGGACATGAAAACACTCCTTTGTCATTAATACATTTTGTAATATAAACCATGATGTCAGGTCAATGTAAAGGGTAAAAACTTTCCTAAAGTATGCACACATCATTTTTTAAAGCAATTGAGCCTAATGGAATAACAAAGGTCATCATAACAAACCATTACAGCTTTGGTCTTGGCAACTCTGACCAAGAAGAACCTCCAAGAAGCGGTCATCATTTCTCCCATGTTATGGCATCCAGACGACAGGCATGGCTTGCAAATGAGTCATATGAGCTCAGGAGCGCAGTAGCGATGGGAAGGCTGGACAATCAACCATCGGATTGTTTACTGAGAGCTTTCCCGGCTGATGTTAACCAGAGCCGCTAGAAAAGAAGAGCACTCCAGCTGTCCCAGGCTCACAGACTAACCAGCTTACTTAATTGCTGGGTCAGTAATCTGGAACACCCCCATCCCCATCCAATTAGACCTACTCTATCTCAAGCTTTATCAGGTGTAAAAATATTCATCAGAAACGACATTGACAATGATTCTTTGGCACTGGCCTCTGGTCTTTCACTTAAAACAGCAATTCTTAGAGGAAAGGAGGAGGTGGGAACTGGGGAAATTGACTTGGAAGCTTATCAAAACCTGAAATTATTCATGCCAATGCAAAGACTGGGATGGAAGAAGGAAGGACTGAAGGGAAAAGAACTGTTGGATTTTCATAGGAGATAAAGAAATGAGTAACAGGCCCAGAGATGTTGTGAAGATAAATAAATATTAGCTATGGAAGGCAAAGGATATGAAGACTTTACAGTCATAATAATTGAAAGTGGGGAAAACTGGGTAAAAATATCTCGCCCTTCAAAAGGGTGGAGGCAAAAGAAGCTGAGGACCCATTTCCTTTTTGAGAAACCACTCACCCCTCCTTGAGCCAGTTGTGACTTTCCAAAAGGAGCTGTCCCAAAGACAGGTCCCCAACCTTGGTTTCAGCTGAACAAATCAGTGGCTGGGTTTGGCAGGACATCCAAAATTCTTGGCATTCCAGTGTCTGCGGCTCTAACCACTTAGTCCACTTACAGGTCCATCATCTAGAATGATGAAGTAAAGTCCTATAATCCTAAAAGATGCATTGTTGTTGTTCAGTCATTTTTTTCAATTATATCTGACTCTTCATGACCCCATTTGGGGTTTTCCTGGCAAAGATACTAGAGTGGTTTGCCATCTCCTTCTCATTTTACAGATGAGGAAACTGAGGTAAACAGGGTTAAGTGACTTGCCCAAGGTCACACAGCTAGCAAGTGTCTGAGGCCAGATTTGAACTCAGGAAGATGGGTCTTCCTGACTCCAGGCCTGGCACTGTATCCACTTTGCCACCTAGCTGCCCTGAAAGATGCACATCTTTTATGACATCTTTCTCAACGGAACCTATGATGCTGGCCAGATTTCTACCTTCATTCTACCTTAGGTACCTTAGAAGCTGTTTCATCTTATTTAGGTCATTACTTGGGATAAGCTGCAGCGTCATATCATGAAATGCGTATCTCATGCTAAGGCACTGTTTTCAGTACTTTAAGATTACAATGAAAAGACCTGTATATTTATACCATCATAGTAGAAGGAGAAGATGACTTTTATATAGAACTTTAAAGTTTTCAAAGCAAGTTACATTCAGTATCTCATTTGATCCTTGGGAATATCCTGTGAGATAATTCCTATATGGTTTCCATTTTACAGTTGGGAAGACTGAGGCTTAGAGAGATGAGACAGCTAGGTGGTACAGGCTACTTAAACCTCCCTCAGCTTCAGCTTTCCCATATGTAAAATGGAGATAATAATATCACTTGCCTCATTGGGTTATTGTGAAGATTTAATGAGATAGCTAATGTAAAAGCATTCCTTAATGCACTATAGAAATACTAATTACACACACACACACACACACACACACACACACACACACACATATATAGTGACTTGCCACACGGCTTGTAAGTGTCAGAGGTGGGTTTCAAACCCATGTCTCTCCTGATTCTAAGTCCAGGGTTCTTTCCACTGTACCATACTTCTTCATTTGTGTTGACATCAATATCTCCCCCATTAAACTGTAAGCTCCTTGAGGGCAAGGACTATCTCTTGCCTCTTTTTGTATCCCTAGAAGTTAGCACAGTTACATGGCACATGGTAAGCATTTAATAAACATTTATTGACTGACTGAACTCTGCTTAATCAAAGACAATTTTATGGGAAGGGCCAAGTTTAAAAGAGAATTTCATGAATTGGATGAACCCAGCAACCTGAGAAAGTGAGCACATCTCCCATGGTCAGTTGTTTAGATATTGGTAGAATCTTGACCTTTTAACATCAAATCACCCAATCACCCAGAATGCTATCCAGCATTCATCTAAGTTAAGTATTTCACAAAACATGTGCCAAAAGAGATCTTGTCGTGTATCATTTCTTGGAAAAGTTTTAGCTGGGAGTAAAAAGGAGTAAGGAAAAGACTTGGAAGACTGACCTTCATCTATCACTAGTGTGATACAGGGGAAAGAGAGGTGAATTTAGAGTCAGAGAACCTTGGCTGAAATCTTTCCTCTGCCACGTATTGCCTAGGTAAGTCTTTTAACCTTTTTGGGACTTAATTTCTTTCTTGATAACCTCCAAGGATCCTCATAGCTCTAAATCTAAAAATCCCACTAATTCTTACCAATCCTGACCACCATTCCCTACTCCTGGAAAAAAAGGAGAAAGATGAGTAGGTAGATGAGCAAAGTAGGAGAGGAAAAGAAAAAGAAGAAAGAGGCTGAGGAAAGATGGGCCCTGTGAATTAGAGAGAGAGGGAAGACATTCAGGAAAGAGAGTAGACCAAAATAGAAAGGAAAGTGGGAGAATTTGGGTGGTGCCTTGCACATAGTAGGGGCTCAAATATTTGTTAAATAAACAAAAGAACAGGATTATCATTCTACCTCACTCCCAGGCCCATTTATGGGTTTAATTTTGTTATTATCTGTAATATCTCTAAATCTGTTTCTACCCTATTATTATTAGATCAGCTCAGTTGGAGAAGATTCATGAGACACAAGGAAGATCTGGAAACTTTCAATGACCTAATGAGACAAGGTCCCAGACTTCTGGCCCATGATCTAGTTTTTTTCCCCCTCTGACTCCCTAATGCTTTAACAAGTATTTGCAGAACAAAAATTTTCAAAAAGCTTAAAATTGAAGAGTGAGAAGAAGGGAAAGTTGAGACTAGGTTTGCTTTGCTACTTTTTTTAAACTCTTGCTCTGAATGTATCATTAGTTATTTGTCTAACATTCTTCATGTTTTGCAGACTTGCTCTGGGCATATATTTTTCCCTTTCTACAACTTATTGACTATCTTTCATGTGTGCTTATATTACATTTGTTCTTTATTTGCTGTTCAAAGGGGTCTTGTAATTAAATACATATATATAACATATATATTATACACGTATATATATATAGTTATTCTGGACTTGACAAACACAAACAAGCACAGACCTTCGCAAATACAAATAGAAAAAGAGGGCCATATATGAAACAGTGAGTCTCTATTACAGTCTCTATGCAGTTTGATGTTTTAAAGTATATAATAAATTCAACATATTAGTTCCAAAGCTGCCCTGCTTATCTGTACCTCCCTCTGAATTTCTGTTCTTTTCTGAGCATTTTCAAAAATAATACTTTTAAATTTTTAAATAATTAATCAATTTTAATTAAGTTTAAAATTTACATTAAATTTAAAAGTAAAAAAGAAAAATATCAATTTTTATTTTAAATTAGTTTTAATTGATGCTTTTTTCTTTTTCCTTTTGCAAGTTTTTAAACTTTTTTTTTTTTTACTTTTGGCTCTCCTCTCTCACAATTCTTCCTCCC
>NW_020951411.1:0-4563 GCF_900497805.2 Vombatus ursinus | reverse complement strand
TGGGGAATGGCTGAACAAGTTGTGGTATATGAATGTAATGGACTACTATTGTGCTATAAGAAATGATGAGCAGGCAGACTTCAGAAAAACCTGGAAAGACTTGTATGGACTGATGCTGAGTGAAGTGCGCAGAACCAGAAGAATGTTATACACAGTAACAGCCATGTTGTGAGATGACCAGCATTGATAGACTTAGCCCTTCCCAGCAATACAAGGATCTAAGACATCTCCAAAGGTCTCATGATGGAAAACGCTATCCATATCCAAAGAAAGAACTATGGAGTTTGAATGCAGATTGAAACATACTATTTGCTAATTTTTTTCTTCTGTTGAGTTTTGTTTCCTCTTTCTGGTGGTTCCTCCTATTGGTTCTAATTCTTACTTACAACATTACTAATGTGAAAATATGTATATGTAGGAATGTATATGTATAGCCTATATCAGATTGTGCACCGTTTTGGTGAAAGTGGTGGGGAGGGAGGGGGAGAAAAATTTTAAACTCAAAAGCATATGGAAGTGATTGTTGATAAATCAAAATAAATTAATTAAAAAAAAGAAGTAATGCTTGGATTAACAATCAAAGTTAATAGTTTCTGGCAGGCCTGTGCCTATACCACGTATTACAGGATATTGTTTCACACATTATGAAGGATTGATTGAAATCACTAACGATAAGATAAGTGCAATCAAAAATAACTTTGAGGTTTCACTTTATATTCAGCAAATTGGCAAAGATGACAAAAGATGGGATTAGGCAGAGGGGCTATAAGACAGGTACACTAATATGCTGCTAAATTAAGCTGCAAATTGGTAAAAACCATTCTGAAGAGCAATTTGGAATTACGCTACAAAAAAAAAAACCAAACAAAACCCAAACAACTGACTACAATGTTCATACCTTGTGAAACAGAGAAAAACAGCTAGGCATTTACTCCAAGGAGGTCAAAAACAAAACAAAAGGTCCCACATACACCAAAATATTCAGTGATACTTTTTGAGTTTAGAGAAGAACTGGAAGCAAAATAAATATTGAGCAGAGAATGGCTAAATAAATTATGGTACACGAACAAGCTGGAATATTACTAGGCCACAATAAATGATGTGAAGAATTCAGAGAAACATTGGAAGACTAAACTGAGGTAGGATAGCAGAAGCAGGAAAACATTATGTGTAATGACTACAAACATGTGAATGGAAAAAACAAAATACAGAACTGAGTGCTGTCTAATTCTAATGACCAAGCTTAGCCCTGGAGAAGATGTGAGAACATGTACCTCCCTCACCCTCCCAGAGGTGGGGAACCTCTATAGGTATGGAACACTGTCTACTGTCTGTGCTATCAAATGTGGTTGATGCATTGGGTATTTTTGCTGAACTACCTTTTATTTTCTTCTTTTTACAAGAAATAGCTTGTTGGGTAGGGGTGGGAGAAGGGGTATATTTGGAAATTAAGGTGATGTTAAAAAAAAAGGTAATTAGGCTGGATCATTATTTAGCAGGAATGCCAACAGAGGGGATTCATGCTTTGGATAGACGTTGAATTAGATGACCTCTGTGGTTTCAAACACTTAAGATTCCTTGATACTAAGGCTCAGAGCAATTAAGGAACTTGGTCAAGGACCACAGCTAGTCAATAGCAGTGCCAGGACTCAAACCCAAGCCTTTTGCTCTTTCCTCTACGACAGCTCTCTCTTCCCTAATCTCATTTTCTCTTTCATGGCTGTATTTAGGAAACCCAAAGACATACAGAAATTGAGACCACAGCTTTAATAAATAGACATTGGCAAATTCTTATTTTCCTTCATTAGAAGTACTAATTTAACTGATTAACTTATTGATCTGTAAACAGTCCAAAGTGTCCTTTCCTCATCCAAAATCTCCTACCATCCCCCAACAACCTTCACTCCCACTCTAAATTTCAGCACCCCTCCCAACCAGAAGTCCCTGAGCTCAGGTTTGTGCAAATTCATCCCCCACCATAAAGAGGGATAGGGATGGGGAAGGGGGAATCAGTAGAGTTAGGAGCAAGGGCAGTCTACTGCCCTAAAAGAGAGATTATTAGGATCTAGAGGAAGTAGGGAGAAAAATGGGGCCCCATCTCCTAAGTGAAAAAAGGCATTATAACTGAAAAAGAAATGAAGGCTCAGGGGGAAAAGGGCCTAGTGTTTGTCAGAGGAGATAAGACAAAAAGTCTTAAAGGAGGTATCTCCCTATCAAAGGGAAGATGAATATTCCAAAAATCATGACTTCTTGGGAAAGAGTCATAAATCTACAACAATGGATCAGTAGAGTCCTAAAAGACAAAGTCTGAGGTGCCCCTGGCACCCCTCATATCTTCTCATCCTCTCTGTGGGGTAAGGCTCAGAGAGTGCCATAGACACTGATCTTGGCCAGAGAGATACTCTCGAAGTAATTATTCCGACCCTTTTCATACAAGACATAGAGCTGGGGGGTCCCGTCCCCCCAAGTCTGAGCTCCCTCCAGAACTGTCAAGGATGAGTAACCACTGGGACCTGGCCACAGCTGAATCGTGTCTTTCCTCCATGAAGTACCATTGCTGAAGCTCCAGCGTATAGTCAGATTTACCCCTAGAGAGAAAGATGAAACAAGAAAGACTTAATAAATGTCTGTTGAACTGGAAGGCATGGGGAATACCAAAACAAAAAATGACAGTCCCTTATCTCAGGGAGCATACAGTCTAATAGAGGGGATGTAACACATCTAAACAAACAAGCACAATGAAAAGACAGAATGTGAAGGGAGAAAGGAGAAGTCAAGATAAAGAGACAGAAGAAAATGGGGAGGGAAAGATCACTTTCAACTGAGTGATTAGAGGGGGCAGGGAAATAAAGACAGACTTCATGGAATGGGTGGTGTTTGAAGTAGCTGTTGAAGGAAGAAGAGAATGTTAACAGGTAGAGATGTCCGATGAATTTGTGTGAATACAAAGAACCAGGACAGCGCAAGATGAAATTCAGAAATGGTGAGTACCATGGTCTTTCTGGACCACAGAGTAGATGAATAGGGAACTGTGGGAGAGAAAGCTATAAAAAGAAAGGCCTTGATTAAAGAGTTTGTATTTTATTTAGTAAGCAGTGTGAAATCACTCAAAATTTATAAACAGGATAATAACAATAGCTAGCATATATATATAGCAGTTTAAAGTTTGCAAAGTACTTTAAAAATATTAACTCATTTTATCTTCACAACAACTCTGGTTAAGTGCTATTGTTACCTTCATTTCACAGATGAGGAAACTGAGACAGATAGAGGTGGAGTGACTTGCCCGTATAGCTAGTAAGTGTTAAGGGTGGATTTTAACTAAGGACTTCCTGACCACAGGTCTAGCACTCTATTTACCAAGTCACCTGGCTGCTGCTAATGAGGTGGGTAGGTGTTCTTTTATTTTTGGTCTGGATCTGTATTTTCAATGGGGGAATGGGGGTAACTCTCACTGAGGAAATTCCTTCTGCCAATGCAAATCAGCAACTCTTCTGCTACTTGAGAGCTGCAGAAAGTTGTTAGTTCAAGAGATTTGCCCAGTCAGTGTGTCCAAGGCAGGGCTTAAACCCAGGCCAGCTTCATCTACCACACCAGACTACCTCTCATTAAAGCTATATATCATGAAAATTATTTTAACCACTGTGTAAAGGACAGATTGCAGAAAAGATGGAAGCAAAAAGACCTGTTAGGAAGCCATTTCGATGAGAGATGAGAGTAGTAAGAGTAGATGAAGGCTTGAATCAGGATGAAGGCAAGGTGGATGTAATGGCATGTGGGAGAGGGGAGGGAAGGAGAGAAAAAAGGTCAGAAAGGACTCTGAGGCCAAGGAAAGCATTCCCCGGCCCATCCCAGAGACTTACGATATTCTGGATGAGCTGGATTTGAGAAGAAGACCAGACCAGAGCTGGTGGCCGCAGCACCTGCAGCTACAACAGGGTCGATGAGTTCTTCGTCAAAGGTTATGTCCTGGAGCTTGAGGGTTTCACATGCATCATAGCTTCGGAGGATGATGCGGCAGTGACAATGGTAGTTATTCTGGTTTCGAGTATTAATTACGACGGAGCCATCAGGGAGTTCGTAAGGCTGAGGGGGTAGCAAGTCAGAGGCTTCAGGGGAGAAAGCTCATTCAGTAGAGAGATTGAAATGTGGAAATGAACTTGAAGAAAGCTAGGGTATCAGATATATAAGTCTCTGGGGGAAGCAGAGCCTGAGAGGGGAAAGAATTAGTGGGCTGGGATGAAGGAAAAGCAGGCACTTGGGTCTATAAGAAGGGTGCGTGTGCTAATGCATTGTTGGTGGAGTTGTGAAATGATCCAAACATTTTGGAGAGCAATTTGGAACTATGCCCAAAGGGCTATAAAATGTGCATACCCTTTGACCCAGCAATAGCACTTCCAGGGCTGTATCCCAAAGAGATCATACAAATGGGAAAAGGACCCACATGTACAAAAATATTTATAGCAGTTCTTTTTATGGTGGCCAAGAATTGGAAATTGAGGGAATGCCCATCAATTGGGGAATGGCTGAACAAGTTGTGGTATATGAATGTAATGGACTACT
>NW_020951410.1:0-6305 GCF_900497805.2 Vombatus ursinus | reverse complement strand
CCATACCATAAAGTTAGTGGGTACTGAAACTAGAACACAAACCTGAATCTTCTGACATTAAATCTCTTCCTCTTGAAGCTACATGATTTGTGCTAAAGGAGAGTTACAGACGCTAGATGGGAAAGGAGTTCAGAGGAAGGAGAGATTCCTTTTTTATTCAATTCTAAGGGTACATTTTGCTATGCTAGCCACTTGGAGTCTAATTCAATGAGGTCCCATATTCTGAAAGATAGAACTGAGCAAATTCATGTTTGATGAAAGCCGGTAGTGTTTTTACTTTTTCTAACTCAGAATGGGATGCAAACTAATTTTGTGTTAACTGCTTCCATGGGAGTTTCATGAGATTTAGCTTGTCATTTATTCTTACATTGAAAGGGAAATGGAAACAGGGATATTAATGGAGATGACAAATGACTCTACGAAGAATGACAAAGTTTTTCTTTTTTTTAATTTTTCACTTTAAAAGTCCTCTTTATGGCCACTGTCATTCCTAATAATAATCTATGTGCTGTCTAGATTGGAATTGACTTTCTTTTGCAAGAATTGCTTGCTTTCATGGGGGCAGCTAGGTGGTGCAGTGGATAGAGCACTGGCCCTGAAGTCAGGAGGACCTGAGTTCAAATCCGGCCTCAGACCAAACACTTGACACGTACCAACTATGTGACCTTGGGCAAGTCACTCAACCCCGATCACCTCACAAAAAAAAAAGAATTGCTTGTTTTCTGCAGACTATCACATCACTTTATTACTGAAAATCTTTGTCAATGAAAGCAATATTAGGACAGTGGAAAAATCATTATTGTGGGATGGAGGTTTCTGGGAGGAGAAAGAGGGGAAGGAAAGGGAAGATTATTAGCCAATCCATTAATCAGCAGGCATTTATTAAGCACTTGCTATGTGTTAGACACTCTGCTAAATGTCAGGGACTGTACCAAAAAGCAAAAATAGCCCCTGCCCTTAAGGAACTTAGAATTGAATGGAGATTTCATCATATGTAAATCAGACAATACAAGATAAATACAGAGAAGATGGAAGGAAACCTTACTAAAGGTGGAACTAGCAGTTGAGACTCATAAATAAAGATGGATTCTAACTTAATCAGATCCTTATCCTGAACTCTGGACACTGTTTGAAGTTATGCTGGCCCTTGTTATAGGATGCATTTGACAGTGTTAGGCTAAAGAAAAAGTAGGCATTCTTATGCATAGGCAGATTAAAGAGTTGCCACTACACACTTAATGGCATATCCAGTAACTGATTGAAATGTTTCCTGCAACAATATAGCATTTAAATATCATATGAGGTACAGAGTGCAGGTAAGCCAGTATGGTACTGCCATAGTGAATCTGTCTAGGATCTGACCCTAGGCCTTGACACTTCATGTGCAATACCAAAATTACATGCATTACAGCTTATCTCAGGTCCTAGATTAGACCCCTCATCCTTGGACATATCAATCATTGTTTCCTAAACCTTCAGCTTATCTCTTCTCTAAACCGCAACTTGAGTTTCAGAGAACATCTTCAACTTCTTGGTCCCTAGGGATGTCTTGGATTCAGATGCCTGAATTTTATATTGGCCCCATCTTCTGTCATTGCTATTGCAAACAACTCCTGGAGACTGGAGTTAAGTTCCTCTTTTTTCCTTTCTAACCCTGCTGACACATATCATAAATTACAAGTGTATATTTCCTGGGGTATTTTTTAATAAAGGAAAGAATATAAGAATTGAGGAAAATTAAAAATAATACTGAAGGGTAAGTTATCATAAGTATTTATAAAGAAAAAAAAATAGCCAGTCCTAGAGTGCAAAGGCATTCTTCCGAGGATACTTTAAAAACAGCAGAATCCCTAGAGGTATCACCTCAGAGCCATCAGCTAGCAGTTGCTCAATCCCACTTTCTGAGGGCTCAACAGAACCCAAGTAATTATTGAACTAAATTCACCTGTATTTCCAAACCCACTAGCTAGAGTGGCATGGATACTGTCTCACAAAAGAATGCTGGTTTAACCTTGCTGGTTGTAATGCTGTATTACCTACTAGTATGCATGGATAATGGTGGTGCTAAGAAAACATGCCAAGCATTCCGTGCTACAATGCTTGTTTTAATTCTTTTTAAGTTTCTGGGTATTTGGAATTTTTGATGTCCTTTCATAGTACAGTAATAAAGGTCAGTCATGTCCAAGGTCTGACCATACATTGTTTATTTACTACTAGCTAACACAACAATTAAAACAGTTCCCCACCCACCCACTCCCACCTTGTTGGTAATCATTGAGCTTAAAGTACATTCCAGAATCATAAAATATCAAAGTTAGAAAATACCTCAGGAACCAACTGATCCTACATCTATCTATATAGGAATCTTTTCCACAACATCCTTAACAAGTGATCATCTACAGACAAGCTAGGTAGTGCAGTGGATAGAACATTGAACTTAGAATTAAGAGGTCTTGAGTTCAAATTTGACTTCAGATACTTACTAGTAACTCTAAACAAGTAACTTTATCTCTGTGTCCAAGTTTCCTAATCTAGAAAATATGGATGAAAATAGTATCCACCTTTCAGGGTTGTGGTGACAAAATGATATATTTGTAAAGGGTTTTGCAAACCATAAAGTGTTGTTTTCATATCTTTTCTCTGAAGACCTCCAGTGAAGCAAGTTCTCATCAGGACAAATTTGGGGGCATTTTAACTTAGGTTCTTCACTCAATTTGATTGTTTTAAATAGATATGTGGTTAAAATGCCCCTGTGTCAATTTAAGGTCTAATTAGTTTTCTCTTTCCCCTCACCGTATACTCTATTACTGTACCCTCCTAAAATCTGGCTAGCTCTGTGACAGATGAATTCTATGAGCATACAGGCTTATGTGAGAAGAGACAAAGAGAGAGACAGAGAGACAGAGAGAGAGAGAGAAAGAGAGAGCGAGAGAGAGATAGACACTCAATGAAGGCCATACACATTACTGCAAGCACAACATAGAGCTCACACTCTGTAGAATATGGATAAGGACCATTATTTCTCTATATAAAATCCAATATTAAATATTGTCAAGCAAATACTCCCTATTCTTCTCAGACCCTTATTAAGGAGACTCATGAAACACAAAGTCTAGTTGACCTCCAGTTCCTAGGATAACATCCAAGATGATTGATGATTGGGTGGATGAGGGGCAGATTTTGCCAACCCCTCATGATGTTGCTGAGTTGCTCAAATGATAAGGGTCTGAGAAGAATAGGGAGTATTTGCTTGACAATATTTAATATTGGATTTTATATAGAGAAATAATGGTCCTTATCCATATTCTACAGAGTGTGAGCTCTATGTTGTGCTTGCAGTAATGTGTATGGCCTTCATTGAGTGTCTATCTCTCTCTCGCTCTCTCTTTCTCTCTCTCTCTCTGTCTCTCTGTCTCTCTCTTTGTCTCTTCTCACATAAGCCTGTATGCTCATAGAATTCATCTGTCACAGAGCTAGCCAGATTTTAGGAGGGTACAGTAATAGAGTATACGGTGAGGGGAAAGAGAAAACTAATTAGACCTTAAATTGACACAGGGGCATTTTAACCACATATCTATTTAAAACAATCAAATTGAGTGAAGAACCTAAGTTAAAATGCCCCCAAATTTGTCCTGATGAGAACTTGCTTCACTGGAGGTCTTCAGAGAAAAGATATGAAAACAACACTTTATGGTTTGCAAAACCCTTTACAAATATATCATTTTGTCACCACAACCCTGAAAGGTGGATACTATTTTCATCCATATTTTCTAGATTAGGAAACTTGGACACAGAGATAAAGTTACTTGTTTAGAGTTACTAGTAAGTATCTGAAGTCAAATTTGAACTCAAGACCTCTTAATTCTAAGTTCAATGTTCTATCCACTGCACTACCTAGCTTGTCTGTAGATGATCACTTGTTAAGGATGTTGTGGAAAAGATTCCTATATAGATAGATGTAGGATCAGTTGGTTCCTGAGGTATTTTCTAACTTTGATATTTTATGATTCTGGAATGTACTTTAAGCTCAATGATTACCAACAAGGTGGGAGTGGGTGGGTGGGGAACTGTTTTAATTGTTGTGTTAGCTAGTAGTAAATAAACAATGTATGGTCAGACCTTGGACATGACTGACCTTTATTACTGTACTATGAAAGGACATCAAAAATTCCAAATACCCAGAAACTTAAAAAGAATTAAAACAAGCATTGTAGCACGGAATGCTTGGCATGTTTTCTTAGCACCACCATTATCCATGCATACTAGTAGGTAATACAGCATTACAACCAGCAAGGTTAAACCAGCATTCTTTTGTGAGACAGTATCCATGCCACTCTAGCTAGTGGGTTTGGAAATACAGGTGAATTTAGTTCAATAATTACTTGGGTTCTGTTGAGCCCTCAGAAAGTGGGATTGAGCAACTGCTAGCTGATGGCTCTGAGGTGATACCTCTAGGGATTCTGCTGTTTTTAAAGTATCCTCGGAAGAATGCCTTTGCACTCTAGGACTGGCTATTTTTTTTTCTTTATAAATACTTATGATAACTTACCCTTCAGTATTATTTTTAATTTTCCTCAATTCTTATATTCTTTCCTTTATTAAAAAATACCCCAGGAAATATACACTTGTAATTTATGATATGTGTCAGCAGGGTTAGAAAGGAAAAAAGAGGAACTTAACTCCAGTCTCCAGGAGTTGTTTGCAATAGCAATGACAGAAGATGGGGCCAATATAAAATTCAGGCATCTGAATCCAAGACATCCCTAGGGACCAAGAAGTTGAAGATGTTCTCTGAAACTCAAGTTGCGGTTTAGAGAAGAGATAAGCTGAAGGTTTAGGAAACAATGATTGATATGTCCAAGGATGAGGGGTCTAATCTAGGACCTGAGATAAGCTGTAATGCATGTAATTTTGGTATTGCACATGAAGTGTCAAGGCCTAGGGTCAGATCCTAGACAGATTCACTATGGCAGTACCATACTGGCTTACCTGCACTCTGTACCTCATATGATATTTAAATGCTATATTGTTGCAGGAAACATTTCAATCAGTTACTGGATATGCCATTAAGTGTGTAGTGGCAACTCTTTAATCTGCCTATGCATAAGAATGCCTACTTTTTCTTTAGCCTAACACTGTCAAATGCATCCTATAACAAGGGCCAGCATAACTTCAAACAGTGTCCAGAGTTCAGGATAAGGATCTGATTAAGTTAGAATCCATCTTTATTTATGAGTCTCAACTGCTAGTTCCACCTTTAGTAAGGTTTCCTTCCATCTTCTCTGTATTTATCTTGTATTGTCTGATTTACATATGATGAAATCTCCATTCAATTCTAAGTTCCTTAAGGGCAGGGGCTATTTTTGCTTTTTGGTACAGTCCCTGACATTTAGCAGAGTGTCTAACACATAGCAAGTGCTTAATAAATGCCTGCTGATTAATGGATTGGCTAATAATCTTCCCTTTCCTTCCCCTCTTTCTCCTCCCAGAAACCTCCATCCCACAATAATGATTTTTCCACTGTCCTAATATTGCTTTCATTGACAAAGATTTTCAGTAATAAAGTGATGTGATAGTCTGCAGAAAACAAGCAATTCTTTTTTTTTTGTGAGGTGATCGGGGTTGAGTGACTTGCCCAAGGTCACATAGTTGGTACGTGTCAAGTGTTTGGTCTGAGGCCGGATTTGAACTCAGGTCCTCCTGACTTCAGGGCCAGTGCTCTATCCACTGCACCACCTAGCTGCCCCCATGAAAGCAAGCAATTCTTGCAAAAGAAAGTCAATTCCAATCTAGACAGCACATAGATTATTATTAGGAATGACAGTGGCCATAAAGAGGACTTTTAAAGTGAAAAATTAAAAAAAAGAAAAACTTTGTCATTCTTCGTAGAGTCATTTGTCATCTCCATTAATATCCCTGTTTCCATTTCCCTTTCAATGTAAGAATAAATGACAAGCTAAATCTCATGAAACTCCCATGGAAGCAGTTAACACAAAATTAGTTTGCATCCCATTCTGAGTTAGAAAAAGTAAAAACACTACCGGCTTTCATCAAACATGAATTTGCTCAGTTCTATCTTTCAGAATATGGGACCTCATTGAATTAGACTCCAAGTGGCTAGCATAGCAAAATGTACCCTTAGAATTGAATAAAAAAGGAATCTCTCCTTCCTCTGAACTCCTTTCCCATCTAGCGTCTGTAACTCTCCTTTAGCACAAATCATGTAGCTTCAAGAGGAAGAGATTTAATGTCAGAAGATTCAGGTTTGTGTTCTAGTTTCAGTACCCACTAACTTTATGGTATGG
>NW_020951409.1:0-11356 GCF_900497805.2 Vombatus ursinus | reverse complement strand
CTTCTTCTTCTTCTTCTTCTTCTTCTTCTTCTTCTTCTTCTTCTTCTCCTTCTTCTCCTTCTCCTTCTCCTCCTCCTCCTCCTCCTCCTCCTCCTCCTTCTTCTTCTTCATCATCATCATCATACAAACTTTGCCTAATGACTTCTAAGCCAGGGAGCTGACCACCTCTCAAGACAGCCCAGAGTACTTTTAGAAAGCTCTCATTGTTAGGAAGTTTGCACTGATGTCAAGTCTAAATTTTCTTCTTTGAAATTTCTACAAATTTCTTGGGTCCTGTGCTTTGGGGCCAAACAGAATGAATCTAATCCTTCGTCACCTGACAGCCCTTGAAATACTTGAAGACAGTCCTGAGTCTTGACCCCTTGAGTTTTCCCTTTTCTGGGCTAAGCACCTGTCCTCATATGTCATTGACTCCAGTCCCTTCATCTTCCTGGCTGCCTTCCTCTGAACACTTGCTCACTTATCAAAGGCCTTTTTAAACCACAATACCCAGAACTGACCACAATATTCTAGATGAGGACAGAGTACAGTGGGGCAATCACCTCCCTGTTTCTGGAAGCTATGCCTGCCTTGATGCAGTCCAAGATCCCATTAGCATTTTGACTGCCACATCACACTGCTGATTCATTTTGAGCTGGTGGTTTACTAAAACCCCCAGATCTTTTCCCAGAATAACCACTGTATATCCCAGTTTCCCCCATTTTATACTTGTGAAATTAATTTCTGCACCCCAAAGAAAGACTTTACATTTGTCGCTACTGAATTCCATCATATTAGATTCAGCCCAGTGCTCTAGCCTGTCAACCAACATCCTTTCGTTTTTAAATTATTTAAATTAAATTTCTTTTTTAAAAAAAGATCCTACCTTCTCTCCATCCCACCTCCCCCTGCCCTACCTCCATTGAGAAAGAGAAACAAAAGCCCTGTTACAAGTATCTATAGTCAAGCAAGCACTGGCCATGTCCCACAAATACATCTCAGTCTGCCCTCTGAGTCTATTACTTCTCTCTTAGGAGGCAAGTAGCCTATTTCATCCTCTGAAGTCCTGATTGGCCATTGTCTGTTGCCATCTTTTTGGACCCTGACTTTGGCATCCAGTGTATTAGCCATCCTTTATATCTTTGGGTCAATTAAGAGGCTATTGCCACTGTCCAGGCAAGAGATGATGAGAGCTCAAATGAGGATGGTGGTCATATTTGGGGAACACAAGGGATAAATCTGAGAAATGTGGTGGTCAAATGAACACAACTTGGTAACTGACAAGATATGAGATGTGAGAGAGAAGGAAGAATCACAGATGACAATGTGAGGTTAGGAACCTGGGTGACTAGAAGCCTGGTTCATGCCCTCAACAGAAATCCAGACTGACCCTTAACCCCAACCACAAAAGCGGGTACCCATTCAATCTTGACCCTGGCCACAGCTCGATTACCTTGGATCAGGCTACTGACCTTGAAGCATGGTCCTAGCTTGAATCCTTTCAATTGGTCCTTCCCCTCACTGGGACTGAGACCTCAATCTAACTATAGCCTTTCCCCAGCCTGCTCTATATAGACTGACCCCTGACCCCTGATATGGGCTGACATATTTTGGTTACTTAAAAAAAAAGAGCCACAGAACTGAAACCTGGCCATGAACATTGGTTCATCCCTGGACTTGCCCGAATTTTAGCAACAGACTCACCTCCTAAAGGTGTCCACGAGATTAAGCCCTAACTCTAGCCATAGTCTGACACTATCCATCCATCCATGGCCAACTAAACTGTCTATGCACTGATCTCTGAGGCTGGCCACAGCCAGAACCTGCCCCAATACTGGGCTTAGACTGAGTCCTATCCAAGACATGGATGGATCCCAAACCCCACTTAGATATTGATTCCCTAAAATAGTCCCACTGTCCTCCGCCCTGGTTGGACTTCTGAAGTATTGCATTCAGTTCTAGGAACCAGTTTAAAAGAGATAAAGATGAGCTTCAGAGTATCCAGAGGAAGGCAGTCAGGATAGAAAAGGGCCTTGAGCCCATGTCAGATGAGGCTTGGTTGAATGATAATAACTAACATGTATGTAGCTCTTACTATGTGGCAGGCACTGTGCTAAACACTTACAGATATTACTCCATCTGATCCTCACAACAACCCTGGGAGGTAGGGGTTATTATTATCCCGATTTTACAGTTGAGGAAACTGAGGCAAACAGGGTTAAGTGACTTGCCCAAAGTCACACAGCTAGGAAGCGTCTGAGGCTAATTTGAACTCAGCTCTTCATGACTCCAAAAGCTCTATCCACTATGGCTCCACCTAGGAGAAATTAGGCATGCTTAGCCTAGAGGAGAGAAGATTTGGGGACTATACTAGCCATCTTCAAGCAATATCATATTCTACATGGGCTGCCATGTAGAAGAGGGATCAGGCTTGTTCTGCCTGGCCCCAAAAACAGACCCAAGAGCAGTGGGTGAGTATCAGAAGTAGGATTTGACCCTGGGTCTCCCATGGCTCTAAATCTAGAATGATCCATGAAACCAAACTGCCATCATCTTTCCTCTCACAACTTGGAGGTCATTGGAGGGGGGCAATTCGAGCCCCAAGCCTGACCAATGCAAAGAGCCACATGTAGGTTTGATGTTCAGAAAAGCTTTTTTTTGTCCAAGGTGGGATGGGCTCCCTGGAGAGGCAGGAGGCTGCCTGTCCCTGGAGGTGTCCAAGGTGGGATGGGCTGCCTGGAGAGGCAGGAGGCTGCCTGTCCCTGAAAGTGTCCAAGGTGGGATGGGCTGCCTGGGAGGTGTCCAGGCAGGGGGGGCTGGACTGAACACTTGTCACGTATACTGGGAATTCTTTTCATGTGTGAGTTACCCTAGATGGTTGCTGAGGTCCCTTCCACCTTGCAGATTCTGTGATTCTGAAGCTACAGACTAATGGACTAACGCCAATCCCAGGCCCCCGAATGGTCCTAATCTCTGTTAGAGTCTGAGTCCTGGCAGAGCCAAAACCCGACAATGAAGCCTGGCCCAGGGCTGAGTTTATGCCTTCCCCTAAAATTGGCCAGAGATTCACCTCTCACCTCAGCCACACACTGGAGCCCTCACCTGACCACACAGAGTCATTACCCTGGTCACTGACACCCCCCCCCAAAAAAACCCCAGCCCACACACCTGACCCCAGACGGGCAATCTGGGCAGCAGAAGCGCCAAAGTTCGGCAGCAGACTAAGTCCCCAGCCACTAGAGGGACCCTTAATCTAGAGAGATTCATACCCCACCCCACCAAGTGGTTAAAAACTAAACCCTAACCCCAGCCCTGGACTGAATCCCTAATGATGGTCAAAAATGGCCTCTTTCAAACCAGCCCTCACCAATCGCCTGATCCCTTCACAGGCTGAGCTCCAAACTCTGAATCAGACCACACCTTCATTATCGGCCCCCTGCTGAATCTAAAAATCGACCAAAGACTTAGCTAATCATAATGATGGGGTTTTCTTATCTTTGTGACTCGCCCAAGGTCACACAGCCACTAAATGTTATGTGTCTGAGGGCGGATTTGAACTCAGGTCCTCCTGACTCCAGGGCTGGTGCTCTATTCACTGTACCACCTAGCTGCCCCCCTCAATGGGGTTAACAACTAAAATTTCTACAGTGCTTAAAGGTTGTGACACTTTCGTTACATGATCTCCTTCATCTGAGCTTCATGATGGCCCAGCAAGGTGGGCACTACAGGAATTGCTCTCAATGGACCCTTGAGTTTATTGATGCAAGGTTCTTCCAGCGTGGGCACTCTCTCCAGTGGTGCAGATCACCATTTGTCCGTAACACGGGGCCATAGGCTCACAGGAGCTAGAAGGGATCATTTCAGATGAGGAAATTGAAGTCCTGACAGTGACTTGCCCAGGGTCCTGCAGATAAGAAAGGGCAAAGATCTGAATCCACATTGTTTGAGTCTTTTGCACTTAATCGGGTGGTAGGATTTGAGGGATCTTAGAAATCATCTTGGGAATTGCCTGGGGCTCTGAGAAGGGAGGTGATTTATCTAGGGTCACACAGGTGATAAGAATCAGTGGTAGGACCTGAACCCAGGTCTTCCTGACTCCAAATCCAGCCCTGCATCCATGATACACTGTCTTGGGTATTATTATCCCCATTTTATAGATGTAGAAACTGAGGCTCAGAGTATTTAAGTGACTTGTCCAAAATCATTCAGCTAGTCTGGAGTCAGGAAGACCTGAATTCAAATCCCGCTTAGACACTTCCTAGCTGTGTGACTCTGGGAAAGTCACTTATCCTCTGCTTGTGCCAGTCTCCTCATCTACAAAATGGGGATAATAATAGTCCCTACCTCTCCCAGGGTTGTTGTGAGAGTCAAATGAGATAATAATTGTAAAGCACTTAGCACAATGCCTGGCACGTAGTAGGTGTTTCCTTCCTTGTAAGCTTCAGAGGTAAGATTTGAGCTTAGATCTCTCTGGACGCCAAGTCCAATGCTATTTCCAGCCTGCCATACCCTCCCCTAGACTCACCCTGGCAATATCAGCTCCTTAAAATTGTCGACAGGGGCAACTAAGTGGCGCAGTGGATAGAGCACCAGCACTGGAGTCAGGAGGACCTGAGTTCAAATCTGACTTCAGACCAAACACTTGACACTTACTAGCTGTGTGACCCTGGGCAAGTCACTTAACCCCAATTGCCTCACAAAAAAAATGTCTATGAACTGGCCACCTACATTGAGGGACTGATCAGAAACTCCCCCCAGGGGCCACCAAACTTCCATCCCTGGGTCACAGACTGACCTATTTATTCAAACTATCCATAGACTCTCCACTAAATGCAGGACACAGCCTGAGGTTAAACCCTGCCTCTGACTGACCCCTCATATCAACACAGGCCACAAACTGACCTTTAGCCCTGGCTGTAGGCTCACTCCAGGGCTTGCCACACTCAAGGAAGCTAGGCGGCTTAATGGATGCTGAGCCTGGCAGCAGGGAGACCTGTGTTCAAATCTGGCCTCAGACATTTGCTAGCTGTGTGATTCTGGGCAAGTCACTGAGCCCTGTTTGCCTGTTTCCTTATCTGTAAAATGAGCTGGAGAAGGCAATGGCAAACCACTCTAGCATCTCTGCCAAGAAAATCCTAAATGGGGTCACCAAGGGTCTGACATAACTGAAAATGACTCAACAAACCCTGAACATGAACTGATACCCTAAAACTGGCCACACCTGTGATAAGACACTGAGCCTTAGCTCTGATGATAACAACTGGATAATCAGGAGGACTCACGTTCAAATTCTACTCCCGACACTTACTAGCTATGTGACAAGTCACTTAGCTTCTGTCTGCCTCAGTTTCCTCATCTGTAAAATGGGGATAATAATAGCACCTGCTGTGAGAGGATTTGTAAAGTGTTTTTGCAAACCTTAAAAGTGCTATATAAATGCTAGCTATCATCATTATTAAAAGCATCAATAATTAAACTGGCATTTACATGGTGCTTTTAAAGGTTACAAAGCACTTTACATATACAGGGGATCCCAAAAGTCTCAGTGCCGTTTTAAGCTATTAAAGCCTTAAGCTTTAATTAATTCACCTATTCCTCACTACAACTCTTCGAGGGAGGTGCTACAAGTATTTCCCATTTCACAGTTAAGAAAATTGAGGCTTGGGGAGGGGTTGTTGATTTGCCCATATTTAGTAAGCTGCCCACGACTCCAGATCTAACATGAACCACGGGGCCACATTGCTCTGCCGCTCTCCTCCCTGACCCCAGGCCACAGATTGAGACCAAAGCCTGCCCGATTTATCAGCTTCTAAAACCGAACTAGGGTGGAGATGCAATGCTGACTCCAGCTCCATGAAGACCAAGCCCTTATCCTGAGCCCAGACAGAACCCCTGCCCCCACCAAAGCTGGTTCCAGGCTGAGGCCAAATCTCAACCGGTCATCTTGCAACAGGGGCCATCGGTCATAAGGAGGTGCAGGATGCCCAGGCCTTATGGACCAAGTCCCTACAAAGCAGAGTTCTCTAGACTTGGGCCCTCTTTGGACTTAGGCTCCAGCTGGGTACATTAGCCAGTTGATGGAGCAGAGGCTAGCCACAGCATCAGAACAGGGCAGGGCTTTTTCTTCCTTCCATCCCTGTAGAGACACTGGTCTCCCGGAAGGTCCAGTGGACAGGCTGTGGGCAATGTCTAGGTAACAGCTCTGATGGGCCAATAGAACCCAGCTGAACATGATATCGAGGATTAGGTATCATCTATTACCTACTGCAGCTGGCCACAGAGCCGGTCTTTCAGTAGGCCCCATTCTGCTCTCAACTCAACCCCCTCAGGCTTTGCCTCTGGGTGCACATC
This sequence comes from Vombatus ursinus, assembly GCF_900497805.2. Lineage (NCBI taxonomy): Eukaryota > Metazoa > Chordata > Mammalia > Diprotodontia > Vombatidae > Vombatus > Vombatus ursinus. The sequence continues at coordinate 5,026 of NW_020951409.1, read as the reverse complement.
TTTCTGCTGAATTCCCCCCTATGGGGTTCCCAGTCCTCCCTCCATTCTCTTCCCTCTCACCCCCAATTACCACCACCACCATGGCAGACAGGCATGCACTCAAGCATTTCTTATCACAAAGTTATTTTTTTATTTCGAGTCTGGGTCAGGAAAAGGTACGGGACAGGGAGGTGGAGTGGGTGGGAGGGAGGGAGGCACTGGGAAGGGGGTACTCTACCCAAGGTAAGAGAGTGCTGAGGACTGGGGATATGTCATCCCATGCCCACCCTCCCCTGGGGCCAGTGAAAGGGTGGCTCCCCCCAAGGCCATGGCTGTGACCCTGCATGAGGGGTGGGGTGTCCAGTTGCTCACTGTGGATGTGGAAAAGAGAAGAAATTGGGAGGGGGAGGGAAGGAGGGGGAAAGAAGACGCCCACGTCAACCCCTGGCACTGCAGGCTGCAGTCCCCATTGGTAGCCACCAGAGGACAGCACAGCCCCAAAGAAGGCTGGAGCCAGGGCACTTGTCCAGAATTCTCCATTCCTTGGGAGGACGGCTTAAAAAAATAAACCCCTAGAAGCTGGTGTGTTTCCCCCGTCCCTGCAGACCCCCAGGGGTGGAGGGTGAGAGGTAGAGGGGTGAAGGGTGGAGGCCAGGGGCTCTGGTGTCTGATCTATCTCTTTGTTTAAAAAAATCAAAACTAACAAAATAAATGGTTTCTCTCTCCCTCCCTCCTCCCCCCTCCCCCCTCCCAAAGAACAAAGGTATGTGGGTGACAGGGATTGGTTTGCAAGGTCAAGGTCCCTCCCCTCCATCCCTCCCCCCCCATAAATAGACCCACCAACACAAATAAATAAATAAATATTTAGATAAATAAATAAATAGGGTCTTTGTATGTGTATATACATAAATCTTTCATTCTCTCTCTCTCTCTCTCTCTCTCTCTCTCTCTCTCTCTCTCTCTCTCTCTCCCTCTCTTTCTGATTCTGTCTCTCTCCAGATGGCCCAGTGACTTAGGGTCTCCCCAGGCCCATCACACACAAAACTTACTGGCTTTTTAGCCACGACACAGGAAAGGGGGTGGGGAACAGCATTTCAAAGCTCCATTGGCTGGAGCTTGGGGGGTCTGGGGAGGGATGGGATTGGAAGAGAAGGAACCCCTCCCAACCAGACAAAGCATTCCAAAGCTGCAGAATCCTGTGCCTGGAGGTGGTGGGGGGGCGGGGACTGAGGCTGGTATGGAACTGTCAAAGACACATCATTCTGAAGGTACAGAACAGGAGGAGGGCAGGGGAGAGGAGGGAAGGGGGAAGGGACCCGAACTAGACGTCACTGGGGGAGCGGGAGCGGAAGGGGGCCTTGGAAGAGCAGCAGACAGCCCACAAGACTTTCTGGACGTCGTGATTGCGGAAGGCATAGATGACAGGGTTGAAGAGGGAGTTGGAGGTGGCCGGGAGCAAGGTGAGATAGGTGTAGAGCAGGGGTGAGTGGGAGTCGCCCAGCAGGCAGTAGACGGCAAAAGGAAGCCAGCAGGCGGCAAAGGCCCCCAGAACCACGGCGAGGGTGGCAATGCCCTTGCGAGTGGCCACGTAGTGGGAGGCGGGCAGCAGGTGCCGCTGGAGGGCGATCTGCTGGGCATGGCGGCAGACGATCCGGCAGATCTGGGCATACAGCTGTAACATCACGCCAAACACCATGAAGAAGACCACGGCCAGGACCACCAGGTGGTTCTTGGTCAGTGGGCTCACGACGCCACAGGAGGCCGGCTCCTCCAGGCAGTTCCAGGCCAGCACAGGAAGAAGGCCCAGGCCCAGAGCACCCCCCCACACCAGCACCAGCATGGCATATGTCCTTGTCACTGTGGTCTCAGAGTAGTAGGTGAGTGCATTGTAGAGGGACAGGTAGCGGTCCACGGTGATGGCCAACAGGCTGTAGATGCTGGCAGTGAAGGCAGTGACCAGGACTCCCACCAGGACCAGGCTCAGGATGGGAGAGCCAATGCAATACTTGGAGGCAAAGTGCAGAATGAGGCCCAGGCCGGCTAGCAGGTCTGCAGAGGCCAGGCTACCGATGAGCAGGAACATGGGAGCCCGAAAGGCTGGTGTACCCACAATGACGGCCACGACCACTGCATTCTCGCAGAACACCAGGGTCCCGGAGATGCACAGCACCACATCCCAAGCAGTCGGGAGGGGCAGAGGGGAGCCTGGGCTGGTGTCCCGTGGGGACTCCACACCACTCTCATTCCCTGGAGCCAGCCATTCCAGGGGGCCTCCTACCCCCTGCATTGTGGTACCTGCTGGAAGAAAAGGTTGGGTGAGAGTCCTGTGGGCCCCAGGTTTCAAAGGGCTGGGGTTAATGCTATCTTTTGACACCTGGGATACTGTATGGGGGAGGGGGAGGGAAAGGAAGTGGTGGTACCCAAATCTTCCCTGATTCTTAGGGACACCAGGGTCCTGGTGCTCATGAGGGTCAGCCCTTCTCCTTACTTCCTTTAGGGATAACTGAATACCCCTTACTGAGGTTCCCCACAAGCTGCTCTCCTCTCAGGTGAATTAATTACAAAACAGGGTCTAAACCAGCCCCCCTTGAGTGTGTTTAAGGGAGGAAAAGAAGGGGCGATTCCCTGACCCTCAGACCATCATAAAAGAATGGGGGTACTTAAGGTAATCTAAGGAGAAGTTAAGGGGGCGGGGTGTCCCCTCCTCCGGCCCCCTCACAGCTCTCACCTCCACTCTCCGGGCTGTAAGTCCAGACCTATTCTCCTTGCACTCGGACACCTGTGTTTCTAGCCCGGGCACCCTCATTCCCCAGCTCCTCAGCCCCGACCTCTGTGTCCCTGAATCACGCACCCCACCAGCCCCACCTGAATTCCCATCCCTTGTCACCCACAAGCCCTCCCCTGCGACCGAGCCTCTCGCCCAACATTTGGGATGCTTAGTGGGGCGGCCGCATCTTTCCTGGCTGGACACCTGGGTCCTGCCCCTGAGCCGCTCAAATGTCCCCCCACCCCACCCCGCGCCGGTCAACCCGGGTCATGCAGGGGACCTCCCTCACCCGCTCCCTTTGCTCCCAGGACACCCAAGCCTCTGGCTTGCCCAGGCCGGGGCGTCCCAGGCTCCTGCAGCACGCTAGCATCCCGGACACCCTGGTCCCAGGGACGGGGCCATCACTCACCAGTCCCCAGGCCCTGGGGCTGCGGCTGGAGCCGGGACTGGGCTAAGGTCGCGGTCCCCGGCCGGGGGCGTCCACTGCAGCAGCAGCAGGGGATAAGGGTCCCAGCCGCCGCGGGGCTGCCGTGGTCTAAGCTTGGGTCACCCAAGCCCCCGCCTAGCGAAGCGGCGTGACTCACCCGCGCCGGGCCCCGCCCTGAGCCGCCTGCTCTCTGACGTCAACGGCCCAGCCCAGCCAATGGGCTTCGCGGGAAGGAGCGCAGCGCGCGCCGCGCGGCATGATAATGAGGCCTCGCGCTGGCGGCTCCCCATTCATAAAAAGCGCCCAGCCCCGCCCCCTCCCGTTCCGTCCTTGAGGCAGCGCCCTCTGCGGGCCGGGCCCGGCGGGCGGGGCTAGAGGGTGGAGGGGGGGGCGCGTAGGCGGGACCGTGACGGGGATGGGGATGATGCAGGTGAAGCAGGGAGAGGGAGGGGGGCGCGAGCCGGGTGAGAGCGATGCTGGCAGGGACCGGGTGACGCTGCTAGGTGACGCTGATGCGGGCTCTGGGACCTGGGGTGACGGGGATGGGAATTGTGATAGGCAGAGGGATGGGGAGGGGGGGCTAGGGTCAGAGAACGGGGAATGTCCGTGCTGGAAGAGCTCTAGAATGTAGCCTGTGGGAGCACAAGATGTCAGAGCTGGAGGTGACCTTAAAGCATAGAATGTCAAACCTGGGAGGGACTAAAGAAGGGAGAATGTCAGAGCTGGGAGGGACTCTAGAACAGAGAATGTCAGAGGTGGAAGTGACCTTAGAACTGAGAATGTTAGAGATGGGAGGGCCCTTAGACCCCAGAATGTCAGAGCTGAAGGGCCCTTAGAACACAGAATGTCAGGGCTGGCAGGGCCCTTAAAACAGAAAATGTCAAAGCTGGGAGGGCCCTTAGAACAGAAAATGACAGAGCTGGGAGGGACTCTAGAACAGAGAATGTCAGAGCTGAGGGGCATCTTAGAAACAAAATGTCAGACCTGGGAGGAACCTTAGGATACAATGTCAAAGATGGGAGGGACCTTAGAACCCAGAATATCAAAGCTGAGAGGGCCCTTAGAACAGAAAATGTCAGAGCTAGGAGGGCCATTAGAACTGAGAATGTTAGAGGTGGGAGGGGCCTTAGAACACAGGATGTCAGAGCTGGGAGGACCTTAGAACACAAAATGTTAGAACATAGGAGGTCAGAACTGGAAAGAACCTTGGGACATAGAATGTCATTTGTTCCAACCCTCTCATTTTACAAAAGATTGCGCATGACTTGAAAGAAGGAATGCAGGTCTCCTAAGCCCAGGCCATGATTTTATGAGATAATAAAGTGAAGGATTAGGATGAAGGGAAGGATGAGATAAGAAATGGAAGTGAGCTTCTGGGGAGATTCACAGAGAAGCCATACGCTGTCCCTGTCCTGGGCTGGGAGAGCAGATCGGGGCTCACGAACGTGGGTCATGCTTGACCCTAATTGGCGCTAGAATGAATCTCACCGGTCATCTTCTCCAATCATCTCCTCATTTTACAGATGAGGAAAAAGAAATGACAATAATTGACATTTACAAGGGGTTTTAAGATTCATGATCCATTTTGCGTACATTCATTGTTTCATAGAATGTCCCTGAGCGATAAGTAGAACCGGTAGTATTTTCCCCATTTTACAGAAGAGTGGTCTGAATCTCAGAGAAGGGAAGCGACTTACCCAAGGTCGCTGAGTTAGTAAATGATAGAACCAGGACTAGAACTCAGGTCCCGAATAGGTATATGGATTGTTAGGAGGTAAATGTGGCATAGTGGAAAGAGCCTCGGATTTTTTTTTTTCCAGAAGACCAAGGTTTGAATCTTGACTGTTCCTTAC
>NW_020951408.1:0-7307 GCF_900497805.2 Vombatus ursinus | reverse complement strand
TCCTGGCTGGGCTTTCACACACGCGCACACACACACACACACACACACAGACCCCCATCTATATCATACTATTTTACCACAGGACCCCACTCCACAAATGGTACCACTTCCCTCTACTCTCCTCCGCCTTACTCCTCTTGAGAAATTTGGATTCCAGATACAGCGGAGGGGGCTTTGTTTGGAGGAATCTACCTCTATGTGGTTGACCATAATAAAGTGAGAAGAAGCCAGCTACCCTTGGAGGACCTCTTAACTAATCTGCCACATTATCCCCCAGACAGGGAAGACCTAAGACTTTGAGTATCTAGCAGGATCACTAAGGGTGGCCATGAGCATTGGGGCTGCTAAGGTTTCAAAATATAGTTATATACACACCATAAAGGACACAGACCTGAACCTATGGTGAGTGAGTCAAATGACCTCTCCCTTCTGGGGTTACCACACTCCTATAGAGGGATATGAATGTAACTTACAGTATGACCCTGAGTGGGGTCCCAGCCAACCAGGGGCCAATCTGGGGTTGGTTTCTTCATGTCCTGCCCTTAGACTGGCACCTGATTGTGCTCCACCACTCCTATTCCCCACCCCTGTCTGGAGTAATTGATCTTTCTTGCTGTAATTACTGTCTTCCAGCAGATGGTGATATTTACCTTAACAAAAAAAACAAAAAAAAAACAAAAAAAAAACCCAAACCACCAGCTCTTCAATATGGAATGATGTACAGCTCTTTCCTGATTCTAGGACATCAATGGGTTGCCAAGAGGCAGATTTTGGCTTAATATAAGGAAAATCTTCCTAGCAATTATAGGCATCCAAAACGTGGAAAGGCCTTCCTGAGAAGGTTGATGATGACAAGATAAGGGAGGAACTCAGTTCATCTAAAAGATGCAGACATTTTAGAAGACTGTGGGTTCAATATGATCCAAGAATGGGTCATGGCAGCCAAGAAATCTATTGTTATCTTTTCCTATTCTGAACTTCACAAGCACATATGAACTTACAAATAAAATTAAAAAAAAAAAACCAACCATGAGCATTTCCACAGACAAAATGGAATACAAAAAGAGGGTTGAATATAAAACAGTGGATTTCTATTACATCTTGCTTTTTTTTTTAAGAGTAGATAATAAATTCAACTGGTTGCATAGAAAATTGTCTGGCTTATCTGTGTTTCCTTTTGAACTTCCTTCTTTTTAAAATGTTGTGAGAAAGCCCAGCCAAGATAGTCACAAGAAGTCTTGGTACATGGGGGCCAGATACCACTGGGAGGCACCTCTCTGTTTCCCTGATCTTGGTTGACTCCCTGGAAGAGAGACTATTATCTCACTGCCTGTGCTTTTTAAAGTGTTTTAATGGTCTTCTTTTTCTTTTCTTTTTTTTGGGGGGGGTGGGGAAAGGAAATCACCATCTTACCACCCCTACCCTCTACCCTCTCAATTAAAAAAAAAAAACAGAGAAATAAGCCCTATAACACATAAACATAGTCAAGCAAAACAAAGCCACATGGTGGCCGTGACCAAAAATGTCTGTCTGTTTCCAGATCTTGGTTCCATCCCCTCCCTGTCAGAAGGTGGGTACCATGCTTCATGCCTAAAGGAAAGCTCCAAGCCAATGTAATCTCAACATGCATGAAGAGAGGGCATTGTGTACAGAACTAGAAATGGAATAATACCACTGTATTTTCCCTGGTTCCTTTGGAACTTAGAAAAGGTATTCACAGAAGAGACCAGCCATTCTATGCCAAAAGCAATAAGGCTTTCTTTGGGCCATTTAAGGGAAGACTATGAGACTTAACTATAGACACCACGGTTAAGAATAACATGGAAGAAGGGGCAGCTAGGTAGTACAGTGGATAGAGCACCGGCCCTGGAGTCAGGAGGACCTGAGTTCAAATCTCATCTTAGACACATAACACTCAGTAGCTATGTGACTCTGGGCAACCCAATTGCCTCACCCGAAAAAAAAAAAAAAGAATAGCATAGGAGGTGAGGAGGTTGCAACAAGAAAAGATATGAGCATGGCACTCACTCTCCAGCTGGCACAGTAGCCAACATCTCTACATCTAAAGTCATAACCTTCTCACAGACTGGGGCATCGGGGAACCCTAATTGAAGTGTGCTTCAATAATGGGACTAGAAAAGATGAAGAAAGGATACAACCAGGGATGGTACCAAAACCTCAAGCATAAGGAGTCTACAATGGACTAGATATGCCCCTTGAACTCGACCCATCTTCCTACTAACCAGCCTCTCTCTATTCCTCACTATTCAGCAGGTGGAACTCCTAGGTCAATCAATCAGCAGGCATTAATTAATTACTCTGTGCCAATTACTTTGTCAGCTGCTAGGCATGCAAAGAAAAAAATGGCAGTCCTTACCCTCAAGGAGCTGACAGTCTATCAAGGGAGATGATATATGTACATGTGTGTGTCTATACACACATACATACATATGTATACTTACATACACATATATGTATATATACATAGAACAAGAATCAGAGCAAAGCTCTTCTTGGCCCCAGAGAGTACAAGAAGGGGTAATAAGTAGAAGGTTTTGGGTTGTTGCTGGTTTTAGTGGGGGAGGTCTAGACCTATGACTTCATGAATATGGGGAAACTCCCAGTGTGTAAACATCCTCCACCAATGCAGATCAACAATTCATCTGTAATTTATAGTCTTAGAAAGTTGCCTGGAGCAATGAGAAAGGAAGTCATTTGTGAAGGAGCAGTCACCAGGATATGTCTGAGGCAAGATGCCAGGTCTTACTGACTCCAAGGCTTGCCAAGTGAAAGTTCCAAAGAGGCAAATTTAGTCTTGATTTAAGAAATAACTTCCTAATAATTAGTGTGATCCAAAAGCGGCCTGGGCTGCCTTGGGTGGAGGAGGGTTCCCTTTTGTTGAAGGTCTCTAAGAAAGGCTAGATGATATATTGTAAAGGGGATTCTCATTTAATATGAGTTAGACTTGATGGCCACCATAGTGTCTTCTAATTCTGTGATTCTGTGTAAATCTAGCCACAAATCCAGCCCTTACCTCAACATCAGACTGAGTTCTAAATCTCAACTCAGAATAACTCCTGAACCGACTGCATGTGGAATCCTAAACATGACCACACACTGACCCCTCAATCCTACCACAACCCAAGCCCTGACACTGGCTACAGATTCACAGAATCTCAGAGCAAGAATGGCCCTCAGAGGCCCTCTAAGTCCAACCCACAACCGAATGAGAACCCCCCTTTACAACATATCTCCCAAGTGGTCATCCAGCCTTCATTAGTACTCCAGGAAGCCCATTCTGATATTGGACTATTGTTAATCTGATTTTTTTTTCTTCTCTTAAGCTCAAATTCCTTGTGTGTCTGTGTGTGTGAGACAATTGAGGTTAAGTGACTTGCCCAGAGTCACACAGCTAGTAAGTGTTATGTGTCTGAGGCCGGATTTGAACTCGGGTCCTGACTCCCGGACCGGTGTTCTATCCACTGTGCTACCTACCTGCCCCTGCCTTCTCTCATTTGGAATGTAACTTCCATAAGGGAAAATATTATTTCACTTGTGTTTATATCCCTATCACTTAGCATAGTGCCTAGCACAGAGTAGGTGCTTAATAAATGCTTGTCCTATCTATCTATCTATCTATCTATCTATCTATCTATCTATCTATCTATCTACCTTTTTACCTGTCTATGTAACTATCTATCTATCCATGTATCTATATGAGTTGTATTTCTCTCCTCCCATCTTGTACTTATAAAGCTTGTTTTTGTGAACCCAAAGTTCTAAGTCTAAGTTTTGTGAACCTTGCATTTATCTCCATTAATTTTTATCTTATTAGATTTGGCCCAATGTTTTAGTCTATATGTTTTGTTTATTTTTTAATCCCTATTCTATCATTCCAACATACTAGCTATCCCTTTGAATTTTGTGTCATATGCAAACTTGGCAGCCATACCATCTGTGCCTGTATCCAAGTCATTGATAAAAATGTCATATTTTGGAGGCTAGAACATATCCCTGGGGCACTTCACTAAAGATATCTATTCAATTTGCATTATTGTATTGATGACTATTCTTTGGAAAGTTCTGAATCCACCTGACCATAATGTCGACTAACCCCTATTTCTCTGCTTTGTTATCAAAGATAGCACGAGAGGCTTTGTCAAGTGCTTTGAGAAAATATTGGTGTACTGTCCCGATGGCATTCCTTGAGCTGCCATTCTAGTAACCCTGTCAAAAAAGAAAATGAGATTAGTATAGCATGACCTGTTCTTGATGAAGACGTGATGGCTCTCACCCCTTCCCTTTCTGGGGGCTTGCAAGCCATCTTTTTGTGACTCTGGTACACTTTGGCTGCTCCCCTTGGCACCCTTTGATTTGAGTTTCTGCCTTCCTTAAACCTATAGGAAGATAGTATCATTGCAAGGTAGTGCACTATCTGAGTTGACCACCAGGTGGTGCTCTACTTGAGCCACCAGCTCAGTGATCTTGTCAGTTTCTCTATGGCGCATGAGTCTTCCCAAGAGGCTGTGGTATCCCTGCTGGTGACCAGATGGCCTTCAGCTTGCCAACACCCAGACTACTATTCTTCCCTACGCCTCAGCCTCGCCCTAAACACAAGACCATTAAGCAATTAGCCCAGGTCTAAAGTCATTCTAGAAGATGAAATGGAATATTTCAAATATTTCAAAATATTAAAATATGAAGCCTACCATTTTTTTGAGGCAGAGTTAGGTGACTTCCCGGAGTCACACAGCTAGTTAAGTGTCTGAGGCTGGATTTGAACTCAGGTCCACTTGACTCCAGAACTGGCACTCTATCCACCGCACCACCTAGTTGCCCCCCTACCATTTGTCATTAGCTGTCATCACACCATTTTGTGTGGAAAAATCCCCACCCTCTCTAGATTCTCCCCTCTCAGTTCTCAGCCTCATGCATTCACAGAACTCAGAGACAAACAATTTATTGTACATAACATAAAATGCAAAGGAAATGGATTAAATGCTCCCATATGGAGACCTCCAGTCAGCTCCTGAACTTCCTCCTGCTTACCCTCCAACATCTTTGCGTGTAACCCACAGGGATTCCAGCCACACACATTTCCATGGTTTATGGGAAAGGAACAAAATTATTGGAAGGAGGACGTCTACTCCCCATCTCAGGTTCATGGACTAGACACTTCTCCCTTACATTATTGCGGAGGCAGTACAAAGAGGAGGACCTGGGCTGGAGTCAGGGCTCTCCCACTTAAGAGCTGTGTGACGTCAGGGAGGTCACCTTCGTCTCTGGGTCTCAGTTTCCTCATCTGTAAAATGAAGGATTAGATAACTTCCAAGGCCTCTCCCAGTTCTAAATATATTGTCCTCTGTTTCCATCATAGCTTCATAAGCTCCGGCGGATCCTACTCCCCCCTCATAGCAATGAGTCAGTTCCCCAGATGGCTGGTAAGCAGCATCTCTTTGTCTGGGTTCAAGGGGTATCCCTGAGGAGCAGCTCCTGATAGAAGCCCTTATTCTAATAGGTTCTCTCCAACTTTGATCACTAGTATAGTTAGCATTTCCCCTTTTTCCCTGACAGGTCCAGCGATTAGTGACCCAGTTATTGTTTAACTAATTAATATCAATTAGCTTTTACAGAAGAATATTTACTAAGAAGACAAAACAAGAACAAAAGTACAAAAGATATCTCCCCCCCGCCCCCGCCCTACCAGAGTGGGCTCAGTCCTTGAGGAAACTGGGCTCAAGCTTAAAGGGATTACTGCAGAGCGTTTACCCCTCCAAATTCACTTCTGATTGCAGCATGGCCACTTCATAGGTCACTCCTTTGCTGCAGCAGGACACGGTGGCTTGGAGTCAATCCACCACTGGGGGGGATCACGTAAGTCACTCCTGGGGGCTCCCCTGGCACCCCAACAACCTGGCTTGGCTGCTGACCAACTATGGTGTGGAATCCAGTCTCTGGACCTCCGGCAGCTCGCTCTTCTGACCTTGTGAAGTTCATGAGATCTCGCCTCCCCTGACACTCCTTGGAGCAGGAAGAGATGGATCTGCGACAGAAAGAGAAAACAAGCGGGCCAAGGGCCAGGGCTCCTGGCCCCTACACAGGGGCCCGGAGCAGTTTGTCCCCAGCTGCCACCACGGAAGGAAAAGGAGTCAAGTTTCTCTGGTGGTAGGCTAATATCTGCACATTCAGTGGTGACTCAGAATGAACTGACTTTTCATCAGCGCACAGTCAACAGGCAGGAAGCAGTCACAAAATACCTGTGCATGCTGTGAGACGGGAAGCAGGGCCCTTCTGTTACAGGTCATCTCACACTTTCAGAAGAAGGCTCACCATCAGCTACACACACACACACACACACACACACACACACACACGCACACACATACACACTGGCAGCAGGCGGATCCTGCCGTGCATGCTGTGAGGACAGGGTACAGTGGGGGCCAGCTAGTACCCCATTAATGTATGAATGAGGGGAAGTCAGTGAGGGAAATCTTCTCCTCCAGTTCACTAGTCCAGATTTTCCATTGCGGGCAGGCTTGGCAGCTCAGCCTCTCCTCTCCTCGGGGCTTCTGGTACCCATCTTTGCTCCAGGATGAGGACATCTCTGGTAGAGCAGGCCTCTAGTGGTCCTGCTCTGAGGGGGCCACACTTTCAGGGCAGCCTCAGGTGAGTTCCCCATGGGCAGCAACAGTTGCCCCGGCCTCTCCCATCTTCCTCATGGAAGCTCAGAAATCCAAGTCACAGATCAGCAGAAAGAAGACTGGTATTGAACACTGCATGTCACAGCCTGCCGAGTATGACCCCCCCGCCCCACTCCTTCCAATTTCGGGACTTCTTTTCTGCATCAAGAAAGAATTCACTAAGACCCAACATCCCTCCTATAGGAGGACAGGCAATCAGCCTCTAATATGCCAGGATCATCAGAAACCATCTTGCTGGTCTCTTTCTTTCAATTACCATCTCCCCCCTTTCAGGTCCAGGATCAACAATAATTCAGAGATGAGCCGGTTATACCTTTAATAACATGGCCTAGAATGTCACCAGGAATTGAAGTTAATGAAGTCTCCCAGTTCCACTATCTTCTCTCTTTTTGTGTGAAAAAATCAGTCCATTGCCTCTTCTCTAGTTCTCTGGCACCTGGACCATTCTCCATGGTATTTCAAAGATCATTTTCAAAGTCAATGGCTCAGTAATCACAACCACCATTTCTTTCATCACACAAGGATATAGTTCATCTGTGTGTCTCTCTCATCCTTCCTCTCTCTCTCTCTCTCTCTCTCTCTCTCTCTCTCTCTCTCTCTCTC
>NW_020951407.1:0-5686 GCF_900497805.2 Vombatus ursinus | reverse complement strand
CTCTCTCTCTCTCTCTCTCTCTCTCTCTCTCTCTCTCTCTCTCTCTCTCTCTCTCTCTCTCTCTCTCTCTCTCTCCCTTCCTCTCTCTCTCTCTTCCTTTTAAATCTTATATTGGTGTGTTTTTCCTCTTTTATGTCACTGTCACTGTTGCTTTCTGATGACTCTCCTCCACCCCCAGAACCTTCCCTTGGAACAAATAAAAAGAATCAAGCAAATATCAACACATTTGGCCAAATCTAAAAACATCTGCCTCGGTATCCATAGGACACCACCTTTTTTTTTTTCTAAATTAGCTTTAGTTTTTAACTCCCCACTTGTTTCAATTTAACTGAGCCCAAACCCTGGCCACAGCCTGAGACCTGAGCCCTCCACAGCCTGGATCATTACGCTGGCTCGGACCTGTGACAGACTGACCCTCTCCATTCAGGCACTCACTGAGCCCTAACCTCTGCCAACAGTCTGAGTCGGATTGTTGGACTCTAAGCATCTATTAAGCACCTACTCTGTGCCCCTACTATGGGGGAATACAAGGACAAAAAAAAATCTCTGCTCTCAAGAAGCTTATACTCTAATGAAGCAGAGAGCAAGTACATATAAAAATAGGGAAGGCATAATTATAAAGTGAATAAATCCAAATATCTCATTAGTTCGGGGGCGGGTAGGGGGAATCGAGAAAAATTACATGCAGAAGACAGTCCCTGAGCTGCATCTTACAGGCTACAGTTACTCCTGGAAACTGATGACATGCTGGTTTGTCCTACCCTATTTCAGGCTGAAACCTAATTCCAGCCAAAGACTGAGGCTGACTCCCTAAATCTGGTCCCAGACTGAGCCCTAACCATAGCCACAGATGGACCTCTTAAGGCTTTGCCACCTGGCCTGACCACGCATAGAGCCTCGTCTAGAGATTGATCCACGTTCCCCATCACAGACTGGGCTCTAAACCCAGCTCTGGAATGAGCCCTCAGTTTGAATATAGAACAACACCCTACCTCTGGCCCTCAGCTGGGCCCCTGCTCTGCCTCTTCACTGACAACCACCTGATGGCTTGGTCATGTAGATTGCTTGTAGGCTGATTTCTATGCCAGTCACAAAAGGATCCCTGAGGCATGTCCTAGACTGACCCATTCAATTAGCTGTAGACTGAACCTCTTAAGATCTGGGCACAAACTGAATCCTAACTCAGACCCCAAGGTGATTCCTCGTCTCAGCCGTAGTCTGGCCCCTGAGCCTGTCCCAGATTCACCCCTCATTGATTCAGCCCAAATTCCTGCCAGTGCCTAACTCCCTGACACTGGCTACATACTGAGCCTTAACTCCAGGCCTTACCTGATCTGTAACCATCCAAAAACTGAGCCCTAACCCTGTCTATAACCTGAACCAAGCCTCACCCATAGACTGACTCGTTAAGATTGGCCCCAGCCTCATCCCTAACTGATGCTGTAGGGTGATTTGAAATCCTGACTATAGAATGACTCTCATTCCCAGCCACAGACTGACATCCCTGCTAAAACTGGCCCCAGACTGAATCCCATCCTGGACTTTAGGCTTCTGGGCCCAGGGCAAAGGTTTATTCCCAATCCCCAGTTAGATTGTGAGCTCTTCCAGGACAGTGCCTGTCTTTTGTCTTCCTTTGGCACTAAATACAGTTTATTGCACATAGTAGGCACTTAATAGATTTTTACTGACAGCTAGACAGTGACCCCTTCAAACTTTCTACATTTAGAACTTAGGACTACAGACCCCAGCCATGGAGTGGATGACCCCTGACCTTAGCCAAGGACTGCCACTTGTCAACTCTTGACCTTTAATAAGGCTTCACATTCCTATCTGACTGTCCACCCTTCAGTCTCCTTGCTGTCCACCCTGATGAGATTCCCTCTCAACCACCAGACCTCCTGAGACCATGCTCTAGGTCAATGCTGTCAAGCTCAGATAGAAACAGGGGGCACTAATCTGTCCATAAAGATCCCTACAGCTACATATTGATTTAGTTTAAAAATACATCATTTATGTTTTTTTGTATTTTTACTATTTTGTTAAATCTTTCCCAATTACATTTTAATCTGGTTAGTGGGTGCTTGTGGGCCACTTGTTGGACATCTCTGGTCTAGGTGACTTAGTCCACTCAGCTTTGGAACCCCTGCCCGGGGCAGAGCTGTCCTCACCGGTGAGTCAACCAGGGCCATTTTCATGGCCCATTCTAGCTAGCAGCCCCAGCTCCCAGACCATGCTTCTAATCTCATTTGATCTTCCATCTCAGCCATCTTCTTGTCATCTGCAATGCTATTGCTGTATCATCATTATCATCATCACCATCACCATCATTATCACCATCATCATTATCATCACCACCATCATCATCACTATCACCATCACCATTGTCACCACCACCGCCACCATCATCATCATCATCATTACCACCATCATTCCTTACCTAAAACATTTATACAGTACTTAAAGGCTTGTGTAGCCATCACCATCATCACCACCACCACCATCATCACCATCATCATCACCACCACCACCATCATCACCACCACCATCATCTCCATCACCATCACCACCACCACCATCATCACCACCATCATCACCATCATCATCACCACCACCACCATCATCACCACCACCATCATCACCATCACCATCACCACCACCACCACCATCATCACCACCATCATCATCATCATCACCCTCATCATCATTATCATCACCACCACCATTACCACCATCATCCCTCACCTAATACATTTATACAGTACTTAAAGTTTTGTGTAGCCATCACCATCACCATCACCACCATCACCATCACCATCTCCATCATCATCTTCACCACCACCACCATCATCCCTTACCTAACACATTTATACAGTACTTAAAGGTTTGTGTAGCCATCACCATCACCATCATCATCACCACCACCACCATCATCACCACCATCATCACCATCATCATCATTATCACTCTCATCATCATCATCACCACCACCATCACCACCATCATCCCTCACCTAATACATTTATACAGTATTTAAAGGTTTGTATAGCCATCACCATCACCATCATCATTATCACCACCACCACCATCATCATCATCATCATCACCACCACCACCACCACCATCATCCTTCACCTGCCACATTTATACAGCACTTTAATATTTGTGTAGCCCAGTGGGCAGATAGCCAGCCTTGAATCCAGGAAGACCTGTTCACTTCTGACCCATCCAGGCTATGTGATCTTGGGTAAGTCACTGACCCTCTCAGTGACCCAGGTAGCTCTCTAAAACTGTAAGACTGGCAGAGGGAGCTTCCCCATGTGGGAGTTCTCTATACCAGTGAGATCATATGTCTAGCCTCTATCCCTTATAGGTTTGCAAAGCACTTTATGACCATGATCTCATTTAATTCTCATGACAACACTATGACTGCCATAACAATACTATATATAGGTATTATTAGTCCCATTTTAGAGATGACAAAACTGAGACTCAGAGAACCTAAATGACTTGCCCAAGGTTACACAGCTAGAGTCAGAACGGTATTCGAATCCTGGACTCTTTCACTTCCATATCATCATCGTCATAGTCTTTTCACTAGAGGCAGATGGGGGAGCAGGGAATAAGCATTTATGAAGCACCTGCTCTGTGCCAGGTGCTGTGCTAAGTGCCCTTTACAAATATTGTCCCATTTGATCTTCACAACAACCCTGGGAGGCAGGTGCTGCTATTTATTCTCATTTGACAGTTGAGGAAACTGAGGCAGACAAAGACAAAATAACTTGCTCAGGGTCACACAGCTAGTAAATGTCTAAGGTCAAATTTGAGCTCAGGTCTTCCTGATTCCGGCACCAGTGCCCTGTGCACTATGGAGTCGCCTAGCAGCCTCAATGCACCACCCATATTGCCTCTCACTGATTTGCCCTTAACCCAAGACATAGATGGAGTCCTGAACCCAGCATCACCTGAGACACAAAGCATCTAGACCATAGACTGACCCCCCAAAAATGAGCTATAGACTGACCCCCAGAATGATTCAGCCCACCCTTTATTTTAGCCATAAACTGATACTTTAATTCTGGCTGCAGACTGAATCCTAGTCCTTGCTAAACATTAAACCATAACCTTGGCCACAAATAAACCCTTTATGTCAATGGTTCCCAAAATTTTTTTCTTCCACAAACCCCTTTTGATTTAAAAAAATGTGTTGTCAACCTCCAGAGTAATTGAATATACCACTTATAATATTCTTTCAGATTAATTCATTAAGTGCTTACAATAGCTACAATGATAACTTTTGCCCCCAAATAGCTCCAAATTAAGATATATTTTATAAAATTATAATTAGAAAATATCAAATTTTATTCTTCCTATAATTATGAAAACTCTAAATATAAAATTATAAAATAATTATGAATATAATGGCATTTCATAAATATTAAAAGTAATCCAGCAAGATTTCATATGCTTACTATTATATGAAAGACTTCATATTAAATTTCTTTATTTCACAAATTTCATTTAATATATGGAACATTTTTAATGAAACAAGTTACAGCTTGGAAGATGTTTAACAGAGTAACTATATCGTATAGTGACATAAAATACAGTAACATAATAAATCGCACAGAAACCTAATTTTGATGTTGAATTTTTTTTATTTGAACAAAGATATGAAATATTTGGTTCAACACCAGACAAACAGTCTTGAATCTGGTTTTGTGTCAAATTTATTTCTGTATTTTGATTCTTTGACAAAAATAAAATGAAAATGCTTGCTCACACAAATATGTGATTTTTGTTGTTGTAGTTATTATTATTAAATTGTTTCAGTAATGTCTGACTCTTTGTGACCCCATTTGGGGTTATTTTGACAAAGATACAGGAGTGATTTGCCATTTCCAACTCCAGCTCATTTTACAGATGAAGAAACAGGCAAACAGGGTTAAGTGACTTGCCCAGGGTCACACAGCTAGTAGGTGTTTAAGGCCTGAATCTTATTGACTCCAGGCCCAGTGCTCTATCCACTGTGCCACCTAGTTGCCCAATAAATATGTGGGAGGACATGGAAGAATTTCCAAAAGATGAAAATTCATTTTAAAAAATTTTTAGCCGCCTAATTAACAAAATGAATAACTGATCATGATATAAAATATTTAATGATAACAAACATTTATATAGCACTTTACAAATGTTATCTCATTTTATCCTCACAACAACCTTAGGAGGTAGGTGCTATTATTATGCCTATTTTATAGTTAAGGAAACTGAGGCAGACAGAAGCAAATGAATTTCCCAAAATCACACAGCGAGTAAGGACCTGAAGATAGATTTGAACTCAGATCTCCCTGATTTGGGGCCCAGTCCTCTATCCATTGCACCACCTAACTGACCCTCAGCCTCTCAGCACAGCATATCCAGAGAGTCAAATAAAGAATTTATTTTTGGTCCTAGAAGCAATTTATTTTTGATCTTAGGAGCCACTGGATTTCATTGAGAAGGGGAGTGCCCTAGTCAGACCCGTGCTTTAGGAATATTCTTTTGGCAGCTGAGTGGAAGATGATGGATTCAAGAGAGGGAGAGATTTGAGGCAAGAAAACCAGAATCACAGAATCACAAAACTTGAAACTTGGAAGGGATCTTTCTTCTTCTTCTTCTTCTTCTTCTTCTTCTTCTTCTTCTTCTTCTT
>NW_020951406.1:0-7304 GCF_900497805.2 Vombatus ursinus | reverse complement strand
TCCTGGCTGGGCTTTCACACACGCGCACACACACACACACACACACAGACCCCCATCTATATCATACTATTTTACCACAGGACCCCACTCCACAAATGGTACCACTTCCCTCTACTCTCCTCCGCCTTACTCCTCTTGAGAAATTTGGATTCCAGATACAGCGGAGGGGGCTTTGTTTGGAGGAATCTACCTCTATGTGGTTGACCATAATAAAGTGAGAAGAAGCCAGCTACCCTTGGAGGACCTCTTAACTAATCTGCCACATTATCCCCCAGACAGGGAAGACCTAAGACTTTGAGTATCTAGCAGGATCACTAAGGGTGGCCATGAGCATTGGGGCTGCTAAGGTTTCAAAATATAGTTATATACACACCATAAAGGACACAGACCTGAACCTATGGTGAGTGAGTCAAATGACCTCTCCCTTCTGGGGTTACCACACTCCTATAGAGGGATATGAATGTAACTTACAGTATGACCCTGAGTGGGGTCCCAGCCAACCAGGGGCCAATCTGGGGTTGGTTTCTTCATGTCCTGCCCTTAGACTGGCACCTGATTGTGCTCCACCACTCCTATTCCCCACCCCTGTCTGGAGTAATTGATCTTTCTTGCTGTAATTACTGTCTTCCAGCAGATGGTGATATTTACCTTAACAAAAAAAACAAAAAAAAAACAAAAAAAAAACCCAAACCACCAGCTCTTCAATATGGAATGATGTACAGCTCTTTCCTGATTCTAGGACATCAATGGGTTGCCAAGAGGCAGATTTTGGCTTAATATAAGGAAAATCTTCCTAGCAATTATAGGCATCCAAAACGTGGAAAGGCCTTCCTGAGAAGGTTGATGATGACAAGATAAGGGAGGAACTCAGTTCATCTAAAAGATGCAGACATTTTAGAAGACTGTGGGTTCAATATGATCCAAGAATGGGTCATGGCAGCCAAGAAATCTATTGTTATCTTTTCCTATTCTGAACTTCACAAGCACATATGAACTTACAAATAAAATTAAAAAAAAAAAAACCAACCATGAGCATTTCCACAGACAAAATGGAATACAAAAAGAGGGTTGAATATAAAACAGTGGATTTCTATTACATCTTGCTTTTTTTTTTAAGAGTAGATAATAAATTCAACTGGTTGCATAGAAAATTGTCTGGCTTATCTGTGTTTCCTTTTGAACTTCCTTCTTTTTAAAATGTTGTGAGAAAGCCCAGCCAAGATAGTCACAAGAAGTCTTGGTACATGGGGGCCAGATACCACTGGGAGGCACCTCTCTGTTTCCCTGATCTTGGTTGACTCCCTGGAAGAGAGACTATTATCTCACTGCCTGTGCTTTTTAAAGTGTTTTAATGGTCTTCTTTTTCTTTTCTTTTTTTTGGGGGGGGTGGGGAAAGGAAATCACCATCTTACCACCCCTACCCTCTACCCTCTCAATTAAAAAAAAAAAACAGAGAAATAAGCCCTATAACACATAAACATAGTCAAGCAAAACAAAGCCACATGGTGGCCGTGACCAAAAATGTCTGTCTGTTTCCAGATCTTGGTTCCATCCCCTCCCTGTCAGAAGGTGGGTACCATGCTTCATGCCTAAAGGAAAGCTCCAAGCCAATGTAATCTCAACATGCATGAAGAGAGGGCATTGTGTACAGAACTAGAAATGGAATAATACCACTGTATTTTCCCTGGTTCCTTTGGAACTTAGAAAAGGTATTCACAGAAGAGACCAGCCATTCTATGCCAAAAGCAATAAGGCTTTCTTTGGGCCATTTAAGGGAAGACTATGAGACTTAACTATAGACACCACGGTTAAGAATAACATGGAAGAAGGGGCAGCTAGGTAGTACAGTGGATAGAGCACCGGCCCTGGAGTCAGGAGGACCTGAGTTCAAATCTCATCTTAGACACATAACACTCAGTAGCTATGTGACTCTGGGCAACCCAATTGCCTCACCCGAAAAAAAAAAAAAAGAATAGCATAGGAGGTGAGGAGGTTGCAACAAGAAAAGATATGAGCATGGCACTCACTCTCCAGCTGGCACAGTAGCCAACATCTCTACATCTAAAGTCATAACCTTCTCACAGACTGGGGCATCGGGGAACCCTAATTGAAGTGTGCTTCAATAATGGGACTAGAAAAGATGAAGAAAGGATACAACCAGGGATGGTACCAAAACCTCAAGCATAAGGAGTCTACAATGGACTAGATATGCCCCTTGAACTCGACCCATCTTCCTACTAACCAGCCTCTCTCTATTCCTCACTATTCAGCAGGTGGAACTCCTAGGTCAATCAATCAGCAGGCATTAATTAATTACTCTGTGCCAATTACTTTGTCAGCTGCTAGGCATGCAAAGAAAAAAATGGCAGTCCTTACCCTCAAGGAGCTGACAGTCTATCAAGGGAGATGATATATGTACATGTGTGTGTCTATACACACATACATACATATGTATACTTACATACACATATATGTATATATACATAGAACAAGAATCAGAGCAAAGCTCTTCTTGGCCCCAGAGAGTACAAGAAGGGGTAATAAGTAGAAGGTTTTGGGTTGTTGCTGGTTTTAGTGGGGGAGGTCTAGACCTATGACTTCATGAATATGGGGAAACTCCCAGTGTGTAAACATCCTCCACCAATGCAGATCAACAATTCATCTGTAATTTATAGTCTTAGAAAGTTGCCTGGAGCAATGAGAAAGGAAGTCATTTGTGAAGGAGCAGTCACCAGGATATGTCTGAGGCAAGATGCCAGGTCTTACTGACTCCAAGGCTTGCCAAGTGAAAGTTCCAAAGAGGCAAATTTAGTCTTGATTTAAGAAATAACTTCCTAATAATTAGTGTGATCCAAAAGCGGCCTGGGCTGCCTTGGGTGGAGGAGGGTTCCCTTTTGTTGAAGGTCTCTAAGAAAGGCTAGATGATATATTGTAAAGGGGATTCTCATTTAATATGAGTTAGACTTGATGGCCACCATAGTGTCTTCTAATTCTGTGATTCTGTGTAAATCTAGCCACAAATCCAGCCCTTACCTCAACATCAGACTGAGTTCTAAATCTCAACTCAGAATAACTCCTGAACCGACTGCATGTGGAATCCTAAACATGACCACACACTGACCCCTCAATCCTACCACAACCCAAGCCCTGACACTGGCTACAGATTCACAGAATCTCAGAGCAAGAATGGCCCTCAGAGGCCCTCTAAGTCCAACCCACAACCGAATGAGAACCCCCCTTTACAACATATCTCCCAAGTGGTCATCCAGCCTTCATTAGTACTCCAGGAAGCCCATTCTGATATTGGACTATTGTTAATCTGATTTTTTTTTCTTCTCTTAAGCTCAAATTCCTTGTGTGTCTGTGTGTGTGAGACAATTGAGGTTAAGTGACTTGCCCAGAGTCACACAGCTAGTAAGTGTTATGTGTCTGAGGCCGGATTTGAACTCGGGTCCTGACTCCCGGACCGGTGTTCTATCCACTGTGCTACCTACCTGCCCCTGCCTTCTCTCATTTGGAATGTAACTTCCATAAGGGAAAATATTATTTCACTTGTGTTTATATCCCTATCACTTAGCATAGTGCCTAGCACAGAGTAGGTGCTTAATAAATGCTTGTCCTATCTATCTATCTATCTATCTATCTATCTATCTATCTATCTATCTATCTACCTTTTTACCTGTCTATGTAACTATCTATCTATCCATGTATCTATATGAGTTGTATTTCTCTCCTCCCATCTTGTACTTATAAAGCTTGTTTTTGTGAACCCAAAGTTCTAAGTCTAAGTTTTGTGAACCTTGCATTTATCTCCATTAATTTTTATCTTATTAGATTTGGCCCAATGTTTTAGTCTATATGTTTTGTTTATTTTTTAATCCCTATTCTATCATTCCAACATACTAGCTATCCCTTTGAATTTTGTGTCATATGCAAACTTGGCAGCCATACCATCTGTGCCTGTATCCAAGTCATTGATAAAAATGTCATATTTTGGAGGCTAGAACATATCCCTGGGGCACTTCACTAAAGATATCTATTCAATTTGCATTATTGTATTGATGACTATTCTTTGGAAAGTTCTGAATCCACCTGACCATAATGTCGACTAACCCCTATTTCTCTGCTTTGTTATCAAAGATAGCACGAGAGGCTTTGTCAAGTGCTTTGAGAAAATATTGGTGTACTGTCCCGATGGCATTCCTTGAGCTGCCATTCTAGTAACCCTGTCAAAAAAGAAAATGAGATTAGTATAGCATGACCTGTTCTTGATGAAGACGTGATGGCTCTCACCCCTTCCCTTTCTGGGGGCTTGCAAGCCATCTTTTTGTGACTCTGGTACACTTTGGCTGCTCCCCTTGGCACCCTTTGATTTGAGTTTCTGCCTTCCTTAAACCTATAGGAAGATAGTATCATTGCAAGGTAGTGCACTATCTGAGTTGACCACCAGGTGGTGCTCTACTTGAGCCACCAGCTCAGTGATCTTGTCAGTTTCTCTATGGCGCATGAGTCTTCCCAAGAGGCTGTGGTATCCCTGCTGGTGACCAGATGGCCTTCAGCTTGCCAACACCCAGACTACTATTCTTCCCTACGCCTCAGCCTCGCCCTAAACACAAGACCATTAAGCAATTAGCCCAGGTCTAAAGTCATTCTAGAAGATGAAATGGAATATTTCAAATATTTCAAAATATTAAAATATGAAGCCTACCATTTTTTTGAGGCAGAGTTAGGTGACTTCCCGGAGTCACACAGCTAGTTAAGTGTCTGAGGCTGGATTTGAACTCAGGTCCACTTGACTCCAGAACTGGCACTCTATCCACCGCACCACCTAGTTGCCCCCCTACCATTTGTCATTAGCTGTCATCACACCATTTTGTGTGGAAAAATCCCCACCCTCTCTAGATTCTCCCCTCTCAGTTCTCAGCCTCATGCATTCACAGAACTCAGAGACAAACAATTTATTGTACATAACATAAAATGCAAAGGAAATGGATTAAATGCTCCCATATGGAGACCTCCAGTCAGCTCCTGAACTTCCTCCTGCTTACCCTCCAACATCTTTGCGTGTAACCCACAGGGATTCCAGCCACACACATTTCCATGGTTTATGGGAAAGGAACAAAATTATTGGAAGGAGGACGTCTACTCCCCATCTCAGGTTCATGGACTAGACACTTCTCCCTTACATTATTGCGGAGGCAGTACAAAGAGGAGGACCTGGGCTGGAGTCAGGGCTCTCCCACTTAAGAGCTGTGTGACGTCAGGGAGGTCACCTTCGTCTCTGGGTCTCAGTTTCCTCATCTGTAAAATGAAGGATTAGATAACTTCCAAGGCCTCTCCCAGTTCTAAATATATTGTCCTCTGTTTCCATCATAGCTTCATAAGCTCCGGCGGATCCTACTCCCCCCTCATAGCAATGAGTCAGTTCCCCAGATGGCTGGTAAGCAGCATCTCTTTGTCTGGGTTCAAGGGGTATCCCTGAGGAGCAGCTCCTGATAGAAGCCCTTATTCTAATAGGTTCTCTCCAACTTTGATCACTAGTATAGTTAGCATTTCCCCTTTTTCCCTGACAGGTCCAGCGATTAGTGACCCAGTTATTGTTTAACTAATTAATATCAATTAGCTTTTACAGAAGAATATTTACTAAGAAGACAAAACAAGAACAAAAGTACAAAAGATATCTCCCCCCCGCCCCCGCCCTACCAGAGTGGGCTCAGTCCTTGAGGAAACTGGGCTCAAGCTTAAAGGGATTACTGCAGAGCGTTTACCCCTCCAAATTCACTTCTGATTGCAGCATGGCCACTTCATAGGTCACTCCTTTGCTGCAGCAGGACACGGTGGCTTGGAGTCAATCCACCACTGGGGGGGATCACGTAAGTCACTCCTGGGGGCTCCCCTGGCACCCCAACAACCTGGCTTGGCTGCTGACCAACTATGGTGTGGAATCCAGTCTCTGGACCTCCGGCAGCTCGCTCTTCTGACCTTGTGAAGTTCATGAGATCTCGCCTCCCCTGACACTCCTTGGAGCAGGAAGAGATGGATCTGCGACAGAAAGAGAAAACAAGCGGGCCAAGGGCCAGGGCTCCTGGCCCCTACACAGGGGCCCGGAGCAGTTTGTCCCCAGCTGCCACCACGGAAGGAAAAGGAGTCAAGTTTCTCTGGTGGTAGGCTAATATCTGCACATTCAGTGGTGACTCAGAATGAACTGACTTTTCATCAGCGCACAGTCAACAGGCAGGAAGCAGTCACAAAATACCTGTGCATGCTGTGAGACGGGAAGCAGGGCCCTTCTGTTACAGGTCATCTCACACTTTCAGAAGAAGGCTCACCATCAGCTACACACACACACACACACACACACACACACACACGCACACACATACACACTGGCAGCAGGCGGATCCTGCCGTGCATGCTGTGAGGACAGGGTACAGTGGGGGCCAGCTAGTACCCCATTAATGTATGAATGAGGGGAAGTCAGTGAGGGAAATCTTCTCCTCCAGTTCACTAGTCCAGATTTTCCATTGCGGGCAGGCTTGGCAGCTCAGCCTCTCCTCTCCTCGGGGCTTCTGGTACCCATCTTTGCTCCAGGATGAGGACATCTCTGGTAGAGCAGGCCTCTAGTGGTCCTGCTCTGAGGGGGCCACACTTTCAGGGCAGCCTCAGGTGAGTTCCCCATGGGCAGCAACAGTTGCCCCGGCCTCTCCCATCTTCCTCATGGAAGCTCAGAAATCCAAGTCACAGATCAGCAGAAAGAAGACTGGTATTGAACACTGCATGTCACAGCCTGCCGAGTATGACCCCCCCGCCCCACTCCTTCCAATTTCGGGACTTCTTTTCTGCATCAAGAAAGAATTCACTAAGACCCAACATCCCTCCTATAGGAGGACAGGCAATCAGCCTCTAATATGCCAGGATCATCAGAAACCATCTTGCTGGTCTCTTTCTTTCAATTACCATCTCCCCCCTTTCAGGTCCAGGATCAACAATAATTCAGAGATGAGCCGGTTATACCTTTAATAACATGGCCTAGAATGTCACCAGGAATTGAAGTTAATGAAGTCTCCCAGTTCCACTATCTTCTCTCTTTTTGTGTGAAAAAATCAGTCCATTGCCTCTTCTCTAGTTCTCTGGCACCTGGACCATTCTCCATGGTATTTCAAAGATCATTTTCAAAGTCAATGGCTCAGTAATCACAACCACCATTTCTTTCATCACACAAGGATATAGTTCATCTGTGTGTCTCTCTCATCCTTCCTCTCTCTCTCTCTCTCTCTCTCTCTCTCTCTCTCTCTCTCTCTCTC
>NW_020951405.1:0-5575 GCF_900497805.2 Vombatus ursinus | reverse complement strand
CTCTCTCTCTCTCTCTCTCTCTCTCTCTCTCTCTCTCTCTCTCTCTCTCTCTCTCTCTCTCTCTCTCTCTCTCTCCCTTCCTCTCTCTCTCTCTTCCTTTTAAATCTTATATTGGTGTGTTTTTCCTCTTTTATGTCACTGTCACTGTTGCTTTCTGATGACTCTCCTCCACCCCCAGAACCTTCCCTTGGAACAAATAAAAAGAATCAAGCAAATATCAACACATTTGGCCAAATCTAAAAACATCTGCCTCGGTATCCATAGGACACCACCTTTTTTTTTTTTCTAAATTAGCTTTAGTTTTTAACTCCCCACTTGTTTCAATTTAACTGAGCCCAAACCCTGGCCACAGCCTGAGACCTGAGCCCTCCACAGCCTGGATCATTACGCTGGCTCGGACCTGTGACAGACTGACCCTCTCCATTCAGGCACTCACTGAGCCCTAACCTCTGCCAACAGTCTGAGTCGGATTGTTGGACTCTAAGCATCTATTAAGCACCTACTCTGTGCCCCTACTATGGGGGAATACAAGGACAAAAAAAAAATCTCTGCTCTCAAGAAGCTTATACTCTAATGAAGCAGAGAGCAAGTACATATAAAAATAGGGAAGGCATAATTATAAAGTGAATAAATCCAAATATCTCATTAGTTCGGGGGCGGGTAGGGGGAATCGAGAAAAATTACATGCAGAAGACAGTCCCTGAGCTGCATCTTACAGGCTACAGTTACTCCTGGAAACTGATGACATGCTGGTTTGTCCTACCCTATTTCAGGCTGAAACCTAATTCCAGCCAAAGACTGAGGCTGACTCCCTAAATCTGGTCCCAGACTGAGCCCTAACCATAGCCACAGATGGACCTCTTAAGGCTTTGCCACCTGGCCTGACCACGCATAGAGCCTCGTCTAGAGATTGATCCACGTTCCCCATCACAGACTGGGCTCTAAACCCAGCTCTGGAATGAGCCCTCAGTTTGAATATAGAACAACACCCTACCTCTGGCCCTCAGCTGGGCCCCTGCTCTGCCTCTTCACTGACAACCACCTGATGGCTTGGTCATGTAGATTGCTTGTAGGCTGATTTCTATGCCAGTCACAAAAGGATCCCTGAGGCATGTCCTAGACTGACCCATTCAATTAGCTGTAGACTGAACCTCTTAAGATCTGGGCACAAACTGAATCCTAACTCAGACCCCAAGGTGATTCCTCGTCTCAGCCGTAGTCTGGCCCCTGAGCCTGTCCCAGATTCACCCCTCATTGATTCAGCCCAAATTCCTGCCAGTGCCTAACTCCCTGACACTGGCTACATACTGAGCCTTAACTCCAGGCCTTACCTGATCTGTAACCATCCAAAAACTGAGCCCTAACCCTGTCTATAACCTGAACCAAGCCTCACCCATAGACTGACTCGTTAAGATTGGCCCCAGCCTCATCCCTAACTGATGCTGTAGGGTGATTTGAAATCCTGACTATAGAATGACTCTCATTCCCAGCCACAGACTGACATCCCTGCTAAAACTGGCCCCAGACTGAATCCCATCCTGGACTTTAGGCTTCTGGGCCCAGGGCAAAGGTTTATTCCCAATCCCCAGTTAGATTGTGAGCTCTTCCAGGACAGTGCCTGTCTTTTGTCTTCCTTTGGCACTAAATACAG
The DNA here is from genome assembly GCF_900497805.2 of Vombatus ursinus. Taxonomy (NCBI): domain Eukaryota; kingdom Metazoa; phylum Chordata; class Mammalia; order Diprotodontia; family Vombatidae; genus Vombatus; species Vombatus ursinus. The sequence continues at coordinate 3,924 of NW_020951405.1, read as the reverse complement.
TTTATTGCACATAGTAGGCACTTAATAGATTTTTACTGACAGCTAGACAGTGACCCCTTCAAACTTTCTACATTTAGAACTTAGGACTACAGACCCCAGCCATGGAGTGGATGACCCCTGACCTTAGCCAAGGACTGCCACTTGTCAACTCTTGACCTTTAATAAGGCTTCACATTCCTATCTGACTGTCCACCCTTCAGTCTCCTTGCTGTCCACCCTGATGAGATTCCCTCTCAACCACCAGACCTCCTGAGACCATGCTCTAGGTCAATGCTGTCAAGCTCAGATAGAAACAGGGGGCACTAATCTGTCCATAAAGATCCCTACAGCTACATATTGATTTAGTTTAAAAATACATCATTTATGTTTTTTTGTATTTTTACTATTTTGTTAAATCTTTCCCAATTACATTTTAATCTGGTTAGTGGGTGCTTGTGGGCCACTTGTTGGACATCTCTGGTCTAGGTGACTTAGTCCACTCAGCTTTGGAACCCCTGCCCGGGGCAGAGCTGTCCTCACCGGTGAGTCAACCAGGGCCATTTTCATGGCCCATTCTAGCTAGCAGCCCCAGCTCCCAGACCATGCTTCTAATCTCATTTGATCTTCCATCTCAGCCATCTTCTTGTCATCTGCAATGCTATTGCTGTATCATCATTATCATCATCACCATCACCATCATTATCACCATCATCATTATCATCACCACCATCATCATCACCATCACCATCACCATTGTCACCACCACCGCCACCATCATCATCATCATCATTACCACCATCATTCCTTACCTAAAACATTTATACAGTACTTAAAGGCTTGTGTAGCCATCACCATCATCACCACCACCACCATCATCACCATCATCATCACCACCACCACCATCATCACCACCACCATCATCTCCATCACCATCACCACCACCACCATCATCACCACCATCATCACCATCATCATCACCACCACCACCATCATCACCACCACCATCATCACCATCACCATCACCACCACCACCACCATCATCACCACCATCATCATCATCATCACTCTCATCATCATTATCATCACCACCACCATTACCACCATCATCCCTCACCTAATACATTTATACAGTACTTAAAGGTTTGTGTAGCCATCACCATCACCATCATCATCACCACCACCACCATCATCACCACCATCATCACCATCATCATCATTATCACCCTCATCATCATCATCACCACCACCATCACCACCATCATCCCTCACCTAATACATTTATACAGTATTTAAAGGTTTGTATAGCCATCACCATCACCATCATCATTATCACCACCACCACCATCATCATCATCATCATCACCACCACCACCACCACCATCATCCTTCACCTGCCACATTTATACAGCACTTTAATATTTGTGTAGCCCAGTGGGCAGATAGCCAGCCTTGAATCCAGGAAGACCTGTTCACTTCTGACCCATCCAGGCTATGTGATCTTGGGTAAGTCACTGACCCTCTCAGTGACCCAGGTAGCTCTCTAAAACTGTAAGACTGGCAGAGGGAGCTTCCCCATGTGGGAGTTCTCTATACCAGTGAGATCATATGTCTAGCCTCTATCCCTTATAGGTTTGCAAAGCACTTTATGACCATGATCTCATTTAATTCTCATGACAACACTATGACTGCCATAACAATACTATATATAGGTATTATTAGTCCCATTTTAGAGATGACAAAACTGAGACTCAGAGAACCTAAATGACTTGCCCAAGGTTACACAGCTAGAGTCAGAACGGTATTCGAATCCTGGACTCTTTCACTTCCATATCATCATCGTCATAGTCTTTTCACTAGAGGCAGATGGGGGAGCAGGGAATAAGCATTTATGAAGCACCTGCTCTGTGCCAGGTGCTGTGCTAAGTGCCCTTTACAAATATTGTCCCATTTGATCTTCACAACAACCCTGGGAGGCAGGTGCTGCTATTTATTCTCATTTGACAGTTGAGGAAACTGAGGCAGACAAAGACAAAATAACTTGCTCAGGGTCACACAGCTAGTAAATGTCTAAGGTCAAATTTGAGCTCAGGTCTTCCTGATTCCGGCACCAGTGCCCTGTGCACTATGGAGTCGCCTAGCAGCCTCAATGCACCACCCATATTGCCTCTCACTGATTTGCCCTTAACCCAAGACATAGATGGAGTCCTGAACCCAGCATCACCTGAGACACAAAGCATCTAGACCATAGACTGACCCCCCAAAAATGAGCTATAGACTGACCCCCAGAATGATTCAGCCCACCCTTTATTTTAGCCATAAACTGATACTTTAATTCTGGCTGCAGACTGAATCCTAGTCCTTGCTAAACATTAAACCATAACCTTGGCCACAAATAAACCCTTTATGTCAATGGTTCCCAAAATTTTTTTCTTCCACAAACCCCTTTTGATTTAAAAAAATGTGTTGTCAACCTCCAGAGTAATTGAATATACCACTTATAATATTCTTTCAGATTAATTCATTAAGTGCTTACAATAGCTACAATGATAACTTTTGCCCCCAAATAGCTCCAAATTAAGATATATTTTATAAAATTATAATTAGAAAATATCAAATTTTATTCTTCCTATAATTATGAAAACTCTAAATATAAAATTATAAAATAATTATGAATATAATGGCATTTCATAAATATTAAAAGTAATCCAGCAAGATTTCATATGCTTACTATTATATGAAAGACTTCATATTAAATTTCTTTATTTCACAAATTTCATTTAATATATGGAACATTTTTAATGAAACAAGTTACAGCTTGGAAGATGTTTAACAGAGTAACTATATCGTATAGTGACATAAAATACAGTAACATAATAAATCGCACAGAAACCTAATTTTGATGTTGAATTTTTTTTATTTGAACAAAGATATGAAATATTTGGTTCAACACCAGACAAACAGTCTTGAATCTGGTTTTGTGTCAAATTTATTTCTGTATTTTGATTCTTTGACAAAAATAAAATGAAAATGCTTGCTCACACAAATATGTGATTTTTGTTGTTGTAGTTATTATTATTAAATTGTTTCAGTAATGTCTGACTCTTTGTGACCCCATTTGGGGTTATTTTGACAAAGATACAGGAGTGATTTGCCATTTCCAACTCCAGCTCATTTTACAGATGAAGAAACAGGCAAACAGGGTTAAGTGACTTGCCCAGGGTCACACAGCTAGTAGGTGTTTAAGGCCTGAATCTTATTGACTCCAGGCCCAGTGCTCTATCCACTGTGCCACCTAGTTGCCCAATAAATATGTGGGAGGACATGGAAGAATTTCCAAAAGATGAAAATTCATTTTAAAAAATTTTTAGCCGCCTAATTAACAAAATGAATAACTGATCATGATATAAAATATTTAATGATAACAAACATTTATATAGCACTTTACAAATGTTATCTCATTTTATCCTCACAACAACCTTAGGAGGTAGGTGCTATTATTATGCCTATTTTATAGTTAAGGAAACTGAGGCAGACAGAAGCAAATGAATTTCCCAAAATCACACAGCGAGTAAGGACCTGAAGATAGATTTGAACTCAGATCTCCCTGATTTGGGGCCCAGTCCTCTATCCATTGCACCACCTAACTGACCCTCAGCCTCTCAGCACAGCATATCCAGAGAGTCAAATAAAGAATTTATTTTTGGTCCTAGAAGCAATTTATTTTTGATCTTAGGAGCCACTGGATTTCATTGAGAAGGGGAGTGCCCTAGTCAGACCCGTGCTTTAGGAATATTCTTTTGGCAGCTGAGTGGAAGATGATGGATTCAAGAGAGGGAGAGATTTGAGGCAAGAAAACCAGAATCACAGAATCACAAAACTTGAAACTTGGAAGGGATCTTTCTTCTTCTTCTTCTTCTTCTTCTTCTTCTTCTTCTTCTTCTTCTT
>NW_020951404.1:0-1418 GCF_900497805.2 Vombatus ursinus | reverse complement strand
AAAATAAAGTCAAAATGGGTTCATGATTTAGATATAAAGGCTGATACCATAAGCAAACTGGGAGAGCAAGGAATAGTTTACCTGTCAGATCTATGGAGAACAGAAGAATTCCTGACCAAACAGGAGATAGAGAACATTACGAAAAGCAAAATGGATAATTTTGATTACATTAAATTGAAAAGTTTTTGCACAAAGCCAATGCAACTAAGAGTAGAAGGAAGGTAGAAAATTGGGAAAGAATTTTTACAACCAGTCTCTCTGATAAGGGTCTCATTTCTAAAATATATAGAGAATTAAGTCAAATTTATAAGAATACAAGCCATTCCCCAATTGATAAATGGTCAAAGGATATGAACAGACAGTTCTCAGATGAAGAAATTAAAGCCATCTATAGTCATATGAAAAAATGCTCTAAATCACTATTGATTAGAGAAATGCAAATCAAAACAGCTCTGAGGTACTGCATCACACCTATCAGATTGACCAACTTGACAAAACAGGAAAATGAGAAATGTTGGAGAAGATGTGGGAAAACTGGAATACTAATGCATTGTTGGTGGAGTTGTGAAATGATCCAGCCATTTTGGAGAGCAATTTGGAACTATGCCCAAAGGACTATAAAAATGTGCATACCCTTTGACCCAGCAGTAGCACTTCTAGGGCTATACCCCAAAGAGATCATACAAATGGGAAAAGGACCTACATGTACAAAAATATTCACAGCAGCTCTTTTTGTGGTGGCAAAGAATTGGAAATTGAGGGGATGTCCATTAATTGGGGAATGGATGAACAAGTTGTGGCAAATGACTGTAATGGAATACTATTGTGTTGTAGGAAATGACAAGGAAAGTGGTTTCAGAAAAACCTGGGAAGACTTACATGACTAATGCAAAGTGAAGTGAACAGAACCAAGAGAGCATTGTGCCCAGTAACAACAATATTGTAAAGATAATCAACTGTGAATGACTACTCTGACCAAGTTAATGATCCAAGACAATTCCAAAGAATCCAAGATGAAAAATACTGTCCATTGCCAGACAGAGAAATGATAAACTCAATGCAAACTGAAGCATACTTTTTTTACTTCCTTTATTTTTCAGGGAAGGGGAGGTGTGTGTTTTCTTTTGCAACATGGCTAATTAGGAAAATTGTTTTCCATAACTCACATGTATAATCTACATCATATTACTTGCCTTCTCAAGAAGGGGAGAGGGGTGGAAGAGAGGGAAAGAATTTAGAACTCAAATTTGTAAAAAATGACTGCTAAATTTTTTTACACATAATTGGAAAATATTTTACAAAATAAATAAAAATATATTTTTAAAAAATAGTTTAGTTTAAGGCATAGACCAAAATCTCACACCATATACTAAAATAAAGTCAAAATGGGTTCATGATTTAGATATAAAGGCTGATAC
>NW_020951403.1:0-1130 GCF_900497805.2 Vombatus ursinus | reverse complement strand
GGGTGGATGGATTGTCATTCTTAACATATAGGACATTGATGTGATAATTGGTATCAAAATAAGTGCTGTGCCAGTCATAGAACAATCCATAATACTGTCTTTTCATGAGAATTGAGCTAATCCCTTGAAAGCCAAAAATATGACACACACTGAAACTGTAATGCTGATTTGATTAGTGATGACATCGGCACCATTTACTTCCCCAGTTCCCCATTTGCCTTAAAATTCCAAGATCATCTGAGATTCTTCTGAATGTTTAGCCATTTGAGGGAGGCCTTTGGGGGTCAGGCTTCTGCTTTCATAGATTTTTTTCTTCAGTACCTTGAAACTTCTGACTTAGAGCCATTAATTTTTGAGGAAAAGAAAAAACAAAAGAATGAAAGAAAAGGAAAGAAAGAAAAAAGGAAGGAAGAAAAAAATCTATGAAAGCAGAAGCCTGACCCCCAAAGGCCTCCCTCAAATGGCTAAACATTCAGAAGAATCTCAGATGATCTTGGAATTTTAAGGCAAATGGGGAACTGGGGAAGTAAATGGTGCCGATGTCATCACTAATCAAATCAGCATTACAGTTTCAGTGTGTGTCACATTTTTGGCTTTCAAGGGATTAGCTCAATTCTCATGAAAAGACAGTATTATGGATTGTTCTATGACTGGCACAGCACTTATTTTGATACCAATTATCACATCAATGTCCTATATGTTAAGAATGACAATCCATCCACCCCCCCCACCCCTGATGCTGCTTGCCAACACACTTAGTTCAAGAGCCACAGATGAACACAAATAACCTCATAAGGGCACAGGGGGTTGGGGCGGGTGGATGGATTGTCATTCTTAACATATAGGACATTGATGTGATAATTGGTATCAAAATAAGTGCTGTGCCAGTCATAGAACAATCCATAATACTGTCTTTTCATGAGAATTGAGCTAATCCCTTGAAAGCCAAAAATATGACACACACTGAAACTGTAATGCTGATTTGATTAGTGATGACATCGGCACCATTTACTTCCCCAGTTCCCCATTTGCCTTAAAATTCCAAGATCATCTGAGATTCTTCTGAATGTTTAGCCATTTGAGGGAGGCCTTTGGGGGTCAGGCTTCTGCTTTCATAGATTTTTTTCTTC
>NW_020951402.1:0-1890 GCF_900497805.2 Vombatus ursinus | reverse complement strand
AGAGCTGTCTGCCCCTTACCTGCTGCTCTCCACCTCTTGTTCAGGAGAACATCAATAACCGTTTGATGGATATTGTTGACGCTGCATATCAGAAACAAATTCAGGTGGGTCCCAATCTCTCTGGTTCCTGCCAGACATCAACATCAACACCAACACCAAAACCAACACCAACACCAACATCAACACCAATATTAACATCAACACCAAGACCAGCATCAACAGCAACACAAATACCACCTACCACTACCACTACCACTACTACTACCACTAAAAAGATAAATACCAACACCAAAACAAAAACCAACAATAACACCAAAAACACCAATAACAGGAACACCACCACCACCAACAGCACCGGCAGCAACAGCAACAACAACAATAATGATGATGGCAACAAAGACAACGGCTCTTATAAGTAAAAAACCAAAGATACAACACTGATAAAGGCCCTGTCGTGGTTGCTGAAAAAGATTAAGTATTGGTGGAAAAATTTGGTCGAATTTTGGGAAGGGATACCTGCTTTTGTGAAGAGTATAGTTTCTGTAGCAGAGGCATTGAAATGTATGTGGAAGAGATTGGTTAACCTGTTTTAATTTCCTCCATAGTAGAAAGAGCTGCGTGTCATGGGCATCTCATAAGGCTTCCAGATATAGGGTGATTTTAATTCTTTTCAAATTATAAACTTTACCAAAAAAAGAAGGTGGAGAATTTCCATGCATACAGCAGAATATCAAAAGAAGATTCTATATGTAAACCTAAATTTATATTTCCTACCATTTGATTTATAAAAAAATAAAAATAAGAAAGTCTATCCATTTCCTTCTGACTACATGTGCTTCCTTCTGATTTCTTCTGTGCATTAAAAAAAAAACAAAGTTTCAATGGTCTTCTTTTTCTGGTGTTTTCCCCTAAGCATCTACGTCACTATAAACCTTATATCCAGATTCATTATCCTGAAAGGCTGCACAAAGTCCAAGCTTTGTAGCTACATTGGCAATGCTGACTCTTTCCCCAGGGTGGTATACTATCAGTGTTCACTGTTAACACAAGCCAGGGCAAGGAGGAAGTTGTGGTTTTGTATGGATTTGTTTTGTTTTTTAAAGCAAGGCAGATGGTAAATTTCCATATGAAATTCGAACTGTTTAACTTCAGTCTCAAATAACTGAGGTAACAGTTTTGGAGACATTAGAATTTACCTAGGTAGAGAATCAAAGGGAGAGGATTCTGGGAAGATGGCAGGGTAGGTCAGAAAACTTTCAGCTCTCCAAATTTCTTTCACAGAAAAAGACAGAAGTAAAGCAGCTGTTCTCTTCAGACAAGCTAAGAAGACTCCAGGAAAGACCTCCAAGGGCAGATGTTCATCCTAGAGTAAAGTGCAAACACCTCCAGGCCAACTCTGTAGAAACAACAAACAACAAACTGGGGGGCTGGGGTTGAGGGGTAGTCTCAGTCTTAGAAACTTTCATCTCCTGGACAGTGTAGGGGTCTGGTGGCTGAGTAGGAGAAGATTGAAGGACCTTCCACCATTGAGGGACATCAAGCACAGCTGTGCTGACCAGATGTGTCTGGGGCTGGGCTGGTGCTGTGGGGGAGGAGTTGAACACCTGGTGAGTGCAGAAGCAGAGGGGCAGAGACCCTGCTGACTGTGGGCACTTGCTGGAAAGCAGAGTTCCTGGCTTCAATTCCAGGCAAGAGAGGAAAGCTATGGTTTGCAGCCACTGAAGGAACTGCAGGGAGGAAGGTCATTTGTGGGACAGTGTGGCTGGGGTCCCTAGCTGTCCCCAATTTCATCCAGAGACTCTACTGTTCAGGCCTCCTCACTGACATTAAGGGCAACTGACATTTCTGGGTCCTGTTCAATGACCTTCCTCTCTGTCTTCATCCCACTCT
>NW_020951401.1:0-1929 GCF_900497805.2 Vombatus ursinus | reverse complement strand
TGGGCTAGAAAGAAGGCATAAACCCACTGAATTGAGAGAAGAAAGTTATTAGTAATGAGGACTGGAGTAGTATAGATGGGAAATCCAGGAGGGGAATGAAATGCTGATTATGTATACCAACATATGCTGCTAAGATACAACACTGATACTAGGGAAGAAATGGGAGGCCCTGCTCTGGTTTAGCATGCTAATGTTGGCTCTCTCCAGGGGCCCAGGAAAAACTCTGTCCTGTGAAATTGTCCCTTCAAAGAGGAAGGGCTCTCTAACTCATGCTTACATATACACTAGAGTAACTTAAGTCATTGGAAAATAGAAATCTCCCCCACCCCACCACATCTGCCAACCTTTATTGATTTCTCCCAACTGGGAGTGAGGTGACATGTTCCTTTGCTTCTTTCCCCTCACCACACACATTTCCAGACTGGTAATAAATACTCCTGGGCAATGGAAAAGGTCAGAGTTGGGACTTCGGAGGGTCAAGTGAGAGACAGTTAGTGTAGACATGGCCTGGGGTGGGGTAGGAATGGAATACTGGTGGAGAAAATGAGAACACAGCATGGAGGTGTTAGAACATGGACTGGGGGAAGAGGTAAAGTGGCTGATGCGATAAAAGGAGAAACATAGAGAAAACAGGGAATCAAAGTCAGCCACTTTACCTCTTCCCCCAGTCCATGTTCTAACACCTCCATGCTGTGTTCTCATTTTCTCCACCAGTATTCCATTCCTACCCCACCCCAGGCCATGTCTACACTAACTGTCTCTCACTTGACCCTCCGAAGTCCCAACTCTGACCTTTTCCATTGCCCAGGAGTATTTATTACCAGTCTGGAAATGTGTGTGGTGAGGGGAAAGAAGCAAAGGAACATGTCACCTCACTCCCAGTTGGGAGAAATCAATAAAGGTTGGCAGATGTGGTGGGGTGGGGGAGATTTCTATTTTCCAATGACTTAAGTTACTCTAGTGTATATGTAAGCATGAGTTAGAGAGCCCTTCCTCTTTGAAGGGACAATTTCACAGGACAGAGTTTTTCCTGGGCCCCTGGAGAGAGCCAACATTAGCATGCTAAACCAGAGCAGGGCCTCCCATTTCTTCCCTAGTATCAGTGTTGTATCTTAGCAGCATATGTTGGTATACATAATCAGCATTTCATTCCCCTCCTGGATTTCCCATCTATACTACTCCAGTCCTCATTACTAATAACTTTCTTCTCTCAATTCAGTGGGTTTATGCCTTCTTTCTAGCCCACAGCTTCAGTTCTCTCTCTCTCAAGGGCTCCCCTCATACACTCTGTACCTACATAAGCCAAATGAGTGCTTTGACTTTGCTATGGGCTAGAAAGAAGGCATAAACCCACTGAATTGAGAGAAGAAAGTTATTAGTAATGAGGACTGGAGTAGTATAGATGGGAAATCCAGGAGGGGAATGAAATGCTGATTATGTATACCAACATATGCTGCTAAGATACAACACTGATACTAGGGAAGAAATGGGAGGCCCTGCTCTGGTTTAGCATGCTAATGTTGGCTCTCTCCAGGGGCCCAGGAAAAACTCTGTCCTGTGAAATTGTCCCTTCAAAGAGGAAGGGCTCTCTAACTCATGCTTACATATACACTAGAGTAACTTAAGTCATTGGAAAATAGAAATCTCCCCCACCCCACCACATCTGCCAACCTTTATTGATTTCTCCCAACTGGGAGTGAGGTGACATGTTCCTTTGCTTCTTTCCCCTCACCACACACATTTCCAGACTGGTAATAAATACTCCTGGGCAATGGAAAAGGTCAGAGTTGGGACTTCGGAGGGTCAAGTGAGAGACAGTTAGTGTAGACATGGCCTGGGGTGGGGTAGGAATGGAATACTGGTGGAGAAAATGAGAACACAGCATGGAGGTGTTAGAACATGGACTGGGGGAAGAGGTAAAGTGGCTGA
>NW_020951400.1:0-8027 GCF_900497805.2 Vombatus ursinus | reverse complement strand
ACCATAAATCAGTCTTAGAAATTTCAAAGCAGGTAGCAGTTTTTGCCCCCAGTTCTCCTAGGGTGCTCAAGAGCAGGCTCTTCCTCAGTTTACTTTCACCTTCAAATATTCAGTTCAGAAGTCTGACATAGAAGCCTATGCTCCTAGGATTCCAATTTGTATGGCCACAAAGCTTCCAGAGGCTGGTTCACAACCAAGAAAAAGACCACTTCATCAGACAAACTTAACCTTACTAACCTTCATTCTAGGCTCCGTTTGTGGGAATAATTGTCAAGCATTTCAAGGAGCAAGAACCCAGAGCTTTGGTCATTCAGTTAGCCACTCCTCACACAGCTTAAACTTATGCCCCAGGCCTTTTGTAGTGTTTTACAAAAAGTTTCTCTATCTTTACCTGGATCAGGGAAAGTTTCTTTTTTTTCAGAGATCTTGGTCCCTGACTCTATGTCCCTCTTCTTCTTCAGACAGTGGTGGCTTACCAGAGCGAAGTGTGTCACTGACAGGAGCCCCGGAATCAGTGCAGTATGTACTTTGTTTTTGTTGTCTATTTGTAGGAGGGTAATATATCCAGATCACGTGCTTAGGGCTTGTCAGAGTAATGAAAGAATGAATATTGCTGTGGCTTTTGGGATGGGAGGGATAAGGGGATAGATAGCCTTACAATGTTTCTCTGGGCCTTTTTGCCACTCAGAACAAGAAGGTTTCTGGATGTTAGATTTTTCCTACCTATAACAGTCAGTATGGTTGAACATGGTTGTGTTAGATGTCCCTGAGTTCTGTATCTTGCTGGTTCAAATACTTCAGCAATGACTGACTATCCTCTCTCTTAAACACCTGTATTGCTTGATGATTTTATTTGCCAGGAGACACAGATACTGCTTAACTATTTTTTAGGCTGAGGGAGTGTTGGAAACATAACTACTTAATTGGCATATCCTACATAAGAGCATATCCCTCTTCTCTCCACAGGAAGGCAAAGATGATGCTGGATGACATTGTATCTCGGGGCAGAGGTGGCCCTCCAGGACAGTTCCATGATAATTCAAATGGGGGTCAGAACGGCACAGTGCAGGAGATCATGATTCCTGCAGGGAAGGCGGGACTGGTGATTGGCAAAGGCGGGGAGACCATTAAGCAGCTGCAGGTGTGAGAGTGACCCTGAGGACAGCTCTCTTCCAGACCTAGTCCCCTCCCCTTTTTCAGGAAGGTTTACCTTGAACGGTACTCTAGGGCTTGGCATTGATCGCTTGCCATCATTCAGCAGAGACTCTCAGAGCCCTCTTATCACTTAGCCTTCCCTGAACCCTTTTGTTTTGAATCCTATGACATTGCCAGCCCTTTCCCTTGCCCTGACCTGTTGAGCAAGAGCCCATCATTAACTATGGCATTGGTGGTTGTACAGGAGCGAGCTGGAGTGAAGATGATTTTAATCCAGGATGGATCCCAAAATACCAATGTGGACAAACCTCTCCGGATTATCGGGGACCCTTATAAAGTACAGGTAAAGAAAAGAGGGCAGTCAGGAATACTTGAAGGGGTGAGATTTTAACAGAACAGCTATAAACGGGTTGGCCAGAAGGAGGCAGCTATTGTAAAGGGGAAGTGGAGCTCAAGCTACAATGGAGATGGTTCTTGTAAAAATCATGGCTGAGGATAAGGGTTGGGTATTTTCCTTAGTTCAGAGTTACTTGAATGTAAGAAGATAAAAATTGCCCTAGCTCTTTGGCCTTGGTACCCCAAAGGTCCCCTGGCCTAGTTTCAGTCTATTTTGGGTTTTCCCTCTGGAGTAGTTGGCTGTTAGATCCCTGCAAAGTTGTTTTTTTCCTATATACCTGCTCTTCCCTTTACTTTTGTGTTAGGATCTGATTTTACCTACCACCCATCAGTATTGTTAAGGGTCAACTGAGTACAGAGTGAAATTCTTTTGGGATCCGGTAGATAAGCTATGTCTTCTAGTTGGTGTGATTTGGGGTTTGGGGGAGAACAAAAATGTAATTAGGGGAAGAGCCAGTTTCTGTCCTGCTGCTGCTTATGAGTACCACGTATGTTGTAGCAAGCCTGTGAGATGGTGATGGATATCCTCCGAGAACGTGACCAAGGAGGCTTTGGGGACCGGAATGAATATGGATCCCGGATTGGTGGTGGGATAGATGTAAGAATGCTTTGTCTTGGGTCACCAGGGTCAGGGATGGGAGGGGGTATTGTTAAGGGTATCCTTTCTGCCTGGCAGCAGAGGGCAGCAGAGACATAGACATAAAGATCACATTGCTTTTTCTTTCCTTGTCCTTTACTCAGGTGCCAGTGCCCAGACATTCTGTTGGTGTAGTCATTGGCCGGAGTGGAGAAATGATCAAAAAAATACAAAGTGATGCTGGTGTCCGGATACAATTCAAACAAGGTCAGACTCCCAATAACAAGTTAAGACTGCATGTGTAGACTAGCTCCTCAGAGCCTAGGTTAGAAGGAACCATAGAGGCTTTGTTGTTCAGCGTGTACCCAGGGCAGGACTCTCCAAAGCATCCCACCTGTGGTCATCCATCTTCTTGAATACCTGGAGTGACCAGGAACTCAGTTATCTCTAGAAACAGTTGCATTGTTAAGTAGCTCAGATTATTAGAAAATGTTTCCTCATAAACTATTTCCTAGACCTAGAAAGGAACCTTAGAGAGATCAAATTTAAAATCCTTATGCTGGGTTGAAATCGTCTCTCTGTGACTTCCTATATTTTTCCTCTTCAGATATTTGGAGGTAGATTGGGGGCATGGCAATGCCCTTGACTCCCAGATTCCACCAGGAATATTTTTTCTCCTTCAGTATATAAGTCTCATGTAACTTCCCTCCTCATGTGACAGTGGACCATGACACCATGACCCAGTGTAGACTCCATTTGCTTGGTCCATGCTTAATAGTTGCCCACCTGCATCTTGACCCTAGCTCTCAGTTAATTTCCTCTCTTCCTTTGAATGGCAAATTTGCCTGGGGCTGAGACTGCCCTTAGCCTGACTTGTTAATATTTCTTAGGGAAAGGAGTGCAATGTTTAAGATCCGGAGTTATTGCTGTGGGGCAGGGATAGAAAATGAACCCATTAGTTGACTTGTTATTGCTTTACATTAACTGGCCCAGTTCTCTTTTGTGGGACTATCCATGTCTACCCTAGTAATAAGGAGTGAATGTTATATCTGGGAGACAGGGACCTCCAGCTTTGCCATCAGATACCCTAATCAATCATCTCTACAAGTGAGCAAATGGTACTGGGCCAACCACCAGAGAGGGAGGGCTCAGAAATGACATAGTCCCTGCCTTCCACGACAAGTGGTGTTGGAGAGGATTTAAAAAGAAAAGTTGTTTTCAACTTAGTAAACATTAGCAAACAATCCAAGTGCAGATGAAAGCAATTGTACATAAAAACATAAGCTCCAAATTTTTTACCTTTTGTCTTTAAAGGATAGTTACGGATTTAAGTAAAAGAACAAATATTCTATGCACTCATGTCTTCTGGACTTTTTCTTATTTTATTGCTATTTCTTTGTGTTATGGTGTGTAAATGTTCTGGTGCTGCTTTCTTGACTATCTGACTTAACTATGATTTCATTTTAATATTTGTCACTTCATTATATATGTCAAAATATGTATATCCCTTCTCTAGTTTTTGAAAATTCCGTATTTTCAAGGTTTTTCTTTTTTTTTTTAAATTATTGCAGACAGATTTCTTAGGAATTTCGTAGGAAACGATGGGAACCCTAGAATTTATCTAGTTCTAAAGGAGACCCAGAGAAGTTAAGCAATTTTGCCAAAAGTAATATGTGTATTAAATAGAAAAACCTATCTCTTTTAATTTAAAACCCAGTTTCCTCTTTCACAACATTTTATTTCAGGCACATGGTTTTATTTTAAAAACTGAACCTTTTTTTTGTTGTTGGGTTTCAGATGATGGAACAGGCCCTGAGAAGATCGCCCACATCATGGGACCCCCAGACCGGTGTGAGCATGCTGCCCGAATCATCAATGACCTCCTCCAGAGCTTAAGGGTAGGGTAGGGTAGGCCCCAAAGTGTGGGTTGGAGGAAGCCTGGGGGAATGGGGAGCCAAAACATCCAACCCCACCCTGCAAGATGTGGAACTTGAAAGATCACGTCACACTTGTTTAAGCCTTTGTTTTCTGTGTTGTATTACATTTGTTAGTCTACTCTTAGGATCATAGGATTTAGACCTGACAGGGACCTTTAGCAGTCATCTATAGTATAGTCCCTACATTTTACAAATGAGGAAGTACTGAAGTCCCAAGGAAAGTTAATTGGCTTGGGATTATAAAGGGCGGAACTGGGATTTGAACCCGCTCTGTAGTACCTGTCGCTTCATTCTAGGATCACCATTTGATGTGCTGATACTCATGTAGTCTTCATCTCTTACAGAGTGGTCCCCCAGGACCTCCCGGGGGCCCAGGCATGCCCCCTGGAGGTAGAGGCAGAGGCCGAGGCCAGGGCAACTGGGGGCCTCCTGGTGGAGAGATGACTTTCTCCATTCCAACTCACAAGTGTGGGCTAGTCATTGGCAGAGGTAAGTGTCACTACCCACTGCCTTGTCTTCCCTTTTAAACCCTCTTCCTGTGTCAACTATGTTCAGAGCTCTCCTACTTTTCCTTTAGGTGGGGAGAATGTGAAAGCCATAAATCAGCAAACAGGCGCCTTTGTGGAGATCTCTCGGCAGCTCCCACCAAATGGGGACCCTAACTTCAAACTCTTCATCATCCGGGGATCCCCTCAGCAAATTGACCATGCCAAGCAGCTTATTGAAGAGAAGATTGAGGTGGGAGCAGGGGGGATAGGGCTGTGGAAAATACTATATGTGGCCACAGCCTGTGTCTCCTTGCAGTTAATGTCACTGAGCCCAGACTTTGTTTTCCTTTCCTACCAGGGTCCTCTCTGTCCAGTTGGACCAGGTCCTGGGGGTCCAGGTCCTGCTGGCCCAATGGGGCCCTTCAACCCAGGGCCTTTCAACCAGGGGCCTCCAGGAGCTCCTCCTCAGTGAGTATCTTTTTATGACTCCCAAGAATCTGAGAGGAGGAAAGATGGGGTGGAGGGCAGGTTTTAAGGTCCATTGTATCAATGAGGTGCCATATGGAAGTACCTTCTGATATTTGCTATTAACCGATTCTTCTTGGTGGAATGAAGAGTTAAATAACTTTCAGAGCCTTTTGATATCAAAGCTGAAAGTGCCCTTGGAGATTTTAAAATTACAGATCTGAGCTGAAATGAGCCTCAGAGGTCAAATGGCAATCTCCTCCACAGCGCTTCTTCACGATGGTCCTGTGAGAACAGCAATGCCAGTGTTATTTTCACACAGCTAGAGTTACATAGGAGGAAACAGGATCTAAAAGGCTAAGCAACTCATCTAGGGTCATCCTCTAGTAAATGTCACAGCCAAAACAACCCTGGTCTGACTGTAAGCCCAGTGTTCTTTTCCTTATTGGTGTACTATGTTGGCTTGGCAATGTCCCAAGTATGGGGCTGTTTATTTTCTGTATGAAAATTCCTAGAGATGGGAAACTTTCTAGTAAGGTAGGCCATTTCATTTATTGACAGGTCAGATTCATGTTTTCCCTTGTATCTAGCCAAAATTGGTCTCTGTAACTTCCAGCCATTGATCTCGTTGTGTAAATGAGAAAATGTACGTCTAATAAAAGAACCTACCTGAAGTCACACAGCAATTTTTTGATAGATCCAGAATCTCCTGCCATCTCAATTTCCCACCCTTGATGCAAAAGCCAAGTTTCATTGTTACTCATCAGTACCTTTTTCCTTATTTTTTTAAGTGCGGGAGGTCCTCCTCCACACCAGTACCCACCCCAGGGTTGGGGCAATACCTATCCACAGTGGCAGCCACCTGCTCCTCATGACCCAAGTAAGTAATTAGCAGCTATAGAAGGAAAGGAGGCTCAGTTTCTACATCCCCACTGGTATCCTCTCTCTCAACTTCTGTCTTTACTTTCCAGATAAAGCAGCAGCTGCAGCAGCAGATCCTAATGCTGCCTGGGCTGCCTACTACTCACACTACTACCAGCAGCCTCCAGGCCCTGTGCCAGGTCCAGCGCCAGCCCCCACAGCCCCACCTGCCCAGGGGGAACCCCCACAGCCCCCACCTACCGGACAGTCAGACTACACTAAAGCCTGGGAAGAATATTACAAAAAAATAGGTAAGACTGGGGAGAGATCACTGAGAAAGAAGATAGGGTTAATTGGGTGCCTCTCAAGGGGAAGAGAAGCATCAGTGACCAAGGGAGCAAAAAGAATAGATTGATATGGATGCTATTTTTCCTGTGGCCAAGAGTCTCCTATTTGGCAAGAGACATGACCTTGATGGTCTCCATCTTTTCATTCTTCTTCAGGCCAACAGCCTCAGCAGCCTGGTGCTCCCCCCCAACAGGATTACACAAAAGCCTGGGAGGAGTATTATAAGAAACAAGGTGAGCTGGTGCCTGCTGCATTCTGGGTTTGGAAGGGAAAAGAGGTCTGACTTGATAAAATGGAACTCACTTTCTCCTTCTTCGCCCTCCTTCCCAACCACAGCGCAAGTGGCCACTGGTGGTGGACCTGGAGCCCCCCCAGGCTCCCAGCCTGACTATAGTGCTGCCTGGGCCGAATATTACAGACAGCAAGCCGCCTACTACGGACAGACCCCTGGTCCTGGCGGCCCCCAGCCACCACCCACACAGCAGGGACAGCAGGCAAGTGGGAATTGCCACCCTCCTCCTCCTCCTTTTTCCTTCCAACCCCCGGCTACCGTCCATCCTGCCTTAGTGGGTAGCGCCGGAAATCCCTTCCCCTGCGGGGTGTGCCCTTGATGCCAGCATCGGGGGCCGTGTGGCCGGAGGTCTCCAGGAGTCCCCACGAGACAGGGGACAATGTGCGCTGGGCCCAGAGGTTAAACAGAAGAGGCCTCCCTCCGCCAGCCTGCTTGTTCCTGTGTAACGCTGTCGTGATGTTGGGGGAGAGCACGAAAAAAATACAAGGTGGAACTTTTGAACTGGTGGGTGGTCCTGGGGTGGGTGGGGGGTGGGCAGATAGCTTGAATGTTGGTTGCCATCCCAGCCAACTAACTCACTCTCACTCACTCTGTCTCTTTTTCTCTCAATCTGTAAATCTGGCCACTTGAGTTTTAAAAAGCCTTTTTCCTCCCCTCCCCCAGGTTATGGATTTATTATTTTTTTATCAATGATCATTTACCCCAAGTCTGAGTGATTGTGTGTGTTGCAGGCACCCCCTCTCCGGGGTCAGCGCCATCTCTGGCGGAGAAGAGGGGACCGCCCCAGGGAGGGGCCCAAGGTCTCCCTCTCTGCCCCTCCCTGGCTGCTGCTCCCTGTCCCCACTCCGCCTTGGCTCAGTCTCTTCTGCGAATTTTCTCTCCCCCCTTCTGTCACTCTTGTGCCCGCGCCTCCGATCCTGATCCTGGTCTTGTCTGTGGAAGTGGGCATGACGATCATTGCCACCCTCAAACCTACCTCACAGGGGTGTTGTGGGGACACCATGATCTTGAACAATGTTTGTTGTAAAGCGCCGGGAATCGCCCTCCTCCGAATGAGGGTGCACCCCAAGAAGGAGAAGTCATCTCGCGCTCTCTCTTCCTGCCTGTTATGTGGTTGTTTCTCATTCTTCTTGTTCAAAGAGCCAGAGAGTCTTATTTCAAATACGTACTTTGGAGCACTTGCCTAGGGAGTTGAACTCCACCCTGTGGCCTGCAAAAATTCACTCTGCATTTGCCACAGGGTTGGGGGGAGTTCCCTGCCTTCCTCTCTTCTCTTCCCTCCCCCCAAAAAAACACTGCTCCTTAGGCTGTTCTGATCCCGTCCTGGTGACCCTTTTAGTCTCCTCTTCCGTTCCTCCCCTTCCCCTGGTAGTGACCAATTCCTATCTCTTCCCTCTCCGCAGGCTCAATGAATCGAATGAATGTGAACTTCCTCATCTGTGAAAATCTTTTTTTGTTTGTTTTTTTTTTTGTTTTGTTTTGTTTTTGTTTTGTTTTTGGCAAGAGAG
>NW_020951399.1:0-8027 GCF_900497805.2 Vombatus ursinus | reverse complement strand
ACCATAAATCAGTCTTAGAAATTTCAAAGCAGGTAGCAGTTTTTGCCCCCAGTTCTCCTAGGGTGCTCAAGAGCAGGCTCTTCCTCAGTTTACTTTCACCTTCAAATATTCAGTTCAGAAGTCTGACATAGAAGCCTATGCTCCTAGGATTCCAATTTGTATGGCCACAAAGCTTCCAGAGGCTGGTTCACAACCAAGAAAAAGACCACTTCATCAGACAAACTTAACCTTACTAACCTTCATTCTAGGCTCCGTTTGTGGGAATAATTGTCAAGCATTTCAAGGAGCAAGAACCCAGAGCTTTGGTCATTCAGTTAGCCACTCCTCACACAGCTTAAACTTATGCCCCAGGCCTTTTGTAGTGTTTTACAAAAAGTTTCTCTATCTTTACCTGGATCAGGGAAAGTTTCTTTTTTTTCAGAGATCTTGGTCCCTGACTCTATGTCCCTCTTCTTCTTCAGACAGTGGTGGCTTACCAGAGCGAAGTGTGTCACTGACAGGAGCCCCGGAATCAGTGCAGTATGTACTTTGTTTTTGTTGTCTATTTGTAGGAGGGTAATATATCCAGATCACGTGCTTAGGGCTTGTCAGAGTAATGAAAGAATGAATATTGCTGTGGCTTTTGGGATGGGAGGGATAAGGGGATAGATAGCCTTACAATGTTTCTCTGGGCCTTTTTGCCACTCAGAACAAGAAGGTTTCTGGATGTTAGATTTTTCCTACCTATAACAGTCAGTATGGTTGAACATGGTTGTGTTAGATGTCCCTGAGTTCTGTATCTTGCTGGTTCAAATACTTCAGCAATGACTGACTATCCTCTCTCTTAAACACCTGTATTGCTTGATGATTTTATTTGCCAGGAGACACAGATACTGCTTAACTATTTTTTAGGCTGAGGGAGTGTTGGAAACATAACTACTTAATTGGCATATCCTACATAAGAGCATATCCCTCTTCTCTCCACAGGAAGGCAAAGATGATGCTGGATGACATTGTATCTCGGGGCAGAGGTGGCCCTCCAGGACAGTTCCATGATAATTCAAATGGGGGTCAGAACGGCACAGTGCAGGAGATCATGATTCCTGCAGGGAAGGCGGGACTGGTGATTGGCAAAGGCGGGGAGACCATTAAGCAGCTGCAGGTGTGAGAGTGACCCTGAGGACAGCTCTCTTCCAGACCTAGTCCCCTCCCCTTTTTCAGGAAGGTTTACCTTGAACGGTACTCTAGGGCTTGGCATTGATCGCTTGCCATCATTCAGCAGAGACTCTCAGAGCCCTCTTATCACTTAGCCTTCCCTGAACCCTTTTGTTTTGAATCCTATGACATTGCCAGCCCTTTCCCTTGCCCTGACCTGTTGAGCAAGAGCCCATCATTAACTATGGCATTGGTGGTTGTACAGGAGCGAGCTGGAGTGAAGATGATTTTAATCCAGGATGGATCCCAAAATACCAATGTGGACAAACCTCTCCGGATTATCGGGGACCCTTATAAAGTACAGGTAAAGAAAAGAGGGCAGTCAGGAATACTTGAAGGGGTGAGATTTTAACAGAACAGCTATAAACGGGTTGGCCAGAAGGAGGCAGCTATTGTAAAGGGGAAGTGGAGCTCAAGCTACAATGGAGATGGTTCTTGTAAAAATCATGGCTGAGGATAAGGGTTGGGTATTTTCCTTAGTTCAGAGTTACTTGAATGTAAGAAGATAAAAATTGCCCTAGCTCTTTGGCCTTGGTACCCCAAAGGTCCCCTGGCCTAGTTTCAGTCTATTTTGGGTTTTCCCTCTGGAGTAGTTGGCTGTTAGATCCCTGCAAAGTTGTTTTTTTCCTATATACCTGCTCTTCCCTTTACTTTTGTGTTAGGATCTGATTTTACCTACCACCCATCAGTATTGTTAAGGGTCAACTGAGTACAGAGTGAAATTCTTTTGGGATCCGGTAGATAAGCTATGTCTTCTAGTTGGTGTGATTTGGGGTTTGGGGGAGAACAAAAATGTAATTAGGGGAAGAGCCAGTTTCTGTCCTGCTGCTGCTTATGAGTACCACGTATGTTGTAGCAAGCCTGTGAGATGGTGATGGATATCCTCCGAGAACGTGACCAAGGAGGCTTTGGGGACCGGAATGAATATGGATCCCGGATTGGTGGTGGGATAGATGTAAGAATGCTTTGTCTTGGGTCACCAGGGTCAGGGATGGGAGGGGGTATTGTTAAGGGTATCCTTTCTGCCTGGCAGCAGAGGGCAGCAGAGACATAGACATAAAGATCACATTGCTTTTTCTTTCCTTGTCCTTTACTCAGGTGCCAGTGCCCAGACATTCTGTTGGTGTAGTCATTGGCCGGAGTGGAGAAATGATCAAAAAAATACAAAGTGATGCTGGTGTCCGGATACAATTCAAACAAGGTCAGACTCCCAATAACAAGTTAAGACTGCATGTGTAGACTAGCTCCTCAGAGCCTAGGTTAGAAGGAACCATAGAGGCTTTGTTGTTCAGCGTGTACCCAGGGCAGGACTCTCCAAAGCATCCCACCTGTGGTCATCCATCTTCTTGAATACCTGGAGTGACCAGGAACTCAGTTATCTCTAGAAACAGTTGCATTGTTAAGTAGCTCAGATTATTAGAAAATGTTTCCTCATAAACTATTTCCTAGACCTAGAAAGGAACCTTAGAGAGATCAAATTTAAAATCCTTATGCTGGGTTGAAATCGTCTCTCTGTGACTTCCTATATTTTTCCTCTTCAGATATTTGGAGGTAGATTGGGGGCATGGCAATGCCCTTGACTCCCAGATTCCACCAGGAATATTTTTTCTCCTTCAGTATATAAGTCTCATGTAACTTCCCTCCTCATGTGACAGTGGACCATGACACCATGACCCAGTGTAGACTCCATTTGCTTGGTCCATGCTTAATAGTTGCCCACCTGCATCTTGACCCTAGCTCTCAGTTAATTTCCTCTCTTCCTTTGAATGGCAAATTTGCCTGGGGCTGAGACTGCCCTTAGCCTGACTTGTTAATATTTCTTAGGGAAAGGAGTGCAATGTTTAAGATCCGGAGTTATTGCTGTGGGGCAGGGATAGAAAATGAACCCATTAGTTGACTTGTTATTGCTTTACATTAACTGGCCCAGTTCTCTTTTGTGGGACTATCCATGTCTACCCTAGTAATAAGGAGTGAATGTTATATCTGGGAGACAGGGACCTCCAGCTTTGCCATCAGATACCCTAATCAATCATCTCTACAAGTGAGCAAATGGTACTGGGCCAACCACCAGAGAGGGAGGGCTCAGAAATGACATAGTCCCTGCCTTCCACGACAAGTGGTGTTGGAGAGGATTTAAAAAGAAAAGTTGTTTTCAACTTAGTAAACATTAGCAAACAATCCAAGTGCAGATGAAAGCAATTGTACATAAAAACATAAGCTCCAAATTTTTTACCTTTTGTCTTTAAAGGATAGTTACGGATTTAAGTAAAAGAACAAATATTCTATGCACTCATGTCTTCTGGACTTTTTCTTATTTTATTGCTATTTCTTTGTGTTATGGTGTGTAAATGTTCTGGTGCTGCTTTCTTGACTATCTGACTTAACTATGATTTCATTTTAATATTTGTCACTTCATTATATATGTCAAAATATGTATATCCCTTCTCTAGTTTTTGAAAATTCCGTATTTTCAAGGTTTTTCTTTTTTTTTTTTAAATTATTGCAGACAGATTTCTTAGGAATTTCGTAGGAAACGATGGGAACCCTAGAATTTATCTAGTTCTAAAGGAGACCCAGAGAAGTTAAGCAATTTTGCCAAAAGTAATATGTGTATTAAATAGAAAAACCTATCTCTTTTAATTTAAAACCCAGTTTCCTCTTTCACAACATTTTATTTCAGGCACATGGTTTTATTTTAAAAACTGAACCTTTTTTTTGTTGTTGGGTTTCAGATGATGGAACAGGCCCTGAGAAGATCGCCCACATCATGGGACCCCCAGACCGGTGTGAGCATGCTGCCCGAATCATCAATGACCTCCTCCAGAGCTTAAGGGTAGGGTAGGGTAGGCCCCAAAGTGTGGGTTGGAGGAAGCCTGGGGGAATGGGGAGCCAAAACATCCAACCCCACCCTGCAAGATGTGGAACTTGAAAGATCACGTCACACTTGTTTAAGCCTTTGTTTTCTGTGTTGTATTACATTTGTTAGTCTACTCTTAGGATCATAGGATTTAGACCTGACAGGGACCTTTAGCAGTCATCTATAGTATAGTCCCTACATTTTACAAATGAGGAAGTACTGAAGTCCCAAGGAAAGTTAATTGGCTTGGGATTATAAAGGGCGGAACTGGGATTTGAACCCGCTCTGTAGTACCTGTCGCTTCATTCTAGGATCACCATTTGATGTGCTGATACTCATGTAGTCTTCATCTCTTACAGAGTGGTCCCCCAGGACCTCCCGGGGGCCCAGGCATGCCCCCTGGAGGTAGAGGCAGAGGCCGAGGCCAGGGCAACTGGGGGCCTCCTGGTGGAGAGATGACTTTCTCCATTCCAACTCACAAGTGTGGGCTAGTCATTGGCAGAGGTAAGTGTCACTACCCACTGCCTTGTCTTCCCTTTTAAACCCTCTTCCTGTGTCAACTATGTTCAGAGCTCTCCTACTTTTCCTTTAGGTGGGGAGAATGTGAAAGCCATAAATCAGCAAACAGGCGCCTTTGTGGAGATCTCTCGGCAGCTCCCACCAAATGGGGACCCTAACTTCAAACTCTTCATCATCCGGGGATCCCCTCAGCAAATTGACCATGCCAAGCAGCTTATTGAAGAGAAGATTGAGGTGGGAGCAGGGGGGATAGGGCTGTGGAAAATACTATATGTGGCCACAGCCTGTGTCTCCTTGCAGTTAATGTCACTGAGCCCAGACTTTGTTTTCCTTTCCTACCAGGGTCCTCTCTGTCCAGTTGGACCAGGTCCTGGGGGTCCAGGTCCTGCTGGCCCAATGGGGCCCTTCAACCCAGGGCCTTTCAACCAGGGGCCTCCAGGAGCTCCTCCTCAGTGAGTATCTTTTTATGACTCCCAAGAATCTGAGAGGAGGAAAGATGGGGTGGAGGGCAGGTTTTAAGGTCCATTGTATCAATGAGGTGCCATATGGAAGTACCTTCTGATATTTGCTATTAACCGATTCTTCTTGGTGGAATGAAGAGTTAAATAACTTTCAGAGCCTTTTGATATCAAAGCTGAAAGTGCCCTTGGAGATTTTAAAATTACAGATCTGAGCTGAAATGAGCCTCAGAGGTCAAATGGCAATCTCCTCCACAGCGCTTCTTCACGATGGTCCTGTGAGAACAGCAATGCCAGTGTTATTTTCACACAGCTAGAGTTACATAGGAGGAAACAGGATCTAAAAGGCTAAGCAACTCATCTAGGGTCATCCTCTAGTAAATGTCACAGCCAAAACAACCCTGGTCTGACTGTAAGCCCAGTGTTCTTTTCCTTATTGGTGTACTATGTTGGCTTGGCAATGTCCCAAGTATGGGGCTGTTTATTTTCTGTATGAAAATTCCTAGAGATGGGAAACTTTCTAGTAAGGTAGGCCATTTCATTTATTGACAGGTCAGATTCATGTTTTCCCTTGTATCTAGCCAAAATTGGTCTCTGTAACTTCCAGCCATTGATCTCGTTGTGTAAATGAGAAAATGTACGTCTAATAAAAGAACCTACCTGAAGTCACACAGCAATTTTTTGATAGATCCAGAATCTCCTGCCATCTCAATTTCCCACCCTTGATGCAAAAGCCAAGTTTCATTGTTACTCATCAGTACCTTTTTCCTTATTTTTTTAAGTGCGGGAGGTCCTCCTCCACACCAGTACCCACCCCAGGGTTGGGGCAATACCTATCCACAGTGGCAGCCACCTGCTCCTCATGACCCAAGTAAGTAATTAGCAGCTATAGAAGGAAAGGAGGCTCAGTTTCTACATCCCCACTGGTATCCTCTCTCTCAACTTCTGTCTTTACTTTCCAGATAAAGCAGCAGCTGCAGCAGCAGATCCTAATGCTGCCTGGGCTGCCTACTACTCACACTACTACCAGCAGCCTCCAGGCCCTGTGCCAGGTCCAGCGCCAGCCCCCACAGCCCCACCTGCCCAGGGGGAACCCCCACAGCCCCCACCTACCGGACAGTCAGACTACACTAAAGCCTGGGAAGAATATTACAAAAAAATAGGTAAGACTGGGGAGAGATCACTGAGAAAGAAGATAGGGTTAATTGGGTGCCTCTCAAGGGGAAGAGAAGCATCAGTGACCAAGGGAGCAAAAAGAATAGATTGATATGGATGCTATTTTTCCTGTGGCCAAGAGTCTCCTATTTGGCAAGAGACATGACCTTGATGGTCTCCATCTTTTCATTCTTCTTCAGGCCAACAGCCTCAGCAGCCTGGTGCTCCCCCCCAACAGGATTACACAAAAGCCTGGGAGGAGTATTATAAGAAACAAGGTGAGCTGGTGCCTGCTGCATTCTGGGTTTGGAAGGGAAAAGAGGTCTGACTTGATAAAATGGAACTCACTTTCTCCTTCTTCGCCCTCCTTCCCAACCACAGCGCAAGTGGCCACTGGTGGTGGACCTGGAGCCCCCCCAGGCTCCCAGCCTGACTATAGTGCTGCCTGGGCCGAATATTACAGACAGCAAGCCGCCTACTACGGACAGACCCCTGGTCCTGGCGGCCCCCAGCCACCACCCACACAGCAGGGACAGCAGGCAAGTGGGAATTGCCACCCTCCTCCTCCTCCTTTTTCCTTCCAACCCCCGGCTACCGTCCATCCTGCCTTAGTGGGTAGCGCCGGAAATCCCTTCCCCTGCGGGGTGTGCCCTTGATGCCAGCATCGGGGGCCGTGTGGCCGGAGGTCTCCAGGAGTCCCCACGAGACAGGGGACAATGTGCGCTGGGCCCAGAGGTTAAACAGAAGAGGCCTCCCTCCGCCAGCCTGCTTGTTCCTGTGTAACGCTGTCGTGATGTTGGGGGAGAGCACGAAAAAAATACAAGGTGGAACTTTTGAACTGGTGGGTGGTCCTGGGGTGGGTGGGGGGTGGGCAGATAGCTTGAATGTTGGTTGCCATCCCAGCCAACTAACTCACTCTCACTCACTCTGTCTCTTTTTCTCTCAATCTGTAAATCTGGCCACTTGAGTTTTAAAAAGCCTTTTTCCTCCCCTCCCCCAGGTTATGGATTTATTATTTTTTTATCAATGATCATTTACCCCAAGTCTGAGTGATTGTGTGTGTTGCAGGCACCCCCTCTCCGGGGTCAGCGCCATCTCTGGCGGAGAAGAGGGGACCGCCCCAGGGAGGGGCCCAAGGTCTCCCTCTCTGCCCCTCCCTGGCTGCTGCTCCCTGTCCCCACTCCGCCTTGGCTCAGTCTCTTCTGCGAATTTTCTCTCCCCCCTTCTGTCACTCTTGTGCCCGCGCCTCCGATCCTGATCCTGGTCTTGTCTGTGGAAGTGGGCATGACGATCATTGCCACCCTCAAACCTACCTCACAGGGGTGTTGTGGGGACACCATGATCTTGAACAATGTTTGTTGTAAAGCGCCGGGAATCGCCCTCCTCCGAATGAGGGTGCACCCCAAGAAGGAGAAGTCATCTCGCGCTCTCTCTTCCTGCCTGTTATGTGGTTGTTTCTCATTCTTCTTGTTCAAAGAGCCAGAGAGTCTTATTTCAAATACGTACTTTGGAGCACTTGCCTAGGGAGTTGAACTCCACCCTGTGGCCTGCAAAAATTCACTCTGCATTTGCCACAGGGTTGGGGGGAGTTCCCTGCCTTCCTCTCTTCTCTTCCCTCCCCCCAAAAAAACACTGCTCCTTAGGCTGTTCTGATCCCGTCCTGGTGACCCTTTTAGTCTCCTCTTCCGTTCCTCCCCTTCCCCTGGTAGTGACCAATTCCTATCTCTTCCCTCTCCGCAGGCTCAATGAATCGAATGAATGTGAACTTCCTCATCTGTGAAAATCTTTTTTTGTTTGTTTTTTTTTTGTTTTGTTTTGTTTTTGTTTTGTTTTTGGCAAGAGAG
>NW_020951398.1:0-36365 GCF_900497805.2 Vombatus ursinus | reverse complement strand
TTTGGGTCTAGATACAAACGCTTTCTGTTTTGCCTTTTTTTTTTTTTTAAATAAAGCCTGTCCTATATTTGGTGTATTGTTAGCCTGAGTGCTTACACGGGAGCTGAGAGGATATTGGTCTTTTTGTTTGTTTGTTTTTTGCCTTTTATATAGACACCTAGAGGTATGCCAAATTCTTATGTTCCCAAAAGAAACTCTGTGTGGGGGCACTAACTAAAGAGAGTATTACAAGTTAAAAAAAAAAAAACAAACAAACATAAAATTAAACCTAGTCTATGCAAAACCAGTGATATGGTTCTGAATTATGATTTAGAAGTTCAAAAAAATTAATTTTACAAGCATTAGGTGGAGAAGGTGTGGCTAGAAAGTAGCAATTCATTTGAAAAGGATCTGGGGATTTCAATGGACTACACATGTGCTCAGTATGAGTGGGCACTGTCATGTCAGCAAAACAACTTGCAATAAAACTGCAGGAAGATTAGCACGGTGTGCTAACATAAATAAGAAGATAGCAGGAGGACACTTAGACGTCCTTGGTGAATTCAAGTCCCCAAGGCCAGGAGTGTGATATTGTAGCAGAATGCTAGACTTGGATCCAAGAAGACTTGAGTTCAAATCCTGCCTCTGATGAGCTGTGTGACCAGTGATAATTCACTTTCAACCTCTCTGGCCTCTCTGAGTTTTCCTTATCTATAAAATGTGGTGAGTAATACCTAAAGTACCTACCTCCCAGGTAAAGTATGGTAAGACTCAAATTACAACGTGACTCTTCAAACTTTCAAACACTCAAAAAATGTTTGTTATGGTGATGGTTATAATCACATCCTCCTTTAATCATACGTTCAAGGAACTGGCAGAGACAATTGCTGAGCCACTGTCTATGATAGGTGAAAGATATAGAACTGGAGAGGAGCAAATATCCTGATTTAAAAAAAAAAAAGGATTAGAATATAAATAGTCTTGTGAACTTGACTTTGCTTCCTGGCAAAATTCTAAACTGTGTAATAATATCTATAATGTGTATAATGCTATTATGTCACCATTTAAGGTTTGCAAAGCATTTTTATATGTTTATCTCATTTTATCACATTATTAAAGATATGGTCAGTGACTAGTCAGAAAAGAGAAGCACAAGCACATAGAATAGCTAACACACTGGATGACAGATTTGTTGTCATTATTCAGTCATTTCAGTTGTGTCCAACTCTTTGTGACCCCACTCGGGGATTTCTTGGCAGAGATAGTAGAATTGTTCGCCATTTCCTTTTCCAGCCTATTTTACAGATGAGGAAACTGAGGCAAACAAGGTTAAGTGACTTGCCCAGGGTAACATAGCTAGGAAGTATCTGAGGCCAGATTTGAACTGAGGAAGATGAGTCTTCCTGACTCCAGGCCAGGCACTCTATCCACAGCGCCTCATGGATCCAAAAAGATCTTGGCAGTTAAGTGAACTGGGCTGAATCTAACCAGATGAAACTTAAGAGGGAAAAATGTAACATCTTACACTTGGTTTCAAAAAGTCAACTGGAAGTACAAGCTGGAAGTGACATAGTTAGACAACAGCTTGTTTGGAAAAGATCTGGGGAATTTAGCAGAATACAAACTCAATCTAAGTCAAGTATGACATGATGGCCACAAAGTTAATGTAATCTGGGGCTGCAAGAGAAGCATAGATTCCAGAAATGAAGAGGTGATGGTTTTTCTGTGCTCTGCTCTGGGAGTATTCTGTTGAGGAAGGACACTGATAAACCAGAAAACATTCAGAGAAGGCTAACTAGAATCTATCCCATTCTGAGGATCAGTTGGAGGAACTGGAGATAGTCTGGAAAAGAGAAGATTTGGAAGTACATGATAGCTGTCTCCAAGCATTTGAAAGGTTCCCATGTGGAAGAGGAATTCATTTGGCTTTGTTTGGCCCCAACAGACACAACTAGAAGAAATGGATAGAAGTTTCTAAGAGACAAGTTCAGATTTGAGGTAAAGAAAAACTTCTTAGTCAATTCAAAATTGATTGAAATAGTAACTTGGTCAAAGTTGCAGGATATAAAATAAATTCACACAAATCACAAACATGTCTGTATATTGCTAACCAAACTTAACAAAGAGAAAGAAATTCTGTTGAAAATAACTATAGAATATATAAAATCTTATCTACCTCCCCAAAAGAACTATATGAATACAACTATAAAACTTTACAGAAATAGAGAGTTAATGAATTGAGAAATATTAATTGCTCACAGGTGGGCTAAGCCAGTGTAATAAAAATGAAAATACTACTTAAATGTTTTTATTTAGTGCCGTATCAGAGGATTACTTTAGAGAACTAGAAAGAAAGTAACAATTTATCGGAAGAAACAAAAGATCAAAAAGCTCAAGGGAAGTAATGAAAGGAAGTCGGAAGGAAGGGGAACTAGTAGTACCAGATCTCAAACTATATTACAAAGTAGCAATCATAAAAAAAACACAAAAATGGAAGTTGTTAAAAAAAAATAGGTCAATCAGTAGAACAGACTAATGACACAATGTATAAAAATAAAACCTAGGAGCCTAGAGTTCCATAACCCAAAGGACCACAGCTATTAGGGTAACGATTCATCATTTAAAAAAACAAAAACAAAAACAAAACTGCTGAGAAAACAGGAAAGCAATGAATCAGAAATTAGGTTTAGATCAATACTTCATACCATACAGTAAGATAAGTTCTAAATGGATATGTAAGTTAAGTTATAAAGGGTTACAATATAAACAATTTAGAAGAGTAAGGAAGAGACTCCCTTTTGGATCTATGAATAAGGAAACAATATATAACCAAACAAGGGAGAGAGAGACTCACAGAAGATAAAATGGACAATTTTGATTCCGTATCAGAAAGTTTTTACATCTGAAATTGGAAGGAAAAGAATTAGAAAAAAATTTTTGCAGCAAGTTTTCTGGTAAAGATCTCGTTTTTGAGCTATGTAAGGAATTGATTTAGATTTATATCAATAAGAGCGATTCCCTGATTAACTGTCCAAGGATATAAGTGGTTTTCAAGGCAAGCGGAAGGAAATAAGGATGTATATCCCTTTACTATGTGCCAGGAACTGTGCCGAGCAATTTACAAATATTACCTCATTTGATCCTCCCAACAACTCCGTGAAGTAGCTGCTATTATCAACTCCATTATACAGTTGACGAAACTGAGGCAAATAGAGGTTAAGTGACTTGTCCAGGGTTACACAGCTAGTAAGTGTTCAAAGCTAGATTTTAACTCAGGTCTTTCTGACTCCAGGCCCAACATTCTATCCCACTATACTACCAGCAGCCTCCAAGAGGAAAAGGGAAAATAAACTATCAGCAGGCATACAAAAATGTTGCAAATCACTAATATTTAGAGAAATGAAAACTAAAACAAGTCTGAGGTTCTACCTCATACCCATCAGAATGGCAAAGATGACAAAAAGGAAAATGATAAATGTAGGGTGACTGAATCATGGGAAAACAGGCATATAAGTGCACTATTGGTAGAACTGTGAATTGATGCAGCTGTTCTGGAAAGCAGTTTGGATCTATACCCCCAAACTAAGATATGCGGACCTTTTGACCAAACAATACCACTACTAGGCCCGTGGCCCAAAGAGACAAAAAAGGAAGACGGATCCACGTGTGCCAAAATATTGATAGTAGCTTTTTGTATTGACAAAGAACTGGAAACTGAGAGTGTGTCCAAGAGCCAAAGAAATACAGGCATATAAGTGCACTATTATATATATATATATATATATATATATATGATGCTATACTATTGTGCTATAAGAAATAATGAAGGGGATAGTTTCAGAACAACTGGAAAGGCTGATATGAACTGATGCACAGTGAAGGGAGTAAAACCATGGGAACAGTTTATATAATAATGTCAGAAAGACAAACCACTCTGAAAAACTTAAAAACTGATTAATACGATGACCATTCATGATTCCAGAGGACTGATGGTGAAGCATGCTACCTACTTGCTGAGAGAGAGAGAGATAATGATATATTTCTGGACATGGTCAATGTGGGAAATTGATTTTACTTGATTGTGCATATTTGTTCAAAGAATTTCGGTTTCCTCCCCCCGTCCAAGGGAGCAGGAAGAGAAAATAAATGTTGCTAATAGAAGAAAAAAAATAAGAGAAAAACTTAAAAACTAGAGCTGTCCAAAAATGGAATGGACTAACTTATATGGCAGTTTCCCCTCATTAGAGGTCTTCAAATGGAAATTGGATGATTACTTGTTGGATATGTTGTATTGGGCATTTCTTTTCAGGTACAGGTTGGACTATAAGAATTTTGAAGCCTCTTCTAATCTAAAAATTCTGTGATTATGGAGATAACCAATATATTCTGTACAGATAACCCTTCTATAATCTTCCCCCATCAGAAGACCTCTGGAGCACTGTTTAGTTCTACTGCTTAGCATAGCACTTGACACATAGTAGGCACTCAGTAAATGCCTGTTTTCTTCCCTTTATGAGTGCTACATTTTAGGGAGGACATTGATAAGCTACAGAGTATAGGATCTTAAGATGATATTTTGTGAGTCAATGAAGAGTTAGGAGAGATGAGATCTGGATTTACGCATAAGAGTGATGCTCCCCTCTCCCATTCTCTGATCAATTTGAAGAGTTTATCTACCTTCCTATATAAATATGTCCATATAGAAGTTTCCTATCTCAAGAAGACAGAGAACTTGTAATTAGATTTCAGTAACTCAACCTTTCCTTGATGGATTGGCTGGTTTGGAGCCACCTTTTGGCCCTTCCTAGAGCATGAAGTTCAATGACTGAGGTTGCATGTGGGATAATTTGGTAGGTTAGGACTCAAGAGGATTGTATCTTAATGGAGGAGTCATCCCTTTGCAAGAGCCTTTAAAAATGAGCTATTTAGCCTCTTTCCTCTTTCTTCCAGAATGCAGTAGGGTGGGGGAAAGCATCTTCCTTCCCACTCCCTCTCCCCAAGCAATTAATGGTGACTCTAGGCAGAAGTGTGTAGCAGATGCAGGCCTGCACTTACTCACAAAGCCAGAGAGGAGAGTTCCTGAGAATGGACATCCCTAAACCAAGATAAGTCACCAACAAAGATTATCATGAAGTAGCAAGAGGTCTTACAGAAGTACATGGCAGAAACTGTCATGTGATTATCCCTGTGACCTGAGAAAGAAAAATCTTAGACAATGTTCTTGAGCCCCAATCTCTTGAGTAGGAAAGGCAGGGCAGTTTATTCCCTTGGTAATATGATACCAGAACCCGGGGGCAGCTAGGTGGTGCAGTGGATAGAGCACTGGCCCTGAAGTCAGGAGGACCTGAGTTCAAATCTGGCCTTAGACCAAACACTTAACACTTGATAGCTGTGTGACCCTGGGCAAATCACTTAACCCTAATTGCATAAATATAAAAATAAATAAAGAAATATGACACCAGAACCTAGTTTTCTAGCTGGAGAAGAGAAATTTCTTGAGTTGCACTAGCCTTGTGGGTTGCCTTATGACAAACCCAAGTCCAAGAGGTCCTGAACAGCTTATTTCTTGGAAACAAGAGAATCACCATGTGGTTGCTAGAAAGCAGTAAGGGACTTAAAACCATGATATAGTTGAAAGAGATTGGCACCTTGCCATCCTCCACTATTACAATACATTTATCCATATAATACAGCTCTGATTGGAAGAGGTTTCCTATCTAACAACCCCAAACCATGTTTGTACTGATAGTACTGATAGTCCAAATCACAAAGAGCTCTGTAGATTTGGGAGTGACATTTCTGGACATGGACAATGTGGGAAATTGTTTTTGCTTGATTGTGGATATTTGTTACAAAGAAAAACCTGGGACTTATCAGATTGTTGGATTGTTGCCCTGCTAGAAGCCCCAAATTTAGTTCTTTCTCGGGGGAACTACTGTGAGTACTTTATGTATTTGCTATATCTATTCATGTGTTTCTGTCAGTGCTTTTTTTGCATGTCAGTACAGTTTCTGCAGGGTGAAAAATTCCTGTCCTATGTCTGGTATACATTTATTAACTTGAGTGCTTTTATGGAAACTGAGGGCCCCTTTTATGCTCATCAGAGGAAACTATACATGTGAAAATATTTAGAGACTTTCCAGAGAAAATTATGAGTGGGAGCACAAGAGGGAAAAGAGAAAATGATTCTTTGAAGGTCAACCTTTAGAACAGTTCAGGGGGCAGCTGGGTGGCACAGTTGATAGAGCACCAGCCCTGGAGTAAGGAGGACCTGAGTTCAAATCCAGCCTCAGACGCATTAAAAACTCACTGGCTGTGTGACTCTGAGCAAGTCACTTAACCCCAATTGCCTCACTAAAGAAAAATAAATAAATAAAAAGAATACTGTTCTAGAACAGTCCATATGAGCCCAGGCACTGGGGCCATGCATTATACAATTATTTGAAGGATTGTCACATGGAGGAGGGATTCTGTTTTGTTCCCAGAGGACAGAATTAGGAGCAATGGGTGAAAGAGGCAAAGTGACAAATTTGTATCTTAACATTTAGATCTAATACTAATATAATAAGCAGCCTCAGGATGTAGGGGCTTTCTTCTCATTGGAAGTCTCACAGCAAAGACCAGACAATGCCATTTACTGGTTATTTTTTTAAAACATTAGTTTTTAAATTTTCAGTTCTAAATTCTCTCCTGGCCTCTCCCCCATCCACTGAGAGTGCAAGCAATATGATACCTATTATACATGTGAAGTTATGCAAACCATATTTCCATATTAGCCATATTGCCACAAAAAAAAAAAGGCAAGAAAAAGAGAAAGAAAAAAAAAGCTTCAATCTGCACTCAGAGTTCCTCATTTCTCTCTGGAAGTGGATAGCATTTTTCAACATGAGTTTTTTGGCATTATCATGTATCATTGTATTGATCAAATTAGCTAAGTCTTTCACAGTTGATTATTATTACAATATTGTTGTTACTATGTACAATGTTCTCCTGGTTCTGTTCACTTCACTTTGCATCAATTCATGTAAGTCTTTCCCAGTTTTTCTGAAACCATTCCCCTTCATCATTTCTTACAGCTCAGTAGTATTCTATCACAGTCATATGCCATAACTTATTCAGCCATTCCCCAATTGAAAGGCATCCCTTCAATTTCCAATTCTTTACCACCACAAAAAAGCTACTATAAATATATTTGTACATACTTGTACAAAGGACATAGGTCCTTTTTCCCTTTTTATTCTCTTTTAATCTCTTTGGGATACAGACCTAGTAGCGGTATTGCTGGATCAAAGGGTATGTATAGTTTTATAGCCCTTTGAGCATAGTTCCAAATTTACTTCTAAAACGGTTGGATTAGTTCACTCCACCAACAGTGCATTAGTGTACCTATTTTCCGATATACCCTCTCACATTTGTCATTTCCCTTTTTTTATCATGTTAGCCAATCTGATGGGTGTGAGGTGGTACTTCATAGTTGTTTCAGTTTTCATTTCTCTAATCATTAGTTATTTGGAACTATTTTTTATATGATTATTGATAGCTTTGATTCTTTTTCTGAAAACTGCCTGTTTATATACTTTGACTATCTATTAGAAAATAGCTCTTATTTTTATAAAGTTGTCTCAATTCTCCTTATATTTGAGAAATGAGACCTTTATCAGAGAACCTCTCTGTAAAATATATTTCCCAGTTTCCTGTTTTCCTTCTAATTTTGACTGCATTGGTTTTGTTTGTACAAAAACTTTTTGATTTTATGTAATCAAAATTATCCATCTTACTTCCCATGGACCTCTCTATGTCTTGTTTGGTCATGAACTCTTTCCTTATCCATAGATCTGAGAAGTAATTTTTTTCCATGCTTCCCTAATGTACTTATGGTATCACTCATTTCTTCTAAATCGTATACCCATTTTGAGCTTATCTTGGTATAAGCCACTTGATGTTACTCTATGCCTAGTCTCTTTGAGACTACTTTCCAGTTCTTACAGAAGTTTTTGTCAACAGTGAATTCTTGCACCAGAAGTAAGGATCTTTGGGTTTAACAAACATTATTATCAAACAGAAATTACTGTAGTCATTCACTTCTGTATTTTGTGTACCTAATCTATTCCATTGATTCATCACTCCATTTCTTATACAGATTGATTTGATGATCACCACTTTGTGATATAGTCTGGATCTGATACTGCTAATTTTTTTTATTGATTCTCTTGATATTCTTAATCTATTGTTCTGCTAGATGAATTCTTTTATTACTTTTCCTAGCTCAATAAACTAATTCTTTGTTAGTTTGATTAATATGGCATTGAATAAGAAAATCAATCTAAGTAATCTTGTCATTTTCATTATATTGGCTCAGCTTACCCTGAACAATTAACATTTCTCCAATTGTTTAGATATGTCTTTATTTGTGTGAAAATTGTTTTATAATTGTGTTCATTTAGTTCCTGTGTGTGTCTTTGAAGGTAGATATCCAAGTATTTTATACTGTCTTCAGTTATTTTAAATGGATTTTCTCCTTCTTTCTCTTCCTGTTGGGTTTTGCTGGTAAAATATAGATATGCTGATGATTTATGTGGATTTACTTCATATTCTGCAACTTTTTAAGTTGTTCATTGTTTTAAGTAGTTTTTTAGTTGCTTGGTTATGTTTTTTTTTTTAATTTTTGGGGGGGCTAGGCAATGGGGTTAAGTGACTTGCCCAGGGTCACACAGCTAACAAATATCAAGTGTCTGAGGCCAGATTTGAACTCAGGTCCTCCTGACTCCAGGGCCAGTGCTCTATCCACTGTGCCACCTAGCTGCCCCTTGGTTATGTTTTAAAGGTGATTCTTTTCCAGGTAATTGTTGGACTAGATGGCCTCTGAATTCCCTTCCCACTCTGAGATTTTGTGATTCTGAGACATCTTGCTCAGAGAGGGGTTACGGAATAAGTTCTCATGGATTGGGTGAATCAAGCTCAGCCCAGTACTCTAGAATTATAGAAGGGAAAGAGGATACCCAGAAGAGCTAGGTAATAGAGAGAAGCTGGAATCCAAGAGTCCTCAGTTGTAAGAAAAGACATGATGGATCAGAATGCTTGAGTTATGGAGGAGATACTGGAACCCAAGATGTTTGGGTACAGAGCAGACATGGGCCCAGGGAAAGGCTACAGGAAGTGAGCTAGGGCCCAGAAGACCTGCATTATGGAAGGGGAACTTGGGGGTACAGGATGTCTAGGTTAGTGACAGGACACCATAGTTTAGAATTTCATGGTTGTGGTAATAGAGCTGGAGCTTACTTTGTCTGGGCTGTGAGAGAGGAGCTGAGAATCATGATGTCTGGCTTAAGGGAGGGAATCTGGAACTTAGGACACCTTGATTTGAGAGAGGAGCTGTGTACAGGGCACCTTGATTGTGGAAGGGGAATTGGAGTCTTTGTGGGAAAGGGAATTGTTGAAGTTAAGCTGAAGAAGGCACTGTGAAAATTATTTGGAGGGCTTTGGAATTGTGCCAAAGACCAAAGACTGAACTTGAGGATGGGAATTTGAAGGGATTTGTGAAAAAGGACTCAAGTTGAAGAAAGACTAAAGATAAGAGAAGGGGCAAGATTAAAGGAAGAGTAGGAGTTGGACTAAAGGTGAAGAATTTAGCTCAAGGGACAGGAAGATACAAACTAGACCTTAGGAGGAGAAGAAACAGGAGGACCAGGTGAAGAAGGTAGAGGACCTAAGGAGAAGGAAGAGAAGGGAAAGGAGGAGAATTTCAAGGGGAAGATGAACTGAAAGTGAGGTCCCAAGGAGGAGAGAGTAGCTGATAAGAATGTAAATAATATAAGTTAAGTTAGGCTAAGTAAGACAAGCTGGAATGACAAGCTAGGTAAGAGCTTGCTTAGAAAAGAGAAGGGAAATTGGGTGTGACTGTTAAGATGCTAGCAAGGTGAAAAACAGTAATTTCTGGCATTGAAGACTACTCCAAAAGCAGTTTGTCAAAACACTTCTCCAAGGAAACTACTAGCAAAAATGGCAAAGAATGATGATCTCACACCCCATCAGTGTGGAAAACAGGGCTGATTTTACTGTGACCTGTATTAAATGTGTGATGTTTATATTTCTGTCACCACCAAGTAAGTGATTGCTCCCTATGCTAAACATGCAGGCTGGTCTCCCTCCTAGAAGAGGTCAGGAATGCTTCTCCATCTGCCAAGTTATCCAGAAGGATGACATATTCCTTTAAAAAGTAGAAGAAGGGGAGGCAGAGCCAAGATGGTGGAATAGCAAGAAGTAGAGCCTAGCTCCTCACTCCCAACTCTTCTACAAAGATCTGGAAAATGAGCCAGACTGAATTCTGACTGGGAAATCTAAGAAAAACTCAGGTTGTTATTTCTAACCCAAGGAGCCTTAGGGATACTGATAAATCTTCAGACTTTGGGAATAGGGTCTGGTGAGAAACACATAAAGAGTATTCCAGTACCCAGGGACTTAAAGAGGGCCAAGACTGGGCACAAGGTCAGGAAGCACCAGAGCAGAAAGAGATCCCAAGGGATCCCTGAACTAGTGCAGGGTGAAGGAATAGATGTCATCTGGCAGGTCGATTGCCCACTATTTAGTTATGAGTCACAGATCTGAGGCAGCCTGAGGAAGGGATCTGCACCTAAGAGTGCTGGAGAGGAGTGATCTGGATCCTAGCTGCGTACTTGTGTTCTGAATAAGTTCAGGAGCAGACAGTAGCTATGTGGCTCTTATTCCAGGAGCTGAGCAGACTCAATTCTAGCCTCTACTCTAAGCTGCAGTGGAATAATCAGGGCAGTAATCCTAGATCAAAGGAAAGCTTGTAGTTTAGTCACTATGAACCTACAGAGTCTCCCAGAGGGCTAATAGTGCTTGAGTCCAGCAGTAGCCTACTTAAACTTCCAACTAGGGACAAGTTGACAGACTCAAACTATGTCAGGAACTTGCAGATCTCAGACTAGGCAGTGACCAGACTTTGCTCTCAGATCACGTCACTTTGGGAACACTGGAATCTTATAGGTCTCCAGCCAAAGCTGTGAAAGCAGATAGATATGAGATGGCATAAGCTCAGTCTGGAAATTCCCCCAGAAGTGCACAGAGCTCAGCCCTAACATAACGTACAAAATCAAAAAGTAGTCTGGAAGAATAAGCAAACATAAAAAGAATCCTACCATTAAAAGTTGTGGTAATGGAGAAGCTCAAGACACAAGACTAAAAGAAGAAACTAACTATAAAATATTTACAAGCAAGGCTTCAAAAAAAATGCTTCCTAAACACAAGTCCAACCAGAATTCTCAGAATGGGGCAGCTAGGTGGTACAGTAGACAGAGCACCAGCCCTGGATTCAGGAGGTCCTGAGTTCAAATCTGGCCTCAGACACATAACACTTACTAGCTGTGTGACCCTGGGCAAGTCACTTCACCCCCATTGCCCAACCCCCCCCCCAAAAAAACCAGAATTCTTGGAATGGATAAAGCAAGAATTTTCTAAAAATAGATAAAATGATTTATTAAATGAAATGAGAGAGGAAAAAATTAGAAAAGAAATAATAGCTATGGAAGAAAGATATGGAAAGACAATTAACAGCTTAGAACAAAAGATATAAAACCTTGCCCAAGAAAATAACAGCCTGAAAATTAGAATTGACCAAATAGAAGCTAATGGTGAGAAGCTAATGTGCAGACATAAAAAAAAAATTAAGTCAAAACTAAGTCAAAAGACTGAAAAAATTAGAAGAAAATGTGAGGAATCTCCTAGCAAAAACAACTGACTTAAAAATAGATTGAGGAGGGGCAGCTAGGTGGTGCAGTGGATAGAGCACTGGCCTTGGAGTCAGGAGGACCTGAGATCAAATCTGGCCTCAGACCAAACACTTGACACTTACTAGCTGTGTGACTCTGGGCAAGTCGCTTAACCCCAATTGCCAAAAAATAAAATAAAATAGATTGAGGACAGATAATTTAAGAATTATTGCACTACCTGAAAGCCACAATGAGAAAAAGAGCCCTAGATATTACACTTCACAAAATCTTAAAAGAAAACAGTTCAGGTCTCTTAGAACCAGAGAGCAAAGTAGAAATTGAAATAGTCTACCAGTCATCCTCTGAAATGAACCCCAAAATGAAAACTTCCAGTGATATGATAGCCAAAATCCACAACTTCCAGGTCAAAGAAAAAGTACTGCAAGCATCCAGAAAAAAAAAAAAGAATTCAAGTACTGAGAAGCCACAGTCAGGATCACAAAAGTTTTAGCAGCCACCACTGTAAAGAAGCAGAGAGCTTGTCATATGATATTCCAGAAGGCAAGAGATCCAGGCTTACATCCAAGAATAACTTGCCAAGTAAAATTGAGTATAATCCTACAGAGAGAAAAATAGGGATTTTTAATAAAACAGAGGACTTCCAAGTATTATTGATAAAAAAGACCAGAGCTGAGTAGAAAACTTGACAAACATAGGAGCCAAGAGAAGTATAAAAAGGTTAACATGAGTGAGCAATCAACATGGACTAAACAAGATAAAATTGTTTATATTTTTCTGGAGGGAGATGATACATGTAGTCGCTCTGATCTCTATAATTATCAGTGGTCATAGAGGGAGTATAATTAGACAGAGGGCTTAAAAGTAATTATGTTATATTTTAATGATTGGGGAAAAAAGAATAGAAAGGCCAGAAAAGAGAAACACATTGCAAAAAGGGAGAAAAAGAATGGGGAAAATTATCTCACATAAATGGAATGTACAAGTTGAAGTCTATACAATAAAAAAGATGGAATTGGGGGGTGGTATGGGGAACAAGCAACATTTGAACCTCACTCTCATCTAAATTAAGCAAAGGAAAGAAAAATATATGCAAGTACATGCATGCACACATACACACTGAGCTGAGTACAAAAATACATTTCACCTGCTTGGGAAACAGAAGGAAATTTGAAGCAGACTTAGACAGAAGGTAGATTAAAGGAGAAGTTAGTTAGAAGCAAAACAAATGCTTAAAGAGAAGAAAAGAAACAAAAAGAAGGAAAAGTATAAGATAATAAGATGGAGAGAAATGAGTTATTAACAATCACAATTTTGAATATGAATGGGATGAACTCACCAATAAAATGGAAGAGTTTAGCAGAATGTAGTAGAAATGAGAATCCAACAATAGAGCGATGACAACAAATACACTCAAAGCAGAAAGAAACACACAGAGTTAAATTAAGGGACTGGATAATAATCTATTATGCCTCAGCTGAAATATAAAAGGGCAGGGGTAGCAATCATGATTTCAGACAAAACAACAGGAAAATGTAGACCGAATTAAAAGAGATAAACAAGGAAACCACATTTCCCTGAAAGGTACCATAGAAAGTAAATATAGTAATAGCCACTGTACCACCCAGCCAGCCCTGTAAATACAAAATATACATGCACCAAATGGCATAGCATTTAAATTCTGAAAAAGAAAAGGTAAATGAGTTACAGGGAGACATAGACAATAAACTTACAATAGTGGAATACTTTAATTACTCCCTCTCAGGCCTAGATAAAGAACCCAAAAAGAAACAAATTACCTGAATGAAATTTCATAAAAGATAGACATGATAGACCTACGAAGAATATTGAGTGTGAATACAAAAGAATTTACCTATATTTCAGTCACACATGAAACCTTCACAAAAATTGACCATATACTAGGGCACAAAAATCTCACAAACAGATGCAGAAAGACAGAAATATTAAATGCATCCTTCTCAGATCATAATGCAATAAAAATTACATTCAATAGAAGGCCTTTTGAAGCATAGATTAAAAATTAATTGGAAACTAAATGATCTAATCCTAAAGAATGAGTGGGTCAAAGAACAAATCATAGAAACAACAATTTTATTAAAGATAATGACATCAATGAGACAACATACCAAAATTTGTGGGATGCAATCAGAGGAGTACTTAGAGGAAAATTTACATCTCTAAAACACATCAATAAAAGGGAGAAAAAGCAGATCTAGGAACTGAGTGTACAATGAATAAAACTAGAAAAAGAACAAATTTGAAACTTCTAAACACCAAGATAAATTCCTTTAGATCAAAGGAGAGATTTAATAAAATTTAAATTTAAAAACTTATTGAACAAATAAAATTAAGAGCTGGTTTTGTGAAAGAACTAATAAAATAGATAAGCCACTGACTGATTTAGAAAAAAAAAGAAAGAAGTAAATTAAATTACTAGTATAAAAAATGAAAAAGATGAATGCATAACCAATGAAGATGAAATTAAAGCAATTGCTAGGAGCTATTTTTTTTCTAACTATATGCCAATAAAACTGGCAATCTATGTGAAACGGATGAATGTTTACAAAAATTAAAATTGCCTAGATTAACAGAAGATGAAATAGAATATTTACATAACCCTATCTTACAAAAAGAAATTGAACAAGCCATAAATGAGCTCCCCTCCCACCCAAAAAAACCCACCCAAGGATTTACAAGCAAATTCTCCCATACTTTCAAAGAATAATTAATTCCAATATTATATAAACTGAAAAAATAGGTAGACTCCTACAAAATTCCTTCTGTAACACAAATCTGATTTTGATACCTAAACCGTGGAAAAAAAGAAAACTATAGACCAATTTCCCTAATAAATACTGATGCAAAAAAAAAAATGTAAATGCTATAAGGAGATTACAGCAATATATCACAGCGATCATTTATTATGACCAGGTTAGATTTATAACAGGAATGCAGGGCTAGTTCAATGTTAGGAAACTATAATTATTAGGAAATGATTGACCATTTTAATAACAAAAATAACTAAAATCATATGATTCCATCAATAGATGCAGAAAAAGCTCTTGACAAAATTCAACATCCATTCCTATTAAAAACACTGGAAAGCACAGGAATAAATGGAGCTTTTCTTAAAGTGATAAATAATATCTGTCTAAAACCAAAAGCAAGTACTATCTCCAATAGGGATAAACTAGAAGCCTTTCCATCAAAAATGAGGTTGAAATAAGGATGTCTGTTATAACCTTTATTATTCAATTTTGTAATGAAAAGGCTAGCTATAGCAATAAGACATGAAAAAGAAATTGAAAGAATAATCATAGGAAATGAGGAAAGAAAATTATCATTCTTTGCAGATGATATGATGGTATACTTAGAGAACCTTTGAGAATCAACCAAAAAGCTAGTCAAACTTTAGCAAAAAACTTAAGCAAAGTTGCAGGATATTAAAAAAAAAAGCCCACACAAATCATCAGCATTTCTCTACATTATCAACAAAACCCAGCATGAAGAGATAGAAAGAAAAATTCCATTTAAAATAACTGAAGGCAGTATAAAATACTTGTCAAGACACATACAGGAACAATAGGAATACAATTATAAAATACTTCACACAAAGAAAGGTCTAAAAAATGGAGAAATATTCATATTCATTGCTTATGGGTAGTCTGAGCCAATGTAACAAAAATGACGATACCACCTAAATTAATTTACTTATTCAGTACCATGCCAATCAAACTACCAACAAATTAGTTTATAGAACTCGGAAAAAATAAATTCATCTGGAAGAACAAAAAGTCAAAAACATCGAACGTGGAAAAAAAATGTGAAAAAAGGAGGCCTAGTACTATCAGATGTCAAACTATATTACAAAGTGATAATCATCAAAATACTTCAGTATTACATAAGAAATAGAATGGTTGATGAATGGAATCGATTATGTGTACAATATACAGAAGCAAAAGAGTGCAGTAATCTAGTGTGTGATAAACTCAAAGATCCCAGTTATAGGGGCAATAACTCACTATTTAATAAAAACTGCTGGGAAAACTGGAAAGTAGTCTCACAGAAACTAGGCATAGACTAGAATCTCACACCCTATACCAAGATAAGCTCAAAATGCTTGATGAATAGGAAAGGGGTGAAATAAGCAAAGTAAGGGAGCATGGAAGAAACAATTTGCCAGATCTATGAATAGGAGAAGAGTTTATGACCAAATGAAAGTTATAGATGTCCATGGAAGGTAAAATGGAGAATTTTGATTAAATAAAATTTAAAGGTTTTTTGCACAAACAAAATCAACGCAGCCAAAATTAGAAGAAAAGTAGGAAACTGGGGAAGAGGGGGAGGGACTTACACATTTCTCTGATAAAGGTCTCATTTCTGAAATATATAGAGAACTGTGTCCCATTTGTAAGAATACAAATCATTCCCCAAATGATAAACAGGCAGTTTTCAGATGAAGAAATAAAAGCTGTCAATAGTCATGTTTTTTTGGGGGGAGGCAATCAAAGTTAAGTGACTTGCCTGGGTCACATAGCTAGTAAGTGTCTGAGGTCACATTTGAACTCAGGTCCTCCTGACTTCAGGGCCAGTGTTCTATCCACTGCCCTACTTCACTATCCCTGTCATACTAAAAACATTCTCTAAATCATTATTGATTAGAGAAATGCAAATTAAAACAACTCTGAGGCACCACCTCACACCCATCAGATTGGCTAATATGGCAGAAAAGGAAAATGACAAATGTTGGAGATGTGGAAAAATTGGGACATTAATGCATTGTTCATGGAGTTGTGAACTGGTCCAACTACTGTGAAGAACAATTTGGAACTATGCCTAAAGGGCTATAAAACTGTGCATACTCTTTGAACTAGCAATATCACTACTAGGTCTATATCCCAAAGAGATTTTTTTTTAAAAGGAAGAGGACCTATGTGTACACAAATATTTATAGTAGATTTTTTTGTGGTGGCAAAGAATTGGAAATTGAGGGGATGCCCATCAACTAGGGAATGACTAAACAAGTTGTGGTATGTGAATGTAATGGAATACTAATATGCTGTTAGAAATGATGGGCAGGATGCTTTCAGAAAAATATGAAAATGCTTACATGAATTGATGCAAAGTGAAGTGAACAGAACCAGGAGAACATTGTACACAGTGACAACAATATTGTATGATGATCAATTGTGAACGACTTAGCCCTTCTCAGCAATACAATGATCTAAGACAATTTCAAAGGACTTATGATGAAAAATGCTATCCACCTCCGGAGAAAGAACTGATGGAGTCTGAATGCAAATTGAAGCATACTTTTTTAAACTTTCTTTTTCTTTTCTTTTTTTTTTTTTTTGGTTTATGTTTTCTTTCACAACATGACTAACGTGGAAGTATATTTTACATGACTGTACACGAATAACCTAGATCAGATTGCTTGCCTTC
Organism: Vombatus ursinus; assembly: GCF_900497805.2. Taxonomy (NCBI): domain Eukaryota; kingdom Metazoa; phylum Chordata; class Mammalia; order Diprotodontia; family Vombatidae; genus Vombatus; species Vombatus ursinus. The sequence continues at coordinate 19,176 of NW_020951398.1, read as the reverse complement.
TCATTGAGGGCAGAAGGAAGAAAGGGAGAGAGAGAATTTGGAACTCAAAATTTAAAAAAAAAATGTTAAAAGTTGCTTTTACATATAATTGGAAAAAATAAAATATTTGAAAATAGAAAATAAAAAAAATTCTATTATGTAGGATGCCTTTGATACTAGGGATAACTATGATGATGTAAGAAACAGAAGCTATCATTAAAAACTTTTTAAAAAAATTACAAATAGTATAAAATTCTTACGAGTCTACCTAGAACTATACAAAAAAAAGATACAAAGGAACTATATGTACACAATTACAAAACATTTTTTATACAAATAAAGACAGATTTAAATAATTATAGAAATCTTAATTGCTCATGGGTTCATGGGTAGGCCAAGTCAATATAATAAAAATGACAATACTACCTACTTTAATTTAACTTGCTGAGTACCATACCAATTAAACTTTATATATAAATCTTTATAAATAAAGATTGCTTTATAAAGCTAAAAAAATAATAAAATTCATCTAAAAGAACAAAAAATCAAGAATATTAAGAGAATAAATGAAAAAAAGTAGAAAGGAAAGGGGCCCATCAGTACTAGATCTCAAACTTCACTCCAAAACCATAATGATTAAAAACAATTTGGTACTGGATAAGAAAAGGAGAGGTTGAGCAGTGGAACACATTAGGTACAAAACTTACAGAAGCAAATGAACACAGTACCCTAGTGTTTGATTACCCCAAAGATCCTAGCTTTTAGGATAAGAACTCAGCATTTGACAAAAATTGCTGGGAAAACCGGAAAACAGTCTGACAGAAACTAGAGGTAGATGTTATGTCTCATACTGTATATCACAATATATCACTATATATCACAGTAAGCTCCAAACGCATATATGACATAAACATAAAGGATACCATCATGAGCAAATTAGAGGAGCATGGAAGAAATTACCTGTTAGATCTATGGATAGCAGAAGAGCTAATGACCAAACAAGAGAGAGATGTTAATCAGAAGCAAATTGGATATTGATTATATAAAATTAAAAAGGTTTTGCATAAGCAAAACCAAAGTAGCTAAAATTAAAAGAAACAAGATTGGTAGAAAAAAATCTGTGCAACAATTTTCTCTGATAAAGGTCTCATTTCTTTTCTTTTTTTTTTTTAAGGCAATTGGGGTTAAGTGACTTGCCCAGGGTCACACAGCTAGTAAGTGTCAAGTGTTTGGTCTGAGGCCACATTTGAACTCAGGTCCTCCTGATTTCAGGGCCGGTGCTCTATCCACTGCACCACCTACCTGCCCGTTAAAGGTTTCATTTCTAAGATACATAAGGGAACTAAGTCAAATTTATAAGAATAAGAGCTATTGGGGGCAGTTAGGTAGCACAGTGGATAGAGCACTTGTCCTGGAGTCAGGAGGGCCTGAGTTCAAATCTGGATCAGACATTTATTAGCTTTGTGACCCTGGGCAATTGCCCCCCCCCCAAAAAACATAAAAAAGAATAAGAGCTATTAACCAATTGATAAATGATCAAAGAATATGAAAAGGCAATTTTCAGAGGAAGAAATCCAAGTTATTAATAGCTATGTGAAAAAATGTTCTAAATCATTAATAGAGAAATATAAATTAAAACAATTCTGAGGTACTACTTCACATCTATATAAAACTGACAACATTGACCAAAAAAGAAGGAAAATGACAAATTCTGAAGGGGATATGGAAAATAGGTACACTAATGCATTGTTGCTGGAGTAGTGAACTAGTGCAACATTATAGAAAGTAATGCTTTCTAGACATGCCCAAAAGCCATTAAATTGTGCACACTTTTTGACCTAATGACACAGCTACTAGGTTTATACCTCAAAGAGACTTTTTTTAATTTTTTCTATTTTATTTTGATTTATTTTTAAAAATATTTCCCCATTATATATTTTTTGGTTTTTTAATTACTTTATTTTTAGTTTTCAACAATCATTTCCATAAGCTTTTGAGTTTTAAATTTTCTCCCCCTCCCTCCCTATCTCCCTCCCCAAGATGGCATGCAATCTGATATAGGCTCTACTTATACATTCCCATTAAACATGTTTTCACATTAGTCATGTTGTAAAGAAGAATTAGAACCAATAAGAGGAATCACAAGAAAGAAGAAACAAAACAAAGCAAGAGAAAAAGAGCAAATAGTATGCTTCAATCTGCATTCAAATTCCACAGCTGTTTCTCTGGATGTGAATAGCATTTTCCATCATGAGACTTTTGGAGATGTCTTAGATCCTTGCATTGCTGAGAAGAGCTAAGTTTATCAAAGTTAGTCATCGCACAATGTGACTGTTACTGTGTACAGTGTTGTCCTGGTTTTGCTCACTTCACTCAGCATCAGACCATACAAGTCTTTCCAGGTTTTTCTGAAGTCCTGCTCATCATTTCTTATAGCACAATAGTATTCCATTACATTCATATACCACAACTTGTTCAGCCATTCCCCAATTGATTGGCATCCCTTCAATTTCCAATTCTTGGCCACCACAGAAAAAGCTACTAAAAATATTTTTGTACATGTGGGTCCTTTTCCCATTTTTATGATGTCTTTGGGATACAGCCCTAGAAGTGCTGTTGCTGGGTCAAAGGTCAAAGAGATTAAAGAAAAACAATTAATGTGTACCAAAAAAAAATTATAGCAGCTCTTTTTGTGATGGAAAAGAAGTGGAAACTGAGGAAGTACCTCAAGTGGACCCTCACTGCTACAAGGCAATTCTTCTGCACCATTCTTATCAACTCACTATTCCACTTTCCACAATAGCTCTTCCAAACATTTTCATCCATCTTCCAACCTCCCATGGCTCCCCCTCTTCCAACCCTCTCATCTGAGAACTCTGTCTTATATTTTATGGGAAAAAATTCAAGCCATTAGCTGAGAGCTCCCTCTTCTCCCTTCCCCCCCCACCCCACCTCCTCATCTATCATATCACTCAGATCACTATGTCTTTTCCTTTCTAACATGGAGAGGTGGCCCTACTCCTTACCTAGGCAAACCCTTCTATCTGCACAAGCAATTCCATTCCATTCCATCTCCTCCAACAGATTACTCTCTCTGTCATCCCCACTCTCTGATGACTCTTACACTCTGTCTACTGCCTCCTTCCTTACTGCCTATAAACATGCCTGTGTCTCCCCTATCCTCAAAAAACTCACATTTGATTCTTCCATTCCCTACTATTATCCTATATCTCTTCTGCCCTTTGTAGCTAGACTCCTTGAGAAAGCTGTCTACAATAGGTACCTCCACTTTCTCTCCTCTTGGTGTTGATGGGATCTAGACCCCCAAAAGGAAAAACCCTGGACTTTCCCATGTGGCCAAATCTGGGCGTTAGCCTGAGGCTATAATCCCATCAACTGGCCTTTCTTTGTGGCTACACCCAACCTCCCAATTCTCTACTACCCTTAACCTAGCCTAACCTTCCATTGTTTTACCTCCCTAAATCCCCAGCCACTTCCCACCCTTAATCCTATCTAGGCTCCATTCTCCTTTGGCCACCCCTGGAGTTCTATTACCTCACAGACTACTTGGCCATTCCTAGATCCCTCCAATAGTCTTTCTGCATATAAGGTCCATCTTGTCTCCATTAAGATGCTCAGATTCTTATAATCTAGCCACTGCTCAGATTCTGATAATCTAGTCAACAATTTACTCATGTTCTAATGTTACTAAGAGTCTGCCCAATATGACAGATGTTCTAATAAACCTTGTCTTTGGCTTAAAGAAGGCTTGGGTTGAATTCTTTCGGACAGCACCCACATATTATGATTTTGGGGACCCAGCACTCCTAAACTTCATCACTCTGTCTTCTTAACCCTTCATAATCCAGCTTCCAATCTTATCATTCCACTAAAACTCATCTCTCCAAAGTCACTGAAGGTCTCTTAGTTGCCAAATCCAATGGCCTTTTCTCAAACCTCATTCTTCTTGACCTCTCTGCAGCCTTTGACACATTGATCACTCTCTCTTCCTTGACACTTTCTTCTCTCTAGGTTTTCAGGTCACCATTCTCTCTGGGTTCTTGTCCTACCTATCTCACAGCTCCTTCTCTGTCTCCATTGGATCTCCATCCAAATCATTTATACTTACTTTGGGTGTCCCATAGATCTCTGTCCTGGCCAGGGTTATCTTCTTCTATACTACTTCATAGTGATCTCATCAAAGCTCATCGACTTAATTATCATCTCTATGCTAAGGGTTCTCAAATCTACCTATACTGCTCTAACATATCTGCTGACCTCCAATTTTACTTCTCCAACTACTTTTAGGACATCTTAGGCTATATATTCAGTAGATATCTTAAACTCAATATATCTGAAACTGAACTCATCTTTCTCCCTAATAAAACATTGTCTACTTTTTAAACTTCTTTTACCGCTGACTCCACCATTCTCCTCTTCCTGTAGACTCACAACCTAGGTGTCATTCTCAACCCCTTACAATTTTTCAGCCTCCATATCCAATCTGTTGTCAAGGCCTGTTGATTTCATTTTTGCAATATCTATTGAATATTATGCTGTCTCTCCACTCACCCCCTCTACCTTTCTCCACTGATACTGCCATCACCCTGGTACAGACCTCACCACCTCAAGCTTGGACTATTGCAATAACCTGCCCCCTGGACTCCAATCCACTCTAATCCACTCTCCATTCAGTTGCTAAAGTGTAGGTCTGAACATGTACACTCCCTACTTAATAAACTCCAGTGCCTTATCACCTCTAGCATCAAATATAAAAAAGCCTCTATTTGGTATTCAAAGGCCTTCATAACCTCACCTTCCCCTCCTCCTCCTGCACCTTTCCAGTCTTCTTCTATCTTACTCCATCTCATGTATTCTTCAATCCAGTGAAAATGACCTCTTTGCTGTTCTAGGAACAAAATGCTCTATCTCTCAGCTCCCGGCATTTTCTCTCACCATTCCCCATTCCTGAAAAGCTCTCTCTCCTCATCTCTATCTCCTGGTTTCCCTGATTTCTTTCAAATCCTAATTAAAATTGCATCTTATATTGGGAGCCTTTCCCAACCTCTCTTAATTGTAGTGCCTTCCCTCTGCTAATCCTTTCCTATTTATCTGGTAAATAGTTTGTTTGTGCATGGGCGGGTTTTGCTTCTTATCTCCCCATTATATTGTGAGCTCCTTGAGGGCAGGGACTGTCTTTTGCCTCTTTTTGTATCTAAAGTGTTAAAGCACCAAGCCTTGAACATAGTAAGCACTTAACAAATGCCTTTTGACTGACAGACGGATGGATGAAAGATCATCTGCCAGGATCTGAGGAAAAGGAGAGGAAAGGTGGTAATTGGTAACTCCTGGGTGAAAAGTCATTTTTAATCTGATGACATTATCCTGGCCCAGCTTGTATCTAATATGTGATGGCTTCTCCAACTTTGTCAAATTGGATGCCTACTACCCCCTTCTGGGGATTTACATGGATATGCAAATTCTTACCCATGTGATACTATAGCCAATTCAATGTCAGAAGAAACTCAGAAAGGATTGTTAAATATTAATAAATCTGAAGCAATAAATTGAAGACTTTGGGGGCACAGGTGGTATTTCCTTATTGTTACCTATTGAAGACAAGTGATTCAGAAAGAAAGAAAGAAACACTTGTTCCTTGGCTTCTATGTGGCAGGAACTTTCCTAAACACTTTAGAAATACTATCTCATTTGAGCCTTACAATAAACCTGGGAAGTGGGTGCTTTTATTGGCAAACTGAGATTAAATGACTTACCCAGGGTCAAGCAGCTAAGTATCTGAAGCAGGATTTGAACTCAGGCCTTCCTGAATCCAGGCCTCTTGCTCTATCAAATGTGCTACTTAGCAGATCTCAGAAGGGAATGGCTGGTTAAGAAGATTAATCTGAATACAGATGGAAGAAAGCAGAGTCCAAAGAACAATATCCACAGTGACTACAACAATGTAAATGAACTGAGCAACCATGCTCTGGTCCAATTTAATGATCAATGTTAGTATCATATTGTCAAAGTTAAAGGATAAATTGTTCTGGGTCTCATTTTCCTCCTTTGTAAAATGAAAGAGTTGGGCTAGAGGATTTCTAAGGTCCCTTTCAACTCCAAATCTATGATCCTATGACCTTTTCTAATAATAATTGATAGTATCACTTTTTTTCAGGGAATATACATTGCACAGAGGTTTGCTTAGATATTTGATTTTGTCATTATCGAATTGACAGAATGTAAACTCCTTAGAATATAAACTCTTAATAGCAGAGACTGTCTCATTCTTATATTTATATACCCTGAATCTAGCTAGCATAATGTCTGGCACAAAGTTGCTGCTTCATAAATGTTTGTTTGTTTATTAATTGATTGAATTTTATGGTGTATAAAAACAAAAATGCGTTAATAACTTTTTGAAAAGATGGCATATGGGAACTAACCAGCAATTGCTACTTGGTACCAAAACACAAAGTCCTTTCTGCTGTTTAACTCTCCCCATTACATCTATATAATTACTATATAATCTACTATAATATAGTATCTATATAATAAGCCTCAGAATAATTCCCAAAATATGATATCTTTACTGAGTTCTCTTCTTGACTTGCCATTAGTTGGCTACCTTTGTCACTGAAGCACATAGAGGTTGGATGACTTTCCTATGGTCACAACTAATAATTGTCAGACACTAGATTTGAATCTGGGTTTTCCTAACTGTAAGCCCACCACTAACCACAATGCCATATAGTTTTCATAGAGGATAGGTAAAATTCTGTTACAACCAATTTTATCTTACATCAAAATTTCCTCATGTAAATTCAGAATTTGTTGAAAAGAAACCTTGTTGTTATAAGTTATATAGAGGAAGAGGTCTTTTTAATGGCATACGGTGTACTGCTGCTTATGGTTGATACATTGATATGCTTAACTATAGTGTGTGATATTTTCAAAATAAAATTTGTAAGTTTTCATTTAAAAAGATGGTATATGAGAAGGGGATTTTAGTTTCCAGATCATGCCTTAAAATACTGACAAGACAGAGACAGAGCACATCTAACAAGGACTGGTAAGAATATATTTGCTGAAGAATTGGAAATTGAGGGGATTGATGAGCCCATCAACTGGGGAATGGCTGTACAAGCTGTGGTATATGAATGTAATGGAATACTATTGTGCTATAAGAAATGATGAGCGGCAGATTTCAGAAAAAACCTGGAAAGACTTACATGAACTGATGCTGAGTGAAATGAGCAGAACCAGGAGAACATTGTACACAGTAACAGCAACATTGCATAATGATCAACTATGATAGTCTCAGGTCTTCTCAGCAATACAATGATCCAAGACAATTCCAAAAGACTCGTAATGGAAAATGCTGACCACATACAGAGAAAGAACCATGGAGTCTGGATGCAAAGCAAAGCATAGTATTTTCACTTTTTTTTTTTTTTTGCTTTTTTCTTTCACATGGTTTTTCCCTTTTGTTCTAATTCTTCTTTCACAACACGACTAATGTGGAAATATGTTTAACATGATTGTACATGTATAACCTATATCAGATTTCTTGTTGTCTTGGAGAAAGGAGAGGGAAGAGAGGGAGGGAGAAAAATTTAGAGCTCAAAATTTTACAAAAATGAACGTTGAAAACTATCTTTACATATAATTGGAAAACAAATAAAATACTATTAAGAAAAGAAATTAGTTTTTTTTTAAAAAAAAGAATATATTTGCCAACAGTCTTACAAATCTGTTCAAAGAATCTTGAGTAGAAAGGAAAGGAGATAATTATTTATGACTATCCAGCAAACTAGACAGCATTAAATATAGCTACGATGTAAGAACAACAAGTATAGACACCTAGAAATTCACAGGAAACAAAATTCTAGAAAGTAGCTAGCAATGAAACTGTGGCTTCAAATGTACAATAATATGTACAAATGCACAATATATAAATGCCAAGCAAAAGATATTGGATATCCTACTGCATAGAAACAAATTTGACCTCTTAGGAATCATTAAGACTTGGTAGGATGAAACTACTTATTGGAATATGGTTCTGGAAGGACCTACTTTTGTAAGGTACGGTATTTTTACACTTCACAGGAACATCTGCCTTGAATGGCTTTCAGGAGATTAGCAGGTGGACAGGCAGGAAGTTTATTCAGCATGCAGTTTCTGCATATGTCACCAGGTGGAGCACCAAGTTTTAGCTACAGGGTTTCTCAGTTCTTGAGCATGCATGGAACTTGGTAGCCTGCCAGGACTTCCGTGCAAGTCTGAGAGACTAGCCTGGGTTGCCCCAGCTTCTAGCCTGCCCAGCCTACTAGTGGCTTAGAAATAATCAGGTTCTATGTTAGATTCTATCTTTTTTTTGTGTGTGTGGTAAATCTAGGGTGGAAAGTTTGAAGATGATCATCAATTCTAAACTTTATCAAAATTGCTCAGCCCCCATCTAATGGAATCTTAACTCCTTCCCATCCTCAAGGACCATACATTCACATTGTAGTTTAAAGTGAATTTATTGAATGGAACAAACAAATTTTAATTAGCACATTAAATCTTCTTGGTAGCTGGCAACCTGCTGCTTCTAGGGAATTCTGACTGAATACCCCAGCATTTGTAGCCATTAAGGACTAAGTTTTCAACATCTCTTTTTCCAAGGGAGAAGATGCTCCCAGATGGCATTTGTAGAGGAGGATGACAGGCTTGCCCCAATATCAAAGTCACAAAGAGAAGAAAGGGAATAGTCACACTGGATGGTAGATATTGGTCCTCCACCAAGTGCCATAGGAATAGCACTCACTTCTTAGCTGATAACCTGGCATCCTATGGTAATCGTAGGGGCAGAGAGAGACAAAGAAAGAGAAAGAGACAGAGACAAAGCAGAGACAGAGATAGACACAAAAACATACAGACAGAGATAACATTTTACATTACTGATGGAGCTTATGGCCTGTTGAAATACAGATCTGGTCCTTGGGGATAATTGAATATATCCACCCCCACCTCCATCTCTTTGGTAACTAATAAAACTGAAGAAGAACCCTGAAACTCATTGCAACTATGTTTGTTACAGTTTATTCAAAAAGAATAGGTAAAAGGGATATGGGTGGCTTTACATATTAAAAAAGATATACTCACGTGAAGAAATTTGGGAATCAGAGAAGGGAATGTGGATCAAGAGGTGTTCATAGCAAAGGAGGTCCATTGGGAAGGAAATTGCCTGTCCAGCAGTCTCAGAGTGTGTTTGCCTTCTAGGGACATAGGCTAGGACTAACAGTATGGGAGAGACTATGTAGAATACTGTGAAAGAGGGATTTCACTGCAATTTCAGGGTATTGCCCCATTCACTACCCCCAAGAACTTATGAACTACAGTGAGTACTTTCCCTGTTGCGGGTTTTTTTATTTTTTATTTTTAGGCAATTGGGGTTAAGTGACTTGCCCAGGGTCACACAGCTAGTAAGTGTCAAGTGTTTGGTCTGAGGCCAGATTTGTTACTCAGGTCCTCCTTACTTCAGGGCTGGTGCTCCATCCCCTGCGCCACCTAGCTGCTCCTCTGCTGTTGTTTTTAAAATCTGTTTGTGGATTTCCTGAGGTCTTTGTCTTTCACATTTTATATATCAATCAATAGACCTGTAAGTGTTTACTATGTGCCAGGCACTGTGCTAAGCACTGGGGATACAAAAAGGAGGGCCCTCAACAAACTTACAATCTATTGGGAGAGATAATATGCAAACAAATATACCCAAAACAAACTATATATGGGATAAATAGGAAATAATTAACTGAGGAAAGGCTCTAGAATTAAGAGGGGTTGGGGAAGGCTTTCTCTAGAAGATAGAATTTTAATTGGGACTTAAAGGAAGCCAGGGAGGTCAGTAGTCAGACTAGAGTGGGGGTGGGGGTAGAGGAAAGAAAGCTAAAAAAAATGATCAGAGACAAGAGACAGAGGGTCTTGTTCTTAGAACAACCAGGAGGCCAGTGTCACTAGATTGAAGAGTACATGTTGGGGAGTAAGATATAAAAAGACTGGAAAGGTAGGAGGGCAGTAGGTTATAAAGAGCTTTGAATGCCAAAAAGGGCATTTTGTATTTGATCCTAGAGACAACAGGGAGTCACTGTAGTTCACTGAGTGGGGGAGAGAGGGATATGACATGAGCAGACCTGTGTATAAGGAAAATCACTTTAGTGACTGAATGGAGGTTGGGTTGGAGTGGGAAGAGAGATAAGACAGGTAGCCTCACCAGCAGGCTATTACAATAATCCAGGTGCAAGGTGATAAGGTCCTGTACTAGAGCGTGGCAGGGTCAAAGTAGAGAAGGGGGCATATTTGAGAGATGTTGCAAAGGTGGAATCAACAGATTGGATAGTGGGAGCAGTGAGAGATAGTGAAGAGTTGAGGATGACCCTAGGTTATGAGCCTGAGAGATGGGAGGATGATGTTGCCCTCTACAGTAATAGAAAAGGTAGGAGAAGTAGCAGGAGAGGGTTTCGGGGAAAGGTAATGAGTTCCATTTCGGACATATTGACTTTAAGATGCCTACAGGACATCCAGTTTTTGAGATGTCTGAAAGTCAGTTGGAGATGCAAAATTGGAGATCAGCAGAGATTGGAGCAGGATAAGTGTATTTGAGAATCATCAGCATAGAGATGGTAATCAAATCCATGGAGGTCTGCTGACCTCAAATCCTGCAAATGTATGTGGTAAAATAAAGGTTGCCCTCTACCTAGAATGCATGTTACCTTAAGTGCTTATATGGGAGCTGGGATACTGTTACCCATACTTGTAGAAATATACATATATACACAAGCTGTATTTGGATATTCCCCAGAGTAAGCTCTAAGTAGAGGCATATTAGACAAAGAAAAATACTGACCTTTTCAGAGAGGTCAATGAGATTAAACCCAGTGTTTTTTTAGCCCAGAGTTTGGGGAGCCCTGGGTCATAGGTTATTAGGGGTGGAGAACCTGCGGCTTCCAGGCCACATGTGGCCTTCTAGGTCCTTGGGTGTGGCCTTTTCACTGGGTCCAAATTTTGCTGAACAAATCTTTTTATTAAGGAGATTTGTTCTGTGAAGTTTGGATTCAGTCAAAGGGCCACAATTGAGGACCCAGAGAGCCACATGTGGCCTGGAGGTCACAGGTTCCCCACCTCTGGAAACATTTTGCATCTGATTCAAACCAACAAGGAAGAATTGATTTCAGGGCTGGAAATGATGGGAGCTTTAAGGGGAAGTGACCATTCCATATTAAAAGTCACGATAGAGGAGAGGAAAGTTGGAAAATAATCTCACATTCACTCTAGATTTGGAGAGAGCAGGATGTCGAAGGATTTAGATAAAAGATATATGGAATCTCATGGATTAAAATTCTATAGAGAAAGCCAACCCAAGATGAAAAGGAAGCTTTTGAGAATCAAAATCTGAAGACACAAACATAAATAATTCAGAGAAATTATCTAAAGAGTGATGTGGATGCACAAAGAACTGGATTTTTAAAAAAAGATATTTACAGAAGATAGAGGAAGGGAAGCTAATGGAGGATGAATACAAAAGCCTGACACGTTACCATAAGAAGAGCATCACTATTACTAGAGTTCCCAGCACTTAGCACCATGCTTAGCGAATAATAAGTGCTAAATAAATGTTGATTGATTGATAAGTAGAGGTTGCTGAAGATGACAGCTTGGGCCAACAAAGATGTTTGTGGATTTGCTGCTGTTGTTGTTGTTCTTACAGAGTTTGTTGATTTGTTTGTTTGCTATGTTTCCAAAACAGAAGCATCCAGAGGGGGCCACTTGGACCACGACTTGGGTTAAACAGGGCAATGACAACCGGAAGTAGAAAGAAGGGCAAGCTTTCATCTCTCACTTTGCTTCTGTTTTCTCTGCTTAATTATCTGGTTTGGAAAGGACAGGACAAAAATAGGAGGTTAAAATCCAAGATTAAGTAGGAGGTGGTAGGAGATCATGTGGTTGTCCTTGATGAGTCCAAACCACCCAGCGCAGATGACAGATATGATTACAGAGCCATAGTCAATGATTTTTAAATCTTTTGCAGAGAAAAGGAAAGATACCTCAGGACTGAAGAAAGAGAAATTGTTCTGATTGTCACTACAGAAAAGAAGATGGAGTCTGCAAACTAAAGGCCAGTGAGCTTGAATTTTATTCCTGAAAAAATTCTATTCTTGAAGGGTTGGTTAGCGAGCCTCTAGAAAAGGAAGTAGTGATTCCAAAGCACCAATATGGCTTCATCAAGAATAGGGTATGCTGGACAAAACACATCAAACAGTGGGGTGCCATAGAAAGGGTGCTAAGCTTTGAATCACAGGGACTGTATTCAAAATCCAGATCTGCTACAAAAATACCCAAAAAGCCATGGGCAAATCACTTAACCTTTCTGGGCCTCAGTTTCCTCATCTTTAAAATGAAAAGTGTAGACTAGATCACCGTCAAGGTCCCTTTTAGCTCTAGATCTCTAACTTTATTTCCTTTCTTGACAGTGGTAGACCAGGGAACATTGTAGATATAATTTACCCATGCAGAACTACAAAGACCTTAGTGGACAGCCAGTCTGACCCCTTCATTTTACAGATGAGATGAGCCCAAGGAGGTTTCATTATGTACCTTGTCCAGTCACATAGCTAGCAAGCATCAGAGGCAGGATTTGAACCTGAGTCCTCTGACTCAAGCCAGTATTCTTTCCCCTTTGTCACAATGTCCCTTTGTGCCTTTCCCTGTGTATTCTCCCCTTCAATTTTCCAAATCTTCAGGCACCAAAGAGAGACCCAAGTTTGGAGCAGAATAATCTCAGGGCTATCTTGAAGGGAAGTTGTCCGGGTCATGCTGTAATGGAGTTTTCTGGGTTTGTTTGTCTTTTTTAAAGGTCTAGCCAGTGCTTTCTGGCATCTCATTCTGGCTAACTTAGACCCCCAAGAAACAGTATCAACACTGAGACAAGGTATATGGCCTTGAATCCATGCAATATGAGGCCATAGAGAGCCAGATCCAGGAAGTTCTGAGTGACTGATTCACTCTTTGGTATCTGGCTGTTTGGGAAACTTCAGGAGGAGATGGAGAGAAGCAAACCAAGCCATGTGAGCAACCAAGAAGAATCTCTTTCTGAGACCATTAACTGATGTAATGGCTAAAGGTTATAACTGTGTCCAGTAAGTAGAATCAACGATCACTACCAACCAAACAGGGGGCAGGACAAGATGGATTGCAGTAAAATTACTCTCCTTTCCCACTATGACCTTGAGGTTGAGAATGCTTGATAGTACCCTACTATCCTCTACTCACTTAGAGAGCAAAGAAGCCTGACACCAAAGACACAGTGGAAAGATCTAGAAATTCAAACTATTCTAGAAGTAGCACCAGTGGCTTACACTCAACCACTCTGGTACTAATAATGTGATACTTTATTTTCTTTCTAATAGTAGAAAATGAATATTAAGCTATATGCATCATGAACAAGTTCTTTGGTGGATTCACTGAGAAGAAAGATGGGAATCCAAATGAGTGAGGGACATAAACATGAAGAGAATTGCTTATTTTTTTAAATGTATTCATTCCCCTCAGCCTTAAACATGAATCCCAAGGGTACTAGGGACACACAGTTGGCAGTGAGCTAGTACCTTAAGGCTAGGACAACTAGCCTTAGGTTATATTTGGGCATGCTCCATTGAATGACCTGAACTAACTCAACCTTTGAGCACCACCTGGTGGATTTCCCAAACATAGCACCCCCCCCCAAGGGGGATTCAGTCATCCTCTAAAGCTAGTGTAACACCTCTTCTGGGGCTATTTCAACAACTTCTATTAGGGTTTGGATTCTGAGAAGGGAGCTAATTAATCCTCCCCTTTGGGTTGTAAGAGTTAACCTTAGGGATTGGGGTTTCTAATATTATTGTTTATAATTCTTAATTTGGTTTGCTCCCTAATATCAACTGGTTAACACCAATTAGCTTTTCCATAAAGGATGTTTACTGAGAAAGTATAGCAAGGATGGTTGTATCAAAACCTCTGCCCAAACCAGGGAATAACTTTTCTCTTGCATATAAGGTCCCAGGAGGAGACAGGGCTCAAACTTAGAGAGCCAATGTGGCCAGAGGGTAAACCCCAGCCCTAGTTAGTGGAAGCCCTTTTCAAACTCCCTTCGCAGAGTCCTCATGGAGACCTTTGAGGTCTAGCTCCCTGCTGACATCCAAGGAGCCAGTACCCTTGTAAAGGCCTGAAGGCACCTTTCCTGTGCCTAATTTTTCCTCATTGTGTCTCTCAATTTCTAATGCAGAGGCTGCTGCTAGCCACTGAATTTGAGGGTATGTTACCACCCATTAGCAACAGGGACTCTCAATCTTCTGATATTTTATAGTTCACAAGGTTGACATCTGGTCAATGAGGGCCCAGAGTATGCACCTCCTGGGTGCACTCCAAGCCTGGAATTTCTTAAAGTTGCCCTGCTTAATGATGGACTATGAACTTCTAAAGTGGCTTGTTATATTGTCCATAGCTCCACCGGACATGGCTGATTTTCTTCAAGAAACACAAAATATTTCCTGTGGGGGCTATCTGCTTTTGTTTAGTGACCAAAGTATTTTAGTCTCCCACACACTAGTTAAGGACTTTGTTTTCTTTTTGGTGAAGCAATTGGGGTTAAGTGACTTGCCCACGGTCACACAGCTAGTAAGTGTCAAGTGTCTGAGACCGGATTTGAACCCAGGTCTGATCCTGACTCCAGGCTCAGCACTCTAGCCACTGAGTCACCTAGCTACCTCCTTCAACTAGATTTAAGCAAAGCATCTGGCAGGTTCTCACCTGCTATTATTAAGAGAGAGATGAAGACACTTGGACTCAATGATAGTACAATTAGCTAGATTTGGAACTCATTGAATAGCTAGATCCAAAGAGTAGTCATTAATGGTTCAATATCAAGTTGGAAAGAGGTTTCCTGTGGGATACCACCACCCAGCTACCAGTGTTTGGCCTTGTGCTAATTAACATTTTTATCATTCGTTTGGATAAAGACATAGATGGGAGGCTTGGGAGATTTGCACATGGCACAAAACAGGGATGACTTAGTAAGGATTCAAAACAATCTTGACAGATATGGGGGCCTGCCAGTAAAGATTGGGTTTTGAAATATTATTTTAAAATAAAAATAGTAGATTTTTATTGTTAAAATAAACATCCATCATTCTTAACTCATGTACAAGCAGGCTATAAGCTGGATTCAGTCCTCCTGCTAGCTGTACTTTGCTGGCCTCTTGGCTAGATTGTAGAGCCAAATCTAAAAGGATGAAATGTAATGAGGATAAGTGTAAAAGTGTTGTACTTGGCTTAAAAAATCAACTTCACAAGTACAAGATGGGGGTGAGGGGGAGAGAAAGATGTGGTTTTATAGTCTAAAACAGATCTGGGGTTTTTCCTGGATTATGAACTCAACAGGAGTCAACAGGGTGATCTGGTAGCCAAGAAAGTGATGTAAATATAAGACTGCATTAAGAGAAGTCTTTTGTTTAAGATTGGGGAGGTGATGGCCCACTGTCCTCTGTCCTGTTCAGACCACATCTGGAATGTTCAGTCCTTTATAATACATTCTAGGAAGGATAGATATTCATGTGCTGGAAGCCATCCAGAGAAAGGGAAGAAAGGGTCTCAAGTCAAAACCATAGGAGGATCTATTGAAGAAATTAGAGATATTTAAGCCGAGAAAAAAAGAGATCTAGGAGGGGCAGGATAGTTGTCTGCTGGACCCTACACAGAACTAGGAACAGTGGGTGGAAGTTCAGAGGTAACATATACTCTGATAAAAGGTAACCTCCCTACAGGCAGGGCTCATTCCGTTTTTGCCCTTGGAAACCCAGCAGGTTCCTAAATGCTTGTCAATTGTGTGCACAGAGCTGGTGGCCTAGGGTGCCCCGGTAAGGTTACAGGGAAGAAGACTGCCCTTGAGGATTCAGTATGCCTTGAGTGGAGGGAGGTGGATGGGGGCTGGCTTGGGGGCCCTCAGCCCAAGTCACTCAATTTAGGTCCAAGTCACTTTTGGCCCAAGGATTCTTGGAGTGCCTGGGCTCTGGCTGGGGAGCTGGAGGCCCTGCATCTTGGGCTTTCTCTGCTTCGCATCCCATGCCTGGCTTCATTTGAGGGCCTGTCGCCCCAGACCACGTGCTCGAATTCCCCTGCAGACCCCAGGCGTCAGAAGATTCCTAAAGCGCATAAGAGGGTAAAGAGCTCTTTATCCCATTGGTCAGCAAAGCAGTCAGTCACTCTCCTTCAGCCAATTCTTGCCTGCCGTCTGGAGGTTTGGCCGCCGTGATGCAACGATCCCTCCACGGGCCCTCATCAAAATTGATTTTCCTTCTGTCTCTTTGCTACTTGTTCGGAGCAATGCCAATCAAGCAAGTCCCGCCTCCGCCACTTAACCTTTGACTTTGTTTGGCAGTGTGAGTGCTGAAAGGAGAGTGGTTATCGTAGCTATCAATCGTGAAAAAGACCCGCCTCATCAAGCCCTTAAATCTTAAGAGTTTGGTTTATATTCATGGCAGTCATTACACCAACTTGCCCCCTACTCTTATGTGAACCTGATTGGATCTTGTAAATATCAATCATTTTGGGAGCCAGTCCCCTCCCTTCTGGCGCTCACGGGAGAGTTCACTTTGGACGTCCTTCCCGTCCGTCGTAGTTGTCAATCTTCTCTCGAATCTGCCTCCCGATTCTGGAATGCTCGCCTAATTGGCCCCCTCATTTTCTCTGGCGGCCCGGAATTCCCCACCTTCTCACGGAGCATTCACCGTCGATTGATTCTGCAAACTGTCCATCTCCCTGCGTCTCCCGCCTTCCCCTCCCCCCCCGTCCCCTTCCCCTTTGGATTGGCTGCCCGTGTGCCCCCCCCCCCCCCCCACTCCACCCCCTCCCTTCCCCGCCCTCCCGATGTGCCGACCTCCACTGCCAGATCCAGGGCACTCTATTGGCTCTACAAACGTCGAGACTCCTGGCCATTGGCTGGGTGCCGCTGTCTTTCGCACCATTGACAGGCCTACCTCCCTCCCCCTTTTCCTCCCCCCCCCCGGTCTCGCCCCGCCGCCTTTCCCCCGCCCTCCTCCTCTCCCCAGCCGCTCTGCTCCCAGACTCCTTTGCGGCTGTGTGGAGCGAGGCCTTGTTCCCGCGTTGAGCCGCCGCCGCCTCAGCCCGGGCCCAGCCGCGTCGCTTCTGCCCCGTTCGCCCCCCCGCCCCCTGAGGGGAAGCCCTGCCCGGCCGCCATGTCGGACTACAGCACTGGGGGGCCGCCGCCGGGGCCGCCGCCACCTGCCGGAGGAGGAGGAGGCACCGGGGCCGGAGCCGGAGCCGGGGCTGGCGCCGGGGGAGCCGGGGGACCGCCGCCGGGAGCGCCGGGCGCCGGGGACCGGGGAGGTGGAGGGGGCGGAGGGCCGGGCCCCGGCTCGGCCCCGCCACCTGGAGGGGGAACCCCGGGGATCCGCAAGGACGCTTTCGCCGATGCTGTGCAGCGGGCCCGGCAGGTGAGGAGGAGGAGGCGGCGGTGGCAGCGCCGGGGGGCGGGGGGAGGAGGGAGCGCGAGGCCGGGGTCACGTGGGGGGCTGAGGAGGGGGCATGTGCGCGCGCGCGCGGGGCTTGGTAGGGGGGCACGGGGGGGCCGCGGGGTCTGGGGACCGGAGTTGGGAGCTGGATCCTCGAAGGGGGCCTGGCCACTGGAGTCTGGCCAGGCGAGGGCCCGGCAACCCCGGGCCCTCCTCATTCCTGCACTTTTGGAGGAGGGGGAAACTGGGGAGGAAGAGAGTGCAGCGATCCTCATTAATTGCCCCTTCCTCCCAAGGGTGAGAAAAGGGGGAGGGGGCAGTAACCTCCCACCCCTACCCCATTGAGCACCCCGGGGGGGGAAGGGGTGCTCGCACCCCTCCATTCATTGTGTCAGTGCGAGGGGGGGCAAAAGTGAGATGTGGGAAGGGGCACTGTGACCTTCTCTCTTACATTGTGGCACGTGAGGGGAGTGGGAGTGGGTGCAGTGACTCTTTCCCATTCATTCTTTCTCCTCTGTGGGAGGAGGAAGAGACTTGGGAAGGGGCACAGTCCCGCCTCACCCCTTCTTCCTTTTGGCGTTCACTTCTCTCATAGCTCCCAGGCTTTCTCTGCAGTGTCTCTGTTGGGTTTACAGAATTTAGGAGCTGGGCATGGGTGGGGCCCACCTATAGGGCTTTGGGACCCTAGGATGGGATATCTGGTTTGAAAGTCTTGTAACTCCGACTTGGAGTACCCAGCTGCTTCTAATGTTTTGGGGGAGGCATTGTTATGGTTAGTTTCTGCACAGTAGAAACACGTTTGACTTTTTTTTTTTATTTGAAGAATGAGTCCCTTCTTGTTTTTCATCTGGACTCTGTGGAGGGAATACAGTATCTGTGGATCATCTGAAATGGGCCCCTTACATGTGATGGGGGTGTGGGGTTCATATTTACAAAAAGTGGCTGCTGGGGAAGATGGCCTTGTCTGCTGAAAGTACATTTTAGCCTTCGGATCCTTGCAAGCAGCAATCTAAAGCACTCCCAGATGGGTCACCCATTCCTCTTACCCCCATCCCCGTTCTAGCTTGGTGTTTTGGGAAAGATGTGACAACATCTTGTCTTGACAGAATCAACCTTGTCTTCCACATGGGACTAAGTACCAACCTCTGGGAAGGAAATGGGTTCCAGAACTAATGAAAACTAAGGGCTGTCCCGTTAGGGGTAACGCCCACATGCCTGCCTCTGTGGTTTGTGGGCATAGCCAGTGGTAGGAGGAGGATTAGGTGCTACCAAGCTTTGCCTGAGTGGGATCTTGAAGGATTTCAAGGCCTGAGGCACAAGTTTAAGCTGTGTGAGGAGTGGCTAACTGAATGACCAAAGCTCTGGGTTCTTGCTCCTTGAAATGCTTGACAATTATTCCCACAAACGGAGCCTAGAATGAAGGTTAGTAAGGTTAAGTTTGTCTGAAGTGGTTTTTTTCTTGGTTGTGAACCAGCCTCTGGGAAGCTTTGTGGCCATACAAATTGGAATCCTAGGAGCATAGGCTTCTATGTCAGACTTCTGAACTGAATATTTGAAGGTGAAAGTAAACTGAGGAAGAGCCTGCTCTTGAGCACCCTAGGAGAACTGGGGGCAAAAACTGCTACCTGCTTTGAAATTTCTAAGACTGATTTATGGT